>NC_082683.1:36572258-36885258 GCF_949987515.2 Delphinus delphis
AAGCAAAAGCTAAGAGAATTCAGCACCACCAAACCAGCTCTACAACAAATGCTAAAGGAACTTCTCTAAGTGGGAAACACAAGACAAGAAAAGGACCTACAAAAACAAACCCAAAACAATTAAGAAAATGGTAGCAGGGACATACATATTGATAATTACCGTAAATGTGAATGGATTAAATGCTCTAACCAAAGGACACAGGCTTGCTGAATGGATACAAAAACAAGACCCATATATATGCTGTCTATAAGAGACCCACTTCAGACCTAGGGACACATACAGACTGAAAGTGAGGGGATGGAAAAAGATACTCCATGCAAACGGAAATCAAAAGAAAGCTGGAGTAGAATACTCATATCAGATAAAATAGACTTTAAAATAAAGACTGTTACAAGAGACAAGGAAGGACACTATATAATGATCAAGGGATCAATCCAAGAAGAAGATATAACAATTATAAATATATATGCACCCAACATAGGAGCACCTCAATACATAAGGCAAATGCTAACAGCTATAAAAGAGGAAATCAACAGTAACACAGTAATAGTGGGGGACTTGAACACCTCACTTACACCAATGGACAGATCATCCAGACAGAAAATTAGTAAGGAAACACAAGCCTTAAATGACACGAGAGACCAGATAGATTTAGTTGATATTTATAGGACATGCCATCCAAAAAAACAGCAGATTACACTTCTTTCTCAAGTGCGCATGGAACATTCTCCAGGATAGATCACATCTTGGGTCACAAATCAAGCCTCAGTAAATTTAAGAAAATTGAAATCATATCAAGCATCTTTTCTGACCACAACACTATGAGATTAGAAATCAATTACAGGGAAAAAAACATAAAAAACACAAACACATGGAGGCTAACCAATATGTTACTAAATAACCAAGAGATCACTGAAGAAATCAAAGAGGAAATCAAAAAATACCTAGGGACAAATGACAACGAAAACACGACGATCCAAAACCTATGGGATGCAGCAAAAGCAGTTCTAAGAGGGAAGTTTATAGCAATGCAATCCTACCACAAGAAACAAGAAAGATTCAAATAAACAATCTAACCTTACACCTAAAGGAACAGAGAAAGAAGAACAAACAAAACCCAAAGTTAGTAGAAGGAAAGAAATCATAAACAGAGCAGAAATAAATGAAAAAGAAATGTAGGAAACAATAGCAAAGATCAATAAAACTAAAAGCTGTTTCTTTGAGAAGATAAACGAAGTTGATAAACCATTAGCCACACTCATCAAGAAAAAGAGGGAGAGGACTCAGATCAATAAAATTAGAAATGAAAAAGGAGACGTTACAACAGACACCACAGAAATACAAAGCAACCTAAGAGGCTACTACAAGCAACTCTATGCCAATAAAATGGACAACCTGGAAGAAATGGACAAATTCTTAGAAAGGTATAACCTTCCAAGACTGAATAGGGAAGAAACAGAAAATATGAACATACCAATCACAAGTAGTGAAATTGAAACTGTGATTAGAAATCTTCCAACAAACAGAAGTCTAAGACCAGATGGCTTCACAGGTGAATTCTATCAAACATTTAGAGAAGAGCTAACACCAATCCTTCTCAAACTCTTCCAAAAAACTGCAGAGGAAGGAACACTCCCAAACTCATTCTATGAGGCCACCATCACCCTGTGACCAAAACCAGACAAAAATACTACAAAAAAAAGAAAATTACAGACCAATATCACTGATGAATATAGATGCAAAAATCCTCAACAAAATTCTAGCAAACAGAGTCCAACAATGCTTTAAAAGGATCATACACCATGATCAAGTGGTATTTATCCTAGGGATGCAAGGATTCTTCAATATAAGCAAATCAATGTGATACACCATATTAACAAATTGAAGAAGAAAAACTATATGATCATCTCAATAGATGCAGAAAAAGCTTTTGACAAAATTCAACACCGATTTATGATAAAAACTCTCCAGAAAGTGGGCATGGAGGGAACCTACCTCAACATAATAAAGGCCATATACGACAAACCCACAGCAAACATCATTCTCAATGGTGAAAAACTGAATGCATTTCCTCTAAGATCAGGAACAAGACAAGAATGTCCACTCTCGCCACTATTATTCAATATAGTTTTGGAAATCCTAGCCACAGCAATCAGAGAAGAAAAAGAAATAAAAGGAATACAAATTGGAAAAGAAGTAAAACTGTCACTGTTTTGCAGATGACATGATACTATACCTAGAGAATCCTAAAGATGCCACCAGAAAACTACTAGAGCTAATCAATGAATTTGGTAAAGTTGCAGGATACAAAATTAATGCACAGAAATCTCTTGAATTCCTATATACGAATGATGAAAAAAGTGAAAGAGAAATTAAGGAAACACTCCCATTTACCACTGCAACAAAAAGAATAAAATACCTAGCAATAAACCTACCTAGGGAGACAAAAGACCTGTATGTAGAAAACTATACGACACTGATGAAAGAAATTAAAGATGATACCAACAGATGGAGAGATATACCATGTTCTTGGATTGGAAAAATCAATATTGTGAAAATGACTATACTACCCAAAGCAACCTACAGATTCAATGCAATCCCTATCAAATTACCAATGGCATTTTTTACAGAACTGGAACAAAAAAATCTTAAAATTTTTATGGAGACACAAAAGACCCCGAATGGCCAAAGCAGTCTTGAAGGAAAAAAACAGAGCTGGAGGCATCAGACTCCCTGACTTCAGAGTATACTACAAAGCTACAGTAATCAAGACAATATGGTACTGGCACAAAAACAGAAATATAGATCAATGGAACAAGATAGAAATCCCAGAGATAAACCCATGCACCTATGGTCAACTAATCTATGACAAAGGAGGCAAGGATATACAATGGAGAAAAGACAGTCTCTTCAATAAGTGGTGCTGGGGAAACTGGACAGCTACATGTAAAAGAATGAAATTAGAACAGTCCCTAACACCAAACACAAAAATAAACTCAAAATGGATTAGAGACTTAAATGTAAGACTGGACACCATAAAACTCTTAGAGGAAAACATAGGAAGAACACTCTTTGACATAAATCACAGCAAGATCTTTTTTGATCCACCTCCTAGAGTAATGGAAATAAAAACAAAAATTAACAAATGGGACCTAATGAATCTTAAAAGCTTTTGCACAGCAAAGGAAACCATAAACAAGACGAAAAGACAACCTTCAGAATGGGAGAAAGTATTTGCAAACGAATCAACGGACAAAGGATTAATCTCTGAAATACAGAAACAGCTCATGCAGCTCAATATTAAAAAAACAAACAACCCAATCAAAAAATGGGCAGAAGACCTAAATAGACATTTCTCTAAAGAAGACATATAGATGGCCAAGAAGCACATGAAAAGCTGCTCAATATCACTAATTTTTAGAGAAATGCAAATCAAAACTGCAATGAGGTATCACCTCACACCAGTTAGAATGGGCATCATCAGAAAATCTACAAACAACAAATGCTGGAGAGGGTGTGGAGAAAAGGGAACCCTCTTGCACTGTTGGTGGGAATGTAAATTGATACAGCCACTATGGAGAACCATATGGAGGTCCCTTAAAAAAGAAAAATAGAATTACCATATGACCCAGCAATTCCACTACTGGGCATATACCCAGAGAAAACCATAATTCAAAGACACATGCACCCCAATGTTCACTGCAGCACTATTTACAATAGCCAGGTAATGGAAGCAACCTAAATGTCAATCGACAGATGAATGGATAAAGAAGATGTGGTACATATATACAATGGAATATTACTCAGCCATAAGAAGGAACGAAATTGGGTCATTTGTAGAGACGTGGATGGATCTAGAGACTGTCATGCAGAGTGAAGTAAGTCAGAAAGAGAAAAACAAATATCGTATATTAATGCAGATATGTGGATCCTAGAAAAATGGTACAGATGAACCAGTTTGCAGGGCAGAAATAGAGACACAGATGTAGAGAACAAACATATGGACACCAAGAGGGGAAAGTGACTCGTGGGGGTGGGGATGGTGGTGTGATGAATTGGGAGATTGGGATTGACATGTATACACTAATATGTATAAAATGGATAATTATAAAAAAATAAATAAAATTCTAAAAAAAGAAAGCAGAAAGCACTTATTTCTACAGCACAATCTGAAGTGTGTATATGTATATATAAAAATAAATAAAATGATGGAAAGAAATACACTAAAATGTTCGCAATTATCTCACAATAGTAGAATTATTGGTAGTATTTTAAAAATATTTTTTGAATCTTCCAAATTTCACAGTCATCGGCCATTCTTCCCTTACTTTCTGTGGCATCAGTCTCTTGACCTGTTCCTATTTCTGATAACTCTTTCTTTGTTTCCCCTGAAATATTTGGTGTTTCTCAGGATTTTTCTTTTTGCCTGTATTTTTCTCATGCTATTTGTCTCCCTGAGATAGATCACTTGGTGGTTTCTTTGCAGCTCATTCCCAAAGGTAGATGCATAGCCAAGACCTCTCTTCTTTAGTTTAGTCTCACATTTTCAACTGCCTGATGGACTCTGCCACCATTTAGATGACCCACAGGTACCTTAAACACAATGTCTAAAACTGAACCCATCATCTTTCTCTCAAACATGCTCCCCCCAACCCCAAACACTGATTACCTTGCTTAGTGATATGGAAATTCATTTAGTCACCCAAGCCAGAAACGTGGTAATGATCTGGACTCTTCCTCCTTCCTCTACTCCTCACATACAACCAGTCACCAAACACTGCTGATTTTATCCGCCAAATCTTTCAAAACTGTCAACTCTCCATCTCTACCGCTACTGCCTAGTCTAAGCCACTGTCATTATTTGCCTGGATTCCTTCAGCTGCTTTTAATTGGTTTCTCTTCCTCCAGTCTTACCTCTTGAAATCTATCCTTTATATTACAGACAGAACACCCTTTCTAAAGCACAATTTGATCATGTCTCTTCTTCCTTCAATCCACCCTCTTGTGTTGCAGGCACAGTGATTTTTCTAAAGTATAAATCTGGTCTTATCTTCTTAAATTTATTTAATGCTCAAGATAGTGGTTACTTTTGTGTGTTGGGGGGATAGTTGTTTAAAGGGAGCGTCTGGAAACTGGGTAATGTTCTATTTTTTGACTTGAATAGTAGTTACAAGGGAGTGTTAACTTTGTGAAAACTTACGGAGCCATAAGACTGCTCTCAAATATCATCTCTCCTTGGAAGGCTTTTGTAGCACTTGTAGGTTTCTGTACTCTCATAGCAAAGACAATAATTATATGTATTTTTTAAACATCTTTATTAGAGTATAATTGCTTTACAATGGTGTGTCAGTTTCTGCTTTATAACAAAGTGAATCAGTTATACATATACATATGTCCCCATATCTCTTCCCTCTTGCATCTCCCTCCCTCCCACCCTCCGTATCCCACCCCTCTAGGTGGTCACAAAGCACCGAGCTGATCTCCCTGTGCTATGCGGCTGCTTCCCACTAGCTAGCTATTTTACATTTGGTAGTGTATATATGTCCATGCCACTCTCTCACTTTGTCCCAGCTTACCCTTCCCCCTCCCCGTGTCCTCAAGTCCATTCTCTAGTAGGTCTGTATGTATTGTTTTTGAATCCATATCATGTGCGAGTTCCGTGCTAGGAAATTAATACACATATCTCAAATTCTTACAGCAATCCTCATGGTAGGTATTATGGTCCTCATTTTATAAGTGAGGAAATCAAGGCTTAGAAAGGTTAGTTATCTTGCTTAAGGTTAACACAGCTTTTATAACTGGCAGAGCGGAAACTTACTCCACATCTATCTCAAAGCCCATGACTCTTTCCACTATACCATATTAACTAGTATCCCATGTTTTCTGCAACCACAGCACTTTCCACAGGATTTAAAATTTTCTGCTTACTGTCTCTCTACCAGTAAACATTCAGTCAGTGCTAAATAAATATTTATTTGAATAAATGAATGAGTGACTGTGTGAATGATTGAGTGTAATCCCTCTAGGCCAGAAAGCTGGCAATAATTTTTCCTTCTGATTTTTGGAGATAGGAAGCAGAGCTTTCCTGATTTGGAAATGTAATGAACTCTAAATACATTTCTGTATTATTAATATTACTAGCATTAAAAATCCAACATTTGAAATGTTTTAGTTTAGTTCTGCTTAAATCTGTTATTTTTAGCATTTTGTCTTGATCTGCGATCAGGTCCTCCTTGTGGCTCTAAGTTTTCAGGGGAAGTCTAAAAATTATGTCCACGGCAAATGGAAAAATTTGGCTACTTTTGCATTCTGGCTTTTCTGTCTTTGTAAGCAAATCAAAAGAGAATTAAAATCCTCTAAATGTCTTCCACTTCAAGTCAGTCCTTCAAAATATTAGTTAGCAAAGAGGTAGAACAGAAAACCTACTTTTATAGGGCCTGGAACTCAAGTCTGCAGAGGAGAATACTAAAGGCTTGGGTTTTCTTGCCTCTTCTCTCAGCAGAGCTGTAATTGGGAAGAAAAGGTGATTGCTGAGTTAACCCTATGCTTTGTTTTCAGTTTTTTATTTTTTCCTTCAAAGAAAACAGATATAATCTGGAAGAGTAAACAGGGAATTGTTTTAGATTAAAAGGTACTGACTTTAGAACCAAGTATTTGGTATACAGTATTCTGTGATATCCTTTTCCCCTTTTTAACAAAAATACTAAAAGCTTCTATAAGAATAAATTTTCAGTGTTGGTGCATATGTCTTGAGAAAGAAAAACAGGTTCAGATCCTACAGGCTGGAGAGACTGCTTAGGCTTAGGGCAATTCAACTAACATTTTATTCATCTGAATTTATTCACTGAGTACCCAAAATGTGCCACGCATATTCTAGACAGTGGGGATATGACAGTGAAACAAAACAGGTAAATCCATGCCCTCACATGAAGTTGATGGTTTGGCTGCCTTTATATTTACTGAGCATCTACTGTGTGTCACAAGATGAATCAGAGTTGGTTTTTGTCCTCAAGGCGTTCAAAAAAGTAGTAAAAACAGACATGCAAATTCAGTTTAATAGGATGCATGTAATAATCGAAGATTATACAAGATCAGAAGAGAGAATGATCTCATGCCTAATGGAGATAAGCACAGAATACTATGGTAGCACAGAGCAAGGGTATCTATTCTAAGTGGGGGTGAAGGAAAAAAAAAATTGAGAAAAAACTTCCTAAAGGAGTAATATCTAGGTAAGCTTTAATGGGTATTTAAGAATTTGTCAGAGAAGGAAGAAAGAAGGCAAGCACCCCTGTTAAGCATTATACTTAAAGAGGAATTATTTTTAAATCCTCACCAAACTAAACACATCTTTTCTTCTGGCTTTAGACTTTCTGGTTCCATATGATTCTTCTTCCTAGGAGTGCTTTAATTATAAATATTATGCCAGTTTAAAAGTCTTCTTTAAAAAGGTTATCTTTCCTACCATAATCTGGCCCATGGTCACCTATGATAGCTTAGGCAAGGCTCAGCTGGGGGGCTTATATTTAAGTTAACTATAAGTCAATACAATGTGTTGCTAGGCCTTTGTCCCTTTTTCAGCAGCAAGTTATTTCCCAGAAGTCCCAGAGATCAAAATGAATGTAACCAAGACATCCAGAGGAGACTACCCTAGTTTAATCTTGGTAGCATCTACATCTTCAGATGTCAGTACACAGCTACCACATAACAGCTCTGGTTAGAAGGTTATATAAACCACAGATTCTTAGCTTAATTTTGTTCTGTTATTTAAGTAAAGGATACTTCATGCAATCTCTAGGACATCTAAGGACAGGAAACCAAGTACAGCTAAGTCATATAGATGCTTAAACTGAACAGTAAGGAACCAAGGTTCCTGCCTATCTCCCATGGTCTCTCATCTCTGTTTCTTTTCTCTGCTTTCCTACACTGACTCACGGGTTTCTAGCCAGTCTATAACATCATCTTGTGTGTGGCTTTAATTATCACCCTGATTCTGACCTTGTAACATGGCTGCCTATCCCCAATTCCTGACTTTAGTTTGTGGGGCCCATCCGTACGCCTCTGCATCCCTGTGTAGCTAAGACTAGGAAGCTGTGACTACTCTCTTATCCCCCCAGGTATGTGTGCACGTGTGTGTGTCTGTAACACAGAGACATCTGAGATATGTGGTAGATGTTGCTAGCAATCAATTCATCAACAGTGGCTGATTTTGTTGGGGTGCTGACTATACGACATTAAGCAAATGACTTTAAGCCTCATTTCCCTCTTTTATAAATATGAAGATAATACCTAAATGAGAGAAATATTTTAAGGACTGAATGAAGTGTGAAAAGTACCCAGAATAGTATCTGGTACATGGTTGTTGCTCTGAAGGCCAAACCCTAAGACTGTATGTCCTGCACAGATGGATTGGGTTCAAACACTACAAGAGATTAATTATAACTTTGGGTTTTTCTGAACAGGAAGGAAGTATTCAGCTTTATTTCTTCCTTTTAAGAAGATTAATTTCCTCTGGGTCTCTTAAACAGCTAGCAGGTCTAGCAGGTTAGGAAAAGGGAGAGAAAGACAATTTTTTCTGGGTTTCTGTGGTAAAGGAAACCAGGACTAATTCTGGTATGAACTTCCTGTCTCTCCAGGCTTCAGCTCAGAGAGCCAGCATATTGCTTCAGTTCACTACAGGACCGGTCTCCTTTTGGAGCAACTCCTGCTAAGCCAAACAAAAAGTTCCTAGGAGGCCAGCTTCCTTAGGCTTAGATCAGATAACACTATAAAAGAGGAGAAACTTTTAGCTCACCACTCAGCATCAAGAGCATCACAGTAACAATACTCAGTCTAAGCTCTGCTCTGGCTCTGGACATAAAATCCAAGACATTTTTGAATTAAAATTTTCAAGACAGTCTTTGGAACATCCATCTGTCATACTGCATTCAGAAATGGATAAAAAGAACTTCTAAAGCATATATATGTATATCTTTTTATTTCTTTAAAGCAAAAAATAGAATCATATTACACTGAAAATACACCCTAATACTGCAACTTGCTTTTTTTAGTAAATATATCTTGGAAATCTTTCCATATCACCACACAGAGTTATACTTCATTCTTTTTAACAGTTACACAATAATATAATTAATTACCCTGTTTAAATTGTTATAACTTTTCCCTGTTATGAAGGATGTTGCAAAGAACATTTTGCAATGAATATTTCCACACTCTTAAGTAAATATTTCTGTGGGATACATTCTTCGGGGAGGAACTGCTTAGTCAAAGAGTATATAATTTTAAGTTTTGATAGGTATCATCAACTACCCTACAAAAAGTTTATGTAAAACAGCATAAGAGAATTTCCCCACAGCTTTACTAGCTTATCACAAAATTTAAAAACCTTTGCCATAAAGACAGTATTCTAAAACTGTTTAACGTGCATTTTTATTTATAAGAGCAGGCATCTTTTCATATGTGTACTAGCTTTTTCTATGAACCAACTACCTATAACTTTTACCCATTTTTCTCGAGTCATTAGTGTTTTCCTTATTGATTTTAAAGTGCTCTTTGTAATGTGAGGAAACTAGTGTTTGGGCTATCCTGGTATTGCAAATATCCCCTCCCCCCACTTTTGTTGTTTATTTTTACACCATGTTTATTTGGTTTTACTTTCCCCCCACAATATAGAATTTTAAAACTTGTTATTAGTCAAACTTACCAATCCTCTTTTTTTTTTTAAATGGCTTCTAAGATTTATTTGATACTTAGAAAGCTTGAGTTAGTTCTAAGATCACATACTGATGAAGCTAAGTGCCTTAATGCACATGTAGACTAGCAGACATTCAGCAAAAGATATCAGCATCCAAGCCAAACAGTGGCATCCCTAAGGAAACTCCTGCCTCATCCTTATTACCCCAGGCACTACTCCTGGGCCCGTGCATTACTTCAACTGGTAAATGTTGGGACGTGGCAATGCTAGTCACCAAATAATGATGCAGTCAGATTTGCAATTTAGAAAGTCCTCTGGTAGTTTTGTGGAGGATGGATTAAAAGGGGAGAGCCTGGAGGCAGAAGACTACCAAGGAGAATGCTATATTAAGCCAGTTGAGAAATGATAGACTGTAAGCTAAAAATCAATATTGAAATACATTACCTTATTAATTTCTGCCCAGTTTTACTGATGGATTTTGCCACTAAAGTTAATCTGAACCACTGATGTTAGTTCAGTTCAAAAACCATTCAATCCCTCCCTCCCTCCCACTGCTGCTGGAACATCTTCCAGCTGTCATGACACTCCTGCTGCCTGAGGTGCCCTTTTCCCATTTACTAAGACTGGGGATCTCTGGCTTTTTTTTTTTTCCTCTTGTTTCATAATGTAATTTTCTCAAGGTTACAGAGACAATGGCCTATAAGACTTTGTATTCATCTTGGTATCCTCAGCCTCCAACACAGCAGTTAGAATATATTTAGGTATGTATTAAATGTCTGTTGCTTTGAATTTTAAAAAAATTGTGGTAAGTCCAATTCACTTTTTAAACTCTTAAAATCAATTTTTTAAATAAAGTTAACTTACATATAATAAAATGTACCTACTTTAAACATACAGTTCAATGAGTTTTGTCAAATGTATACTACTGTAATCACTACTCCAAATCGAGATATAGAGTACTTCCATCATTCCCCCAAAATTCCCTTGTGCTTCTGGTATACTATTATACTACTCTACTATACTCTCATACTACTTAGCACATTTTATTGTAATAATTTAACCTGTCCCTTTCTCCCTAAACTGTGAGCAACTTGAAGGCAGAAACTCCATCTTTTTATCTTTAGCATCTAGCAACACAGTAGGTGATCAATTAAAAGTTCTTACTATGCACCAACTACTGCTCTAAGCTCTTTACAAGTATTTTTCACAACCACCACATGTCAGGTACAATGTGTCCCAGATGAGGAAAGTGGGGTACAGAAAGGTAGACACCTGTCCAGGGTCACACAGCTCACTTACTAAACTTCTCTTGTCAAAGACAGTATAGGTTTTCTTTTCTCCACAGCTTTCCCTATAGCTTTTCTACTTAGTCAACTGCAGAAATACTCGTCTCTTCTCTAACTACTGATGTACAAAATTACTTCTGCTGTCTAAACTGTCACCACATCTCCTTTCCTTCCATTCACCAAGCATATATTGAATGCCTTACCAATCCAGGTACGTATCTAATGTCAAGGAATTTGGGTGGAAGACATTAACATGTAGACAACTAGAAAAATATACAGGGCAGAATGTTAATTTTCATAGGTGAAACAAAGGATTGCTAAAGCAGTCCTTTCTTAAAGCTATGTCTCCTAGGTTTACTTTTTCCTTTCCATCCCTAAAGGAGTCCTCATAGTCAGATTACTATAAATGCCTTTTACTTACCTTGAAAGAGTCTCTTTCCCATTTGGAATAGTCTATGTTCCCCTGCCAGGTTGAATCGTTGCTCATTCCATATGGGACTATTCTGTTTAAAGACCTGTAACTCCCTGCTCAGCTGTTAAGGCCTTGTACACACTGCTCCCACCAACCTGTTCAATCCCATCTCTCAAAGCTTTGAGACAGAACCTCCACTATTCCAGCCAGGAATAAAGAATCTCCCTCAAGTACCATTCTAATTTGTCCTGCTGTGCTTTTATACTTTTCCTAATTCTATATTGAAATTTACCAATTTTCAATATAATGCCTTTAATCCCAACAACTCTGAGAAGTAAAGGGTAGATGGGGCAAAGAAGAGATAAGGGTCTCTTTAACAGACCTTGAGATGAGGAGGTAGTGGAGCTAAGGCTCTGTATACTTCTTTATTACAGCAAGCTCTGGGAAAGTCCCATTTGGCAGAGCTTCTGAGCTGGAGCCACAGAATCACCATATTTAGGCTTGTCCTCAAGGAACACTACACTTGCCAGGTGTGGGAACTGCTAACTGGTGGTGGCCAAATGAGCTACAGCAGCCAGGATGAGGCTAGCTTTGTTGCAAAACTGTCTGCATATCCAGACACCAAAAGCTACAATCCCATTTGGTAGTGTTAAGGAAGTATTGTTAGATTTTTTTTTTTAAAGTGTGATAGTAATATTGAGGTATTTGTTTATGTTTTAGGGATATATACTGAAATATTTATAGATAATTACAACTGAAATAATTACAGATGAAATTATATCATAATGACTTGCTTTAAAATAATCCGGTGTGACACTAGCAAGATTGGCGGTAGCAAATATTAAAAAAAAAAAAAAAAAAAGATTGGCCAGGGCTTCCCTGGTGGCGCAGTGGTTGACAGTCCGCCTGCTAATGCAGGGGACACGGGTTCGTGCCCTGGTCCGGGAAGATCCCACATGCCGTGGAGCGGCTAGGCCTGTGAGCCATGGCCGCTGAGCCTGCATGTCTGGAGCCTGTGCTCCGCAACGGGAGAGGCCACAACAGTGAGAGGCCTGCGTACCGCAAAAAAAAAAAAAAAAAAAAAAAAAAGATTGGCCACGAATTGGTGACTATTGAAGCTGTGTGATGGATACATGGGAGTTCATTACATCACTTTCTCTACTTTTGTATCTGTGTGAAATTTTCCATAGGAAAAGAATTTTTAAAAAATCATGATCTCTACCACTATTGTATCCCCTCTCAGCATGTCAAGGGCAGGATCTATTTCACAGGACTTCATTTTCATTTGGGCATAAAAAATAAACCCTTTAGGGACTTCCCTGGTGGCGCAGTGGTTAAGACTCCACGCTCCCAATGCAGGGGGTCCGGGTTCCATCCCTGGTCAGGGAACTAGATCCCACATGCATGCTGCAACTAACAGTTCACGTGCCACAACTAAGGAGCCCTCCTGCCACAACTAAGGAGTAGGTGAGCTGCAACTAAGGAGCCCGCGAGCTGAAACTAAGACCCAGAGCAACCAAATAAATACAAAATAAATAAATAAATAAAAAATAAACCTTTAACGGCAAAGAGTTAACTTCATTTTTATAATATGGATAGCCTACACTGGTATGTGGAAAATGGGTCCTGGATCACTCTAATCTTGGTAGCAAGTTTCCTTGCTATTTAAAAAGCAAAGTCTCTACAATCCACTGTGGAGCTAAGGCTGTAAGTTCCATGAGGGCAGGGCCCATGTCTGCTTATTCACGATGGATCCCACAGTTGATCTAGCACAATGCCCGACTCATAACAGGTGCTTAATAAATATGTGTTGATTGAATGAAAAAACAGAATAATAAATCAGAGAGGAGCAGGGCAATACTGTCCTGGTGAGAAAAAATAGAGAAACAATAATCCCTGGGAAAGCTTTCCAGGAGTCCAGATGATTTGTTTCACCATTGGCTCTACATGGGCCTTTCTGTAGTGGTTTAGCAGGTGTTGTAGGCAGGTGAGGGTTAGGATGCTGCAAGAAATATTATACTGGGCATGGAGGAACAATTCCTCTTCCCCTTAATATTCCTGTATATATCCCCTTAAAATTCCTGAGTTTAAGTGCATGCTTAGCACTTAAACTCAGGTTCTCAGACTCCCTTCCCCAGCTGTTCTGAGGGAACTTGCTGCTGTGGTACCAGCCTGATTGCTTTCCAGTCTACCAGTACTATTCAAGGCAGAAACTTATCCAGCAGCCATCAAGGAAGACTAGCTGCTACTCTTCTTAACCATGCAGTTATTAAATCTTTTCCTTCCTGTTCCTCTGAGGACTCTAGTTGCATTTCCTATCAAAAATCCTTGAGATCAACCACAAAAGGAAGTTTTCTCTCTGGAAATCCACGTCCTATGATCTGCCAGACAGTCTCTGGGAAGTATTTAAGGTCCACAGTTCTGTTATCAAAGCAAAATCAGGGAAAGTACCAAATTTTGTTTCTCTGCATTCATGAAACTTTATTCGATGTGAAGGACTTTTCCAAAATTGGAGGAAAACTTGCTCTTCTTTCTTTCCTCCTCTTGGGTAAGAGTCTGGCCCTTTGCTAAGAGGGCCCATCTACAGGATAATTGCCTAGGGAAAGGACATCTGCTTGGAGACAAATAGCACCAGAGTTGAGGGGCTCACCCTTGCAGAATGAAGGAAAAAGAGCCTGAAACTGCAGAAAGATGCTTCATAAGTTACTATTAGTTTTATAAAAATAAATTACTGGTTTATCATAGCACAGGTCCCCAAAATACAAGCAGGAGACTCTGGTACCGACGAAATAACAGTATGCTGTAACATGAATTCATTTCTATAACAAACTGTGTTATTTATAACTGGTTATTGTCAAGGTTTAAAACTGTTAATTAAGTCACAGTGTAGCTTAAGTGCTATGGGTTTGACTCTATCCCCCTCCTTCTTACTTATTTTCCATTAGGAAGTCCACAACGTATTTTTTCAAGCAGTAGAGATGGGCGTCCACAAGGCCTGTGTGGAAACGTATTCTAGGGTGCCTGCGAAAAGAATAAGAGAGAAGAGGGTCACATGAGTTCTATCCTATTATTAGGTAGTAGGCATTAGAAACTTTATAAGGGTGAGAGACATGCTGCCTACACCCCACTCTGGGAAGACCAAGAAGGTGGATATCAGCTCTGATCCTACCACAGAAAAGTTTTTCTCTTTATGTAAGCCCTATTCTCACACTTTATGAGGTCTTCAGACTTCCAAAGACATTGAAAATTGGTGAGCCATCAAATCATTGACAAGTCATTCTTCTATTTTACTACAAATTTCTACCCACAATTCTTGTAACTAACATTTTCCTGCTTCTACTCCAACTGCCCCACTTCCTGCAGGCCATACTTTAGCCATGCTTTCCTCTAGTATTTGGCATGTATTACTCCATGTTCATAGAAGATGAAGTAAAATTCTATGAATACTTCCTAAGTCCCTACTCTTAATTATTCATTAGGGCTCTCCTCAGGTATACTCCCTCTAGAAAACCTTCCCTGACAACCCAAATTTGTATTCCCACAACACTTGGTGCCCACCTCTACTAGATAACTTACCATACAGTAAAGTAACAGCTTACTTACTTATGCTCTTTCCCACTAGACTAATACAAGTTCCCTGAGGGCAGAGATTTATTTTTATAGTCTTAGCACTTAGCATTGTACCTCACACAGAATAAATATTTAATAGATAGTTGTTGAATAGACAAAGACTTGAATAAATTAGGTCAAATTAAGGCATTTGCCTAGTTGCTATTTAGTCTGCCATCTTTGGTTTCAGCCTTAAGAAATGTCATGCTTATAATATAATGTTCAAAGTCATTTTATTTAATAAAATAAATAAAAGATAGCTGAAGGAGAGGAGGGGAGGAGTAGGGTGGTAAAATGGCAATTCCGATCATAGCTGCCTGGTTGTCATTTTTCTTCTACTCTGTGTAACTCTGCTTTGACTGGCTTATAGCCTTTTTTTTTAAATAAATTTATTTATTTTATTATTTTACTTTATTTATTTATTATTTCTGGCTGCGTTGGGTCTTCATTGCTGCGTGCGGGTTTTTCTCTGGTTGCGGCGAGTGGGGGCTACTCTTTGTTGCGGTGCGCTTCTCATTGCAGTGGCTTCTCTTGTGGAGCATGGGCTCTAGGCGCGCAGGCTTCAGTGGCTGTGGCACGTGGGCTCAGTAGTTGTGGCTCACGGGCTCTAGAGCACAGGCTCAGTAGTTGTGGTGCATGGGCTTAGTTGCTCCACGGCATGTGGGATCTTCCTGGACCAGGGATCGAACCCATGTCCCCTGCACTGGCAGGTGGGTTCTTAACCACTGTGCCAACAGGGAAGCCTTGTTGAAAGGTTTTATCATGAATGGGTAGTGCATTTTTAAAAATGTTTTTTTCTGTGTCTATTGAGATAATCATGTAGTTTTTAATCTTTTATTCTATTAACATAGTATATTAATTGTTTTTCAGATATTAAACTAATCTTGCACCCTTAGGATAAATCTCACTTAGACATGGTTGCTGGATTCATTTTGCTAATATTTTGTTGAAGATTTTTTTCACCTATATTCATAAAGGATATTGGTCTTGTGTTTTATCTAGCTTTGGTAGCAAAGAGTTATACTGGTCTCATAGAATAAGTTGGGAAGTATTCCTTCTTTCATTTTCTGGAAGACTTTGTGAAGGATTGGTATTATTTCTTTTTAAAATGTCTGATAGAATTCACTAAAGAAGCCATCCTTACATTTTGAAGCCTCAAAGATGTTTCTTTGTTGAAAGATTTTAAATTACTAAGTTGATTTCATTAATTGCTCTAGGTCTACTCAGGTTTTCTACTTCTTCTTGAGTCAGTCAAGATGTATAGCACATGATCCTTGTGGCTCAGACTATAGCACACTGATTAACCCAGGACTCTTCTATGCTCTCAACTCACATCTGTTCTCAGTATATTGCTATGTGTGAGCTTTCTTTTTTGGCTGCGCCATGCAGCTTGCGGGATCTCAATTCCCCAACTAGGGATCGAACCCAGGACCCTGCAGTGAAAGTGGTGAGTCCTAACCACTGGACCACCAGGGAATTCCCTGTATGTGAACTTTAACCCAATACTCTAATTGATTCTAGTTACTTAAGGGAAGGAAGGACTGGAACCACCATCTGCTGAATAGTTATTATGTGCCAGGCATTTTGCAATGTGCTTTCACATCTTCACAACATCTCCATCTTCCTTTTACAGATTAGGAAAACATAGACTCAGAGAGGTTAAGTAAGTTTCCTAGGTCACAGAGGTAGACAGTAGTAGAACTGGGATGGAAATGTAGGTATTTGTGACTCTAAGGCTTTTCTATTACCTCATAAGGTCTCTCAAGAGACTTCTTTCTTTTCTCCGTATATAATCCTAGGAGTTCTATATAGATGAAGCCCTGTTCCAGTCTCACATCTAAATCCAAGGCAAGAAAGGTAGAATGCCTGGCTGTAATTAAAAAAAAAAAATCCCTGCTTTTGTACTTGTTCCCTTGCTGAATACCCTATTTAGGAGTTCATCAACCACTAGTACCATTCAAGAAGGAATTTGCTAAGGAATGGGGTTCTAAGTGTTGACCTAAGACAAGCCTAGAGGAACTCTTTATCATTCTGCTTCCAAGTTTCTAAGCAGATGTTAAGAAATGCTATCAGAGAAACAGCTGCCTGTTTGGGGCAAATTACTTTTAAATGTCAAGGAGTTCAAAGACCAAGCTGTACCCGTGTTTCATTTCAATATTTACTTACCCAAATTTTCTCCTCATATTAACAACTCGAAGTAATGTGTGTGAGGGACAAAGGTTTAAGATCTCCAGAGAAGCTGGAAGAAAGACTGCCATATGGACACTAGTCTTCAGGATTATGCAGGACTAAAGACTCAAGATTTTTCTGACAGCTTTGCTTTAACTCAAAGAAAACTGAACACAGAGCTATGTGTACCACCGACATCGTACAAAACAAAACAATGTAAAATTACAGAGCTAGGGAATAAAAAAGCAGTTCAGAAAGGCAGCCCAGAAAGAAAGAAATATATCCATGAAAGAGAAGATAAATATTGAAAAAAAAACCCACCCAAAACCCCCAAACCAAGTAATTACTATGGTTAAAATCATACCAGTTTTCTCCCTAGCAGAATAAACTTAAGAATTTAAATGCCCAAATCTCTTAATAACTCTAAAAAAAGGTCTGAGTTCCTTTAGTTAATAATAAGATCTATAACCCCCATGCCCAACCCCAAAGATCTTAAGGGATTCAGATGCTCATTTCCTTTAAATCTGTAGAATAGAGACAAAACTCCCTCCCCAGAATCATCATGTGTGCAGGAGAAACTGAGTTGTTTTTATCCTGTTCATTGCATAAGTTATAGCAAAGGCCAACTGGGAGTTCTATTCCCTGACATGCTCATAGTACAATGCTCATTACCTAGAAGAATGAGTAGAAAAAGGCAGATAGGTAAAGAAACAGATTATGGTAATTGCATGTTTAAAAAGTGAAATTCATCTAGACACTCCATGTGGACACACTATTAGACTTCCAGCACTGCTATGAATGAGACTGCAAGGATTTCTAGCCTAGTGGGAGAACTAGCATATATGCTGAGACAGTCCACAACAACCTAGTGAAGAAAGAAAGCCTCCACTAACCTAAACTGAGTATGTTCTAATAGTTTATATGGCTATACAGAATGACTTTTTCCAAACCAAACCGAGTCCAAATTTGGGGACAGGAGAATAGCAAGGAATGGGAACAGAATGACGAAAATTCAATTGGACAAAAACTCAAAATACAGAAGAAACTTAACTGTAACATACGCTTCTCTTTGCATAAATATAAATGTTGACAGGTGAAGGAAATGTCATGGATGCCTCCTGAATTCAGATGCCAGGATATCTGAAACTTGAAACAATGACTCATAAGAACCAGAAGCAACAATTCCAAAGAGGATAAAAGCCTCCTATGACAACTTAGCCATCTTGAAGCATTCAATGCAACAACATAAACAACTTCTCTCTTTGAAGACCTTCAGAAAATCTCCTTCTATTTTGTTTGGCAATCTTAAACATGTTCCAACAAAGAAGCATCTTCTCTCCCACTAGAAGAGCCAGAGCTAATTCCCTACTGCCCAATCATTACAATTTAAAAGAAACTAGAGACCAAGGTGTGCTTGAAACAACCAAGGTTGCTCATAAGTAGAGGAAAGAGAGTGATCTATGAAGCATGGCTACTTACTAGTTATCTATAATTCTAATGAGACAGATTTTGGAGTAAGCACCTATTACATAACTACTTGGTAGCTGTTTTATAGGAAGGCACCTGCCATACCACCCCAAATGCTTGATCTTGTTGGCACTGTAAGTCGCAGGAATGACAGATTGTTGATCATTAGGAGTGCATATGGAGTTACCAAACCAAAGGTCTGCCTATGCAGCAGAGTGAGCTATAGTGCTCAGATCCTCTCCAAGAAAAGCAGTTGTATTGAAGTGGAGGCCCTGGACTCAAAGCAGCAGAGACTGCTAGAGCTGGAAGAGTTCTTAAGAGTTCTAAGTGCTGTTCCTCATTGTACCAAGAGAAAAACGGGAATGATTTTAGTCCATGTCAAAAACAAATCACTTGGACTTCCCTGGTGGTACAGTGGTTAAGAATCCACCTGCCAATGTAGGGGACATGGGTTCGAGCCCTGGTCCAGGAAAATTCCACATGCCGCGGAGCAACTAAGCCTGTGAGCCACAACTACTGAGCCTGCGCTCAAGAGCCCACAAGCCCCAACTACTGAGCCCAAGTGCCCCAACTACTGAGCCCAAGTGCCACAACTACTGAAGCCCACGTGCCTAGAGCCCTCCTCCGCAATAAGAGAAGCCACCGCAATGAGAAGCCCGCATACCGCAACGAAGACCTAATGCAGCCAAAAATAAATAAATTAATTAATTAAAAAGAAAAAAGTCACTTCACTCCTCTACGAGACAGTCCCTAGCGTATATTCATTGAACACCTACTATATTCCAGGCACTTGGGATACAGAAGTGAACAAAATGGACATGATCCCTGCATGAAGCTTAGAGTTGAATGGAAAATCAATTATTGCAAGTATGCAATAGTTGTGAAAGGCGAGCACAGAGTATTATGGAAGCATATAATGGGGGACCTAGCCCAGGGTGGAAGATGACAGGAAGCTTCCCTTTAAGCTTAAACCTGAAAGAAAAG
The DNA here is from genome assembly GCF_949987515.2 of Delphinus delphis. Classification (NCBI taxonomy): domain Eukaryota; kingdom Metazoa; phylum Chordata; class Mammalia; order Artiodactyla; family Delphinidae; genus Delphinus; species Delphinus delphis. The sequence goes on from NC_082683.1 coordinate 36,591,877, forward strand.
CAGGAGTTAGCCAGGTGAAAGGGGTGGAGAAATGAGATGGGCACTCTGGGCAGAGAAAATAGTACATGCCAAGACTCTGAGGTAGACTGGTGAGTATGAGGAACTAAAGTCGCCCAGGACCGCTAAAACAAAGAAAACAAGACGGAGAGAGGCACAAGATGAGGCTGGAGAGGTTTCAGGCCCTGTTAAGGATTTCTGTTTTTATTCTAATCTTGAGACTAATGACCACTTGTATTCTGTGATATCACTGGCTTAATAGTGAGCTAAGTCAAAGTTGAAAGGCAGCTTGGTGTAGTAAAAAGAGCACTGGACTAGGAGCCAGGATTGTAGTTCTGGCTTCATCACTTAAATATGGCATAATCTTTCTTCATGTCAGTTTCTTTGTTATAAAATGGAATATTGTGCTTCATAGAGTCGGAGAGTTTTCTGGAGCTGCTTCGGGAACTGCTACAGGAAACCTGAATCAGAATAAATCCCTGTTCTGTGTTTCATATCTCAGGCTTCTATGTAAGATTTTACTTAAAGAAAAAGTTCCACTTCCTTAAGAGAAAACTGGAAAATTATTGCAATTTTTAATCTTAGATAATATATTCATTAATTTGACAAACATGGAGGCCCATCATATTACCTCCTTGCTGCAGAGTTATTAGGATGATCAGAAATTATGCACTTAAAGTGTGTTGCATGGTATTTGCCATATATTAGGCACTCATTAAATGATAACTATTATTATTATTATTATTATTATCATCATGGGCCAAGTACCATGCTTGGTACCAGGGACACACAGCTGAAATAGACAGACGTTGCCTTTAGGAACTCATAATCTAGTAGAGAAGACTATGTGTTAATCTATTATGTATAATGCGATAACAGTGTAGGAAGCTAGAACAGAAAAAGATGCAGTGAGCTGTCTAAGGGAGCAGGGATAGGATAAGGTTTCATAGCCTGAGGTTGGTTCTGAATGCTGAGGAGAAATCTGCTACACAGACAAAGCAGGAAAAGGATATTTCAGATTGAGGAACTAGCATATACAAAGGCAAACAGGTATGAAAAACAAAACAAACAACAAAACCTAAGATACAATGATAAAGGTTAAAGCTGGAGGGGTAGCCAGAGGCCAGATTATGGAGAGCCACCTACAATGCTTAGATGTCATGTTAAAGAGCTTGGATTTTGTCTCTTAGGTGATGGAAAAACCATGGGAAGTTACTGTTTTAAGGAAATACATATACACGGTATGCTGGCTTATGTATTAACTTAGCTGATCTGGAATTATGTTATGCAAAATTCTCTTCTCTGAATCGTTCAGAGTTAGCAATGGCTACAAGAGATATTCTGTGTGACATTTAGAAGGCAGAAGGAAAGCTGCAGACACATTTTTTAATGCTCTGAAGGTCAATGGATGGTGCTACGTATTATGGCAACCTGTGCATGTCACTGAGATGCCAGCTCACCTAGCAGGCAGAGAACAGTACCCAGACCTGCAGCTCCTCCGGAACCTACCAGATATCCTCCTTCAGCTTCTCTGGAATCCTGAGCCAAGCACTGTGTAGCTCTGTGGTGAAGGATGTCAGTTCTCCTGCAGATCACCCACAATAATGAAGCTAAAAGTGGTGAGAGACAGATGTGGGTTCCTGTTTGTTCTTGCTCTTGTCTACATCCAGCTTTCCTTCTGACTGTTCGTCTAGCTGACTGATAGCGATTTCAGGCTCAACACTATACAGAAGCAACAACATGCACACAGAGCTCTACCAACTTCCACAATTGTAAAATAATCCCTTATTCTGTATCACTCATAGCAGCTCTACTTCTCTAATATAGAAATTGCTACCAGAAGTGGTCCTGGAAGAACAGAACCTTAAGGATGGGTTTGCTGAATTGGTTCTGTGTCATCTGGACTTAGTTCTTTGATTTGATTAGGTTCAAAGGCCTTTCAACTGACTGATGACACCCATCTAGATTAACCAGGATAATTTCCCTCACTTAAAATCAACAGATTGTTGGGCTTCCCTGGTGGCGCAGTGGTTGAGAGTCCGCCTGCCGATGTAGGGGACACGAGTTTGTGCTCCGGTCCAGGAAGATCCCACATGCCGCAGAGCGGCTGGGCCCATGAGCCATGGCTGCTGAGCCTGTGCATCCGGAGCCTGTGCTCCTCAGTGGGAGAGGACACAACGGTGAGAGGCCCACGTACCACAAAAAAAAAAGAAAAAAAAAAATCAACAGATTGTTGATATTATTAACCACATCTATAAAATACCTTCACAGTAACACCTAGGTTAATATTTGACTGAAAAAACTAGGTATTAGAGCATAGCCAAATTGACACATAAAATAACCACCTCATAGACTGATGAGAACCACATGTCTAACATTAATACGGAGGTCAACAAAGCCTTCCTAGGCAGGATTACACTGCTGCTCACCCTCCCTGTCATCTTAACCCAGAGCGCCGGAACCTGCTGAAGCGTGGAACATCCCTCACCTTCCCCAAGAGGTGCTTGATACAGCAATATGCATAGCTCCATTGACAAAAGGCTCCTATTCAGAGACAAACCCTGGAAAAAGAGTTGTCTCTCCCAAATTATCCTTCCAAGCTGCCTGGTCCACTATGTCTGAAGAATTTAATAAAAAAGAGTTACCATCCTCTATAGAATGGTATAGAGGATGAAAACTGACACATTTATTTGCACTCCACTCAGTCCCACTGGCCTAGCTAATATGAACTTCCAGCAGGTCCACCTTTCAGTCCTCATTCTCCAAGGAACATGAAGCAACATTCCCATTATCTTTAGGTCCAGTTCCCAGCTGGCTGTGTAGATAGAGAGAGGCAAAGGCCCAGTGAAGGATCACTCAGGGGTTCATCCCTCAAGGCTTGGTTCCAGCTCTTGCATGGCTAGAGTTACATCATATTCAGAAGATTTTACAAGACAACCTGCTCAGGCACTCCCACCCTTTGGGGTTCAACAGTTGGGTAAATAAATTTCTCCTGAGTGGTAGATGTGCTAGGCACTGAGCTGTATTAAGTATATAAATACTGAATGAAACACAGCTCTAATCTAGTAATCACTTTATTGTTTGTAAACCTGTAAGACTTCCCTTTGCTTTTATTAAACCTTTTCATATTATTCTCTGTGCTTCAGAGAAACTGCGTAACTCAGTTACTTTTGCTTTCCTTTCTCTGTGTCTTCGCTCATGTGGTTCTTTCTGGAATGCCTGCCTCTACTCGTGTGCCACTACTCCCAACATGTATAAATCCTTAAAGCTCCAGCCTCAAATGTAATTTTCTCCTTAAAAAATTCCCAGATTCTCCTAATCTACTGAGGTTTTTTTTCCCTTTCTAAATACTTATGGAATTCTACCAGAGAAATCACTTATAGTACTAACGTTCTATTCTGCATTGTGTATATCTATCACCTCTTTCGGGGAAGGAAGATTTGAGACTTGATCATCATAGCAGCACATTGTGTCCAGAACAGTGTACTACATGGCAGGCACTAAATACTTACTGAATGTCCAGAAGAGTACACATTCTAATAAGAGATATAGACTCATCAGAAACAAATATTAGAGACTTCAGGAGGGTCCTGATGAGTTTGGGTGTACTTCAGAATATTCCTGGTTGGTCCAGGAGAGTTGGCAAGGTTAGATGCACAGTAGGGAGTGGGAAGAAAGGGGTAGGAATGGGACAAACTACTGAATGATACAGTTAGTCCTAGTATGACAGGCCCCCTACAGTCAGGGTAGCAGCTATTAGCTAGCTATGCTGAGGACCTCCTCCCAACCTCACTTCCACCTTAGGGACTGCCTAACATGCAATACGGCTCATATAACCTTAAAACGTTCTCAGTTTTTCCCAAGTTAAAATACTCTTTTTCAAACTTTCCTTCTCCTCCTTCTAGTTCAACTTCTATCCTTCACAGCCAAATTTCTCAGAAGCATAGTCCAACATGCTGTCACCATTTAACATCTTCCACTCTACCCACTTTGATAAAGTCATTAATGACTTCCATTTTAGTGAAATACAGTGATCATTTAAAAATTATCATCTTAGCAAACCTCACAGCCACATTCAACACTACTGTTACTTTCTTCCTCTGGCTTCTGTGACACACGTTCTCTTGGTTTTCCTTTTCTCTTTCTCTCTCTGACTTAAATTCCTTTGGAAGCTCATGATCCTCTAGCTGGCGTAAGCCTGTTCCTAACCCTCTTTCCTCCTCATTCTGTGCTCTTCCTAAGAGATTTCACCCGTGCCCATATCTTCAGTCATCATCTATATATCAGTAATTACAAATTTTTATCTTAGGCATAGTGCTAACCTCTGAGCTCCAAGTATATATTGGGTTGCCCAAAAAGTTCCTTTGTTTTTTTTGTTTTTTTAAAAACACCTTTATTGGGGTATAATTGCTTCACAATGGTGTGTTAGTTTCTGCTGTATAACAAAGTGAATCAGCTATATATATATATACACACATCCCCATATCTCCTCCCTCTTGCATCTCCCACCCTCCCTATCCCACCCCCTCTAGGTGGACACAGAGCACCCAGCTGATCTCCCTGTGCTATGCGGCTGCTTCCCACTAACTATCTATTTTACATTTGGTAGTGTATATATGTCTGTGCCACTCTCTCACTTCGTCCCAGCTTACCCTTCCTCCTCCCCGTGTCCTCAAGTCCATTCTCTACGTCTGCATCTTTATTCCTGTCCTGCCCCTAGGTTCTTCAGAACCATTTTTTTTTTTTTTTTTAGATTCCATACATATGTGTTAGCATACGGTATTTGTTTTCCTCTTTCTGACTTACTTCACTCTGTATGACAGTCTCTAGGTCCATTCACCTCGCTACAAATAACTCAATTTCATTTCTTTTTATGGCTGAGTAATATTCCATTGTTTATATGTGCCACATCTTCTTTATCCATTCATCTGTCATTGGACACTTAGGTTGCTTCCATGTCCTGGCGATTGTAAATAGAGCTGCAATGAACACTGTGGTACATGACCCTTTCTGAATTATGGTTTTCTCAGGGTATATGCCCAGTAGTGGGATTGCTGGGTCGTATGATAGTTCTACTTTTAGTGTTTTGAGGAACCTCCATACTGTTCTCCATAGTGGCTGTATCAATTTACATTCCCATCAACAGTGCTAGAGGGTTCCCTTATCTCCACACCCTCTCCAGCATTTATTGTTTGTAGATTTTTAGATGATGGCCATTCTGACTTATGTAAGGTGATACCTCATTGTAGTTTCGATTTGCGTTTCTCTAATGATTAGTGATGTTGAGCATCCTTTCATGTGTTTGTTGGCAATCTGTATATCTTCTTTGGAGAAATGTCTGTTTAGGTCTTCTGCCCATTTTTGGATTGGGTTGTTTGTTTTTTTGATATTGAGCTGAGCTGCATGAGCTGCTTGTATATTTTGGAGATTAATCCTTTGTCAGTTGCTTCGTTTGCAAATATTTTCTCCCATTCTGAGGGTTGTCTTTTCATCTTGTTTATGGTTTCCTTTGCTGTGCAAAAACTTTTAAGTTTCATTAGGTCCAGTTTTTGTTTATTTTTGTTTTTATTTCCATTTCTCTAGGAGGTGGGTCAAAAAGGACCTTGCTGTGAGTTATGTCATGGAGTGTTCTGCCTATGTTTTCCTCTAAGAGTTTAATAGTGTCTGACATTACATTTAGGTCCTTAATCCATTTAAAGTTTATTTTTGTGTATGGTGTTAGGGAGTGTTCTAATTTCATTCTTTTACATGTAGCTGTCCAGTTTTCCCAGCACCACTTATTTATTTATCTTATATATATATATATTTAAAATTATGTATTTATTTATTCATGGCTGTGTTGGGTCTTCATTTCTGTGCGAGGGCTTTCTCTAGTTGTGGCAAGCGGGGGCCACTCTTCATCGTGGTGCACAGGCCTCTCACTATCGTGGCCTCTCTTGCTGCGAAGCACAGGCTCCAGACGTGCGGGCTCAGTAATTGTGGCTCACGGGTCCAGTTGCTCCACGCCATGTGGGATCTTCCCAGACCAGGGCTCGAACCCATGTCCCTTGCATTGGCAGGCAGATTCTCAACCACTGTGCCACCAGGGAAGCCCTCAGCACCAGTTACTGAAGAGGCTGTCTTTTCTCCAGTGTATATTCTTGCCTCCTTTGTCAAACATAATGTGACCATATGTGCGTGGGTTTATCTCTGGGCTTTCTATCCTATTCCATTGACCTATATTTCTGTTTTTGTGTCAGTACCATACTGTCTTGATTACTGTAGCTTTGTAGTATAGTCTGAAGTCAGGGAGCCTGATTCCTCCAGCTCCACTTTTCTTTCTCAAGATTGCTTTGGCTATTCGGGGTCTTTTGTATTTCCATACAAATTGTGAAATTTTTTGTTATAGTTCTGTGAAAAATGCCATTGGTAGTTTGGTAGGGATTGTACTCAATCATTTCCTTTGGGTTTTTCTGTAACATCTTATGAAAAAGCTAAAGGAACTTTTTGGCCAACCCAATATATAAAGCTTCCTACTTTAAGACATCTTTGGGCTTCCTTGGTGGCGAAGTGGTTGAGAGTCTGCCTGCCAATGCAGGGGACACGGGTTCTATCCCTGGTCTGGGAGGGTCACACATGCCACAGAGCAACTAGGCCCGTACGTCACAACTACTGAGCTTGCACTCTAGGGCCTGTGAGCCACAACTACTGAGTCCCCGCGCCTCGACTACTGAAGCCCGCGTGCCTAGAGCCCGTGCTCAGCAGCAAGAGAGGACACCACAGTGAGAGGCCTGTGCGCCACAATGAGGAGTAGCCCCCGCTCGCTGAAACTAGAGAAAGCCTGCATGCAGCAGTGAAGACCCAGTGCAGGCAAAAAAAAGAAAGACGTCTTTACCTGGATGCCTTAAAAACACCTCAAATTCAGCCCAAACGTTGGATCTCACCTCCATAAACTCAGTGTTCCCTATCTCACTATATATCCTGTAGCTCAAACCAAAATGTGAGTCATTCCTGACAACTTTCCACACCTCAGCACCAAGGCTCAATCACACACCAAGTCCTCATATTTTACCTGTGAAATCCTTCTCTAATTTATCCACTTTTCTTTGTCTCCACTGTCAATGCCATAGTCCAAATTACCATTACTTCTCCTGGATTACCATAATACCCTCCCTTACCTGGTCTCGCTACAACCTCTCTTACCCAACTCCAATCCATTCTTCACACTACATCCAAAGTTACCTTTTCAAAGGGCAATTTGATCATGTCATTCTCCTACTTAAAATCCTTTGGTGGTTAGGACTGTGGTAGATTATTTTCAAAAACGGCCACAATTATTCCCCTCTCTGAACCCATAACTCTTTGTAAAGTAACTCTGCAGTTCCTCCCATTAAGAGGTAAAGTTTATTTTCCCACCCCATGAGTCTGGGCTAGCCTTGTGACTGCTTTGACCAAAAGAATATGGTAGGAATGATGCTGTTTCAGCCCTTTCTCCAATATATAAGACTGAAAGGTCTTACTAGGCTCTGTCCTTAAAAATTCCATGCCAAGAGTACATTCAAACACAAGATGACATGCTGGCTCCATTAATGTCCTCTTCCAACAAATTTATTTGGCTCCTACTTATGTTAGGGCACGTATTAGATCCTAGGGTTAATAAGACAAATAAAATACAATTGTTGTCCTCATGTAACTTATAGTCCAGAGCAACAAAAGTTACAGATGTTTTCTAGAATCTGTATAGTATATAGAAGAATACAAAGGAAGAAGGGTCAATTTTGTCTAGTACAAAGACAGTCAGGAAAAGTTTCAAAGAGAAGTGATATTTTAGCTGAGTCTTGAAAGAAGAGCAGGTATTTAGCCAGGGATGGAGGGGTAACTTCGGTTGAAGGAGTTCCAGGAATGATGAAAGCAAAAGGACAGAGGTGTAAAAAGAAATGCATAAGTCAGAGAAGTAAAAGCAACTCTCCATAGCCATATGGTGGAGTGTTGACTATGAGGTTGTATTTGGGGAATGGTAAGATATAAGGCTGGAGGAGTAAGCATGGTTAGATGACTAAGGGTCTTATGAATTTGTACTTTATCCTATAATAATGTGTTTACAGGTGTAGGAGAAAGAAATAGTAGAAAGCAATGTTGAAAATTCTGGAAAATGCTGAAAAAACTGACGAAGCAAGATTCCACGGGAGGCATAAGAAAATGGGATAAAAGACATAAGTGAAGGGTCTAGTCCTAAATAGGAGAAAGGAAACTTCTAAGGCTACGGAAAAGGAACTGAAGATGGGTCTGAGTAAAGATAAAATCATGGGAACGGATAGTATGCTGGGGAAATAAGCATCTGTTAGTTAGGATTCTCTCACAGAATGAGAAAGCAGGGTCATTTTCTGAAGCAGGAGAGTGGTGGATGGTTGATAATAGCTGCTGAGTGAAGCGGAAAGGTGGTCCAGGACAGGTGTAAGAATGCGAGTGGTTCTTAGGGCTCAGCCAAGATTGGGACCGTGAATTTATAGTGATGCCAGTCTACAACATTGCATGATATTTCTCCTGAAGACTTTAATAGAACAGATGTAGGAGTGGACAAAGTAAATGTTAAGAGTAACCCAAAGTTGAGGGTTATGAGGGCAGATATAACAAAAGAACAATGAGTGAGGATATGGAAGGAAATGCCTAAAGTAATATAAGGTCTAGATTAGATGAAGAAGGAAATGAGGGTGAGAAAGAGAAAAAAGAGAAAGAGAGAGGGAGGGAGGAAGAGCGGGAGGAAGGGGTGGTAAGTGACTAAAAGATATAAGGGGACTGAAATGAAGTAAACAGGATCCTGGGTAAAGATGGCAGACTGAACACAGGCATTAAGCCCTATTCTTTTGAAAGCTCATTAAAGTGACAGTAAACAGTTTTTGTTTTGTTTTGTTTTTTAAAGTGTATTTTATTTATTTATTTTTGGCTGCGTTGGGTCTTTGTTGCTGTGTGCAGGCATTCTCTAGTTGTGGTGAGCAGGGGCTACTCTTCATTGTGGTGCACGGGCTTCTCATTGTGGTGGCTTCTCTTGTTGCAGAGCACGGGCTCTAGGCAGGTGGGCTTCAGTAGTTATGGCATGTGGGCTCAGAAGTTGTGGCTCACGGGCTCCAGACAGCAGGCTCGGTAGTTGTGGCACACGGGCTTAGTTGCTCCACAGCATGTGGGATCTTCCCAGACCAGGGTTCGAACACGTGTCCCCTGCATTGGCAGGCGGATTCTTAACCACTGTGCCACCAGGGAAGCCCGGTAAACGGTTCTTCAATTTTGTTTTTGAAGGCATTATCCCCAAGGACAAAGATTAGGAGAGGAGAGTACAGTAACAAAATTTTAGAAACTGTAAAGGATAGTGGTAAGAGATTTAGCATATCTAAGAAAGCTGAATCCTAAACCAGCCATAAGGAAAGCTGATTTGTACTGCAGAAGCCCTGAAATGATCAGGAATTGGTAGCACAGCTTTTAACCACCTAGAAAGGAGATTGGAAGAGTTTTCTCTGAACTCTGTAGCCAGTCCAAAAAAAAAAAAAAAAAGACTTAAGAATACTGACATGGGGGTTCTCATAAATAACTCTATCTACCATAAACAAAACCCTCAGAATGGGAGAAAATATTTGCAAACAAAGCAACCAACAAGTGATTAATCTCCAAAATATACAAACAGCTCATGTAGCTCAATATCAAAAAAAAAAATAACTCCATCAAAAAATGGGCAGAACATCTAAATAGACATTTCTCCAAAGAAGACATACAGATGGCCAAAAGGCACATGAAAAGATGCTCAACATCACTAATTATTAAAGAAATGCAAATGAAAACTACAATGAGGTATCACCTCACAGGGTCAGAATGGCCATCATCAAAAAACTCTACAAACAATAAATGCTGAAGAGGGTGTGGAGAGAAGGGAAGCCGCCTACACCGTTGGTGGCAATGTAAATTAGTACAGCCACTATGGAGAAGAGTACGGAGGTTCCTTAAAAAAACTAAAAATAGGGGCTTCCCTGGTGGCACAGTGGTTGAGAGTCCGCCTGCCGATGCAGGGGACACGGGTTCGTGCCGCGGTCCGGGAAGATCCCACGTGCCGCGGAGCAGCTGGGCCCGTGAGCAATGGTCGTTGAGCCTGCGCGGCTGGAGCCTGTGCTCCGCAACGGGAGAGGCCACAACAGTGAGAGGCCGACATACTGCAAAAAAAAAACCAAAAACAAAAAACTAAAAATAGGGGACTGCCCTGGTGGTGCAGTGGTTAAGAACCCGCCTGCCAATGCAGGGGACACGGGTTTGAGTCCCGGTCCAGGAGGATCCCACATGCTGCTGAGCAGCAAAGCCCGTGCGCCACAGCTGCTGAGCCTGCGCTCTAGAGCACGCAAGCCACAACTACTGAGCCCCTGTACCACAACTGCTGAAGCCCGCGTGCCTAGAGCCTGTGCTCTGCAACAAGAGAAGTCACCACAATGAGAAGCCCATGCACCACAACAAAGAGTAACCCCTGCTCGCCAAAACTAGAGAAAGCCCATGTGCAGCAACGGAGACCGAACGCAGCCAAAAAAATAAAAACAAACAAACAAACAAACAACTAAAAATAGAACTACCATATGCCCCAGCAATCCCACTCCTGGGCATATACTGGAGAAAACCATAATTCGAAAAGATACATGCACCCCAATGTTCATTGCAGCACTATTTACTACAGCCAGGACATGGAAGCAACCTAATGTCCATCAACAGAGGAATGGATAAAGAAGATGTGGTACATATATACAATGGAATATTACTTAGCCATAAAAAGAACAAAATAATCCCATTTGCAGCAACATGGGTGGACCTAGAGATTGTCATACTGAGCGAATAAGTCAGACACAGAAAGACAAATATCATATGATATTGTTTATATGTGGAATCTGAAAGAAAGGGTACAAGTGAACTTATTTACAAAACAGAAGTAAAGTAGAAAACAAACTTATGGTTACCAGGGGATAAGGGAGGTAGGATAAATTGGGACATCGGGACTGACATATACACACTACTATATATAAAATAGATAACTAATAAGAACCTACTGTATAGCACAGGGAGCTCTACTCAATACTCTGTAATGGCCTATATGGGAAAAGAATCTTAAAAAAAAAAAAGAGTGGATATATGTATATGTATAACTGATTCACTTGGCGGTACACCTGAAACTAACACAACATTGTAAATCAACTATACACCAGTAAAAATTTAAAAATAAATACATAAATAACCCTATCTATGTCACTTTATAGATGTAAGAGTTAAAAGTATTAGAAGAGTTAAAGTTTCAGTGCCGATACTGGACAAGACACCTTGGGAAATGTTCCTCCCCCCTCCCCTCAAAGAACTGCAAAGTGGAGAAGTACTCTAGGAGTTACAGCTGGTAAGTAGCAGTGGGGATACTAATATAGATAAACAGCATGTATTTCAAGACTTTCCACACCATCAGGAAAATAATCAAGAATGTGAACCCATTTTTCATCATCTGTAGTCCCAGAAATAGAGATCTGGCCATGATCTTTGAGGCTCTGACTTAAGTTTCTGTCTTTTTTCCAAGATGAACGTGTGAACATTTTATTCCATTTTAAAAGATATCGTTTAGAAGCTTGTTTTAATATTTTCATTACCCTTCCAGTAATAAAACCCTTGACTAGTATTCAAAAGAAAACAACATAACATTGGAGAAAGGCTACATGATTTTCTTATTAAATATTTGGCACAAATACCTTTACTTATGAGTTATTAAAAACACATGTCTTTCAGAAGTGGGAATTTTAGAGGTGAGCAGTGGGGCGGGCTTTAAAGAACAACTAAGCCAATTTCAGCTGGGGAAACTGAGGCTTAGAGAAGCAAAGTGATTTGCTCAGCGTCATACAGCTTTTGTCTCAAGACTAAATTCTAAATTCTCTGGACTTGAATTTCTAGTACAATTTCTTTCTATCAGTAACATTCTTTTCCACTACATATAATGCCTTTCCAAGTCAGTAATGCATCAGTTCGACATGTGGCAAAGGTGTTGTGCTTTCTCCAAATCCACTGAGGTAGTACGAATTTGGGCCCAGTGGAGTGAAGTCACCAGTACTGTCTGATGACAGAGGGAGAATGCCTCTGTACCTGACCATAGGCTCAGCAGGACTCCTATTCCAAGTGTCTTACACTATCTCACTTTCCAGGACCAAATATGCCTGAAGCCCAACGAAACAGAACACTCTCTTTGCAATCAAGCAAATACTCCCTCCTCTGCTGGAAACAGAGAAAACAGATGGGATGTACATTCCATCATCACTGTCCTTTTCTCTTACAACCAATACCTATAAAAGTAAGAAAACTATAAAACAAGAGGTTTTTGGCTCTCTATATACACAAACGCCTTTTCCAATATAACTTTGGTGACTTCCCAACAGGAACTAGCCCCCACCTTTGGAAATTCAGTTTGAAAAGAAAGACAGGAAGTATTGTATTCTGATATTCAAAAAGTGCTTGAAAATCTGAATCTAATTAACTATCCCACCATCTCACTGAGGCGAGGAGGAGCCATAGGAATAGGGTCATAGGAATGGGAGGAACATTTTTACTGCTCATTTATCCAGCCAGCTGCCCTATTACGGCTATACACCAAAGACCCTGAATCACTGGGGGATAGATTACAAGTTAGAAGAATGGAATGGAGAGAAAAAAATCTGCCAACAATCAAATGTGCAACCTAGTCTTAGGAAACTGGTAGAAGATCTGGCCTTAATGGCCCCAGCATTTACCCAAGGCCTTGAGCTCAATAGGTATGAAGGAAAAATATACCTCCATCTGCTCTTCATTTTCACCTCACCTCTTGGCTGTGTCCACCTTCTTTGATCATATCATGCTCAAACCTTGCTCTCTTTGGCAGGGACCCCTGGGACTATGGTATTTACTAACGGTTCACCACATGGAGCAATAAACTAGTTCCCAGGGAGGGTAAAGAGAAAGCAGGAGACAATTTCCACCTTCTAGCTGTAATTATAGAAACATATGACTCTGGCTTCTAAGAACTTTATGTCTAAACCTGCCAAATCTAATGTTGCATAAACATCAGTGTTTAATGGATGCATAAATGAGTCAGGTCCCTTGTTTCTCATAACAATAGATGACCACAAGTAGTTCTTTCTGCATTCTAAAGGACAAAATCCTTTCCCCTTTGGAATTTTGTCAATCTAGCAATGCAACTCTGCGTTTCTTTTTAGGTCTTATACCTTAAATCTATCCTGCGTACTGCTGTCAGACTACCTTTCCAGAATCCTGAATTATAAATATTATTTCTCTCCTCAAAATATCTTTAATAATTCCCCAGTATTCAAGGCCCTCTATTTTTTTTTTTTTTTTTTTCCTGCGGTACGCGGGCCTCTCACTGTCGTGGCCTCTCCCGTCGCGGAGCACAGGCTCCGGACACGCAGGCTCAGTAGCCATGGCTCACGGGCCGAGCCGCTCCGCGGCATGTGGGATCTTCCCAGACCAGGGCACGAACCCGCGTCCCCTGCATCGGCAGGCGGACTCTCAACCAGTGCGCCACCAGGGAAGCCCGGCCCTCTATTTTTTAAAAAAATTAATTAATTTATTTATTTTTGGCCGCGTTGGGTCTTTGTTGCTGCACGCGGGCTTTCTCTAGTTGTGGTGAGCGGGGGCTACTCTTAGTTGTGGTGCGTGGGCTTCTCATTTGTGTGGCTTCTCTTGTTGCGGAGCACAGGCTCTAGGTGTGTGGGCTTCAGTAGTTGTGGCACATGGGCTCCAGTAGTTGTGGCATGTGGCCTCCAGTAGTTGTGGAACGTGGGCTCAGTAGTTGTGGCTCGTGGGCTCTAGAGTGCAGGCTCAGTAGCTGTGGCGCATGGGCTTAGTAGCTCCGCGGCATGTGGGATCTTCCCGGACCAGGGCTTGAACCCGTGTCCCCTGCACTGGCAGGCGGATTCTTAACCACTGTGCCACCAGTGAAGCCCAAGGCCCTCTATTTGTGTACCAACTTAACTTCCCAGCCTTATCTCCTAGTGCTCTCCAGTAGGGATCTTCCATTTGGGCTAAACTGTTCCTAAACAAGTCTTGCATACCCTGCCTCCACACCTTTGCTCAGAGCATTCTCCCCACATAGGATTCAGCTTCCCATGTCCCTTTCCATATCAGATCCAAATCCATCCTTCAAGTCCAAATTATTCTATTACATTTTCCTGACCACCTCAGCCCCTAGGGTTTGATGCTTCCCCTGAGTTCTTAGAACACTGTTGGCCATAATTGTTCAGAATCTGATATTGTTTGCTATTATTTGTTAGGCTTTTATATGCATAATCTTATATTCCACCAAGGCTAACGAACTCTTTAAATACCAAAACAGTGGTTTAACAAGAGGAGGAAACTAATGAACACTGTGTTCCTGAAAAGTAGAAAGCATAAGCTAACAGAAAAGGCCCAGATCTGTCACTAACTAGATAATGATATGGAATAAACCCTTTTTCCTTTGGTTTTCAGTATCACTATTTGAAATATAGGGGACTGGACCAAATGACCTTCTAGCTGTGACAGTTTATGATTCTAAAATATCTGTAAATAAGATATTTTCAATACATTAAGAGATACCCTTTCATTGCATCTTTATGTTGAGCTCTTCTAAAATATAAAGAAACCCTCCTCTGTTTCCTAAAATTTGATTTTGATAAATGGTTTAGGAGAAAAAAAATCTGTAACAAACCCCTTGCTTCTTTTTTCACAGAAAGAATTCCAGATCCAGTCAGCTATATCCTGACTGCTGTAAGAAACAAGCTGTGTTAACAAGGTCCCATCATAGATACTCTTTATAGAGAGGGAGAGAAAAACAAACAAACAACAACCAAAAAAACCCAACTCTGGTGGGGCTGGTAAACTACAGCCTGCCAGTTGGATGACCCTGCTGCCTGTTTTTGTAGATAAAGTTTTACTGGAACACAGCCATGCTCACCTGTTACGTATCTATGGATGCTTTTGTGCTATAACAGCAGCGTTGAATAAATGCAACAGACACCAGATGGTCTGCAAAGTCTAAAATATTTACTACTTACCCCTTACAGAAAAAGTTTGCCAATCCTTGTTCTCTACCTTAACATTCATCACAGAGTGCCAAAGCCCTAGATTACAGACTCAATCATAGCTGGTCACTAGGTGATTTCCCACTTATTTGTTCAACAAATATTCACTGAGATTTCTTATTACTATCTAATCTTCATTTATTTCCTCATCTGTAAAATGGCATATAATAGTATCTACTTCATAGGGTTATTGTAAAAACGCCTTTAACACAATGCCAGGCACAAAATTTGAAAAGCCGTAGCTGCTATTGTCATCATCATCATCATAATCGTCATCATCATCACCATAATCATCATCTCTACCACCACCACCACCAACACTACCATCACCATCCTTTCCTGATGCTGTAGGAAAAGCAGGTTCTCTCTGATGGCCATGACCACCTAAGTGAAAGGGGAGAATCCTAGCATCTCTGTGGCTTGACTTCATACTTAGGAAAGAGCTATATGTTGACAGCACTCAGACTGCAATCACAAGAATACAGGAAATGTTCTTTTGATATGAAATGGCAGTTGACCCTATAGGCTTCTGACACCAGACATAACAGACACTCAATATCTTTTCCAGAGTTTATCAGGAAGACAAATATGATTTGAATTTATGAACACCTCTCTTGAGGACTTAGAGCTTGCTTGTAGTCCCAAACTCAAACGACATTAAAAAACAATGTGAAATTAAATGAGTCCACTGACTTATCACTACCTTCCAAATCAACCATCTACCCAGATTTGGTAACAAACAAATTTTCTCACTTTTTTGAGAACTATGATTTTTTAAAAAGTCCAACAGCCTGAAATATGTATGTAGCTTTTTCTAATTCAATCCAACAAGCAAATGTTGGATTGAAATGGGTGTCTACTTTTCCCTATTACAGTGTTGGTCATGTCTCTCTAACATGCACAGAAGTTGTCTGAGGAAATAAGTATGCTTTATGTTCTTTTTAGGATCCTTCAAAATTCTGGATAGGAATCCTAAGTGATTCACTGAATCCTAAGTGATTCACAGATGATTTAAAATCAAGTGCCAACATCAACTGATAAATAATGGATAACTCAAATGTGATATATCCACACAATGAAATACTAGTCAACAATAAAAAGGAATGAAGTACTGACATAAGCGCTAACACAGATGAACCTTCAAAACATTAGGCTAAGTGAAAGAAGCCAGTCACAAAAGGTCACATATTGTATGATTACATTTCTATGAAATGTTCAGAATAGGCAAATATATATATATATATACACAGAAAGTAGATTAGTGCTTGCCTAGGGCAGGAGGGGAGAACTGGGGAGAAATTGGGAGTACCTTAATGGGTACCAGGTTTCTTTTGGGGGTAGTAAAAATGCTTTAAAAATGGACTGTGGTGATGGTTGCAAAACTCTGTGAATATATTAAAAACCATGGAATTGCACACTTTAAATGGGTAATTGTATGTTGTGTGAATTATATTTCAATAAAGCTGTTATAAAAAAAGGGAAAATCAAATGCTAGGACTTCTGTCTTCCATCTAAGATTTATAAAGCTGGAAAGAGAGTTGCTCTCATTCTAACAACAACAACAAAGAATAATCTACAAAATCATAACTTTTCTTGAGCTCATCACAGGGCAACCAAGTAGTGAGAAATCTAAGGAAAGATAAGAGACTCCAAGGAGAGATGAGATATCAACACTGGCTCACATATGGCACAGCATGGTAGGAAGACAGGGCTACCATACAAGCAGGTAAGAAGAATTCAGTTAAACCTCTTAAAGTGGGCTTCCCTGGTGGCACAGTGGTTAAGAATCTGCCTGCCAATGCAGAGGACACAGGTTCGAGCCCTGGTCCGGGAAGATCTCACATGCCGCGGAGCAACTAAGCCTGTGCACCACAACTACTGAGCCTGCGCGCCTAGAGCCTGTGCTCCACAACAAGAGAAGTCAAAGCAATGAGAAGCCCGCGCACCACAACGAAGAGTAGCCCCTGCTCGCCGCAACTAGAGAAAAGCCCTCATGCAGCAACGAAGACCTAATGCAACCAAAAATAAAAAAAGAAATAAAATAAATTTATATATAAAAAAATTCTTAACATGTTTCTTCTTTGTTTCTTTTCCCCCTCCCTCCCTTCTCTCTCTCCGCTGCCCCCTTTCTTTTTTAGCTGTGCCACGCATTATGTGGGACCTTAGTTCCCCGACCAGGGATCAAACCTGCGCCCCCTGCATTGGAAGTGCAGAGCCTTAACCACTGGACTGCCAGGGAAGTTCCAATATTTTTAACACATTTCTAAAGGCTGAGTGGTAACTAGCCTGAGAGGATACCATCCCAGAGACCACAGACACATGAGGTATTTGTACTTACTTTTCTCAAAGATACGGAATTGTGTACTACAAAGAGTAAAGTTTACTGTAGGTAAATGATACCTCAATAAACCCAACTTAAAAAAAAAAAAATCTGGGCTTCCCTGGTGGCGCAGTGGTTAAGAGTCCACCTGCCGATGCAGGGGACACGGGTTCGTGCCCCAGTCCGGAGGATCCCACATGCCGCGGAGCGGCTGAGCCCGTGAGCCATGGCTGCTAAGCCTGCGCGTCCGGAGCCTGTGCTCCGCAGTGGGAGAGGCCACAACGGTGAGGCCCGCGTACCGCAAAAAAAAATCTAGTGCCAGGTAATTAGAAACAATCTAAATGCCCAGCAATACTAGATATGGTTAATAAATGATATATATTCATATGACAGATGATTATACAGCTATTGAAAACCATGTTAAAAAACCAAGAAGACTGTGGTAGTCAGGATAATGGCCCCTCAAAGATGTCAACATCCTAATCCCTGGAACCTGTGAACATGTTACCTTATATGGCAAAAGGGAATTTGCAGATGTGATTAAGTTAAGAATCTTGAGATGGGTGGATTATCCTAGATTATCCTGGTGGCCTGGTGGACTCGATGTAATTACAAGGGTCCTTATTAGAGGAAGACAGTCAGCTAAGTACTTTCTAACTGACAAGTCATTTAGTTCTCTAGAATCATCCAGCCCTGAATGCTCAAATGTCAACATATTAGGCCTGACTACAACATCACAAAACTAGTGGGCTGCCATTTGATTTATTTGGTCCTGCAAACATATCTATGGTGTTGGGCAGATGTGCCTCGTTAGCTGGAACCCTCTCCTTCCGCTATGAACATGACCTGTAGCCCCTGGAGAATGAGAATCAGAGTTCCACGCAGCAGTTTCAGGTGCTGGATCCACTTTCATCACTGCTTCCATTTATTCCTAGGGAGCTGGAAAATTCCTTTGCACTCTGATAAACCAAATAACTATCCCTTTATCAAATATTTATAGAGCAGCACTATAGGGCCACAAACTGGTAAATTGAAAGGAGTGTCTAGTACAGTAGTTTTCAACTTTGGTACATTAGAATCACCCAAGGAACTTAAAAAAAACGCTCATCCTATGCCAGACTATTTAAATAAGAATCTCTAGGGTACATCAACATTTTAAAATATGCTCCCCAGGGTTGAGAACTGCTGGCCTTGTGAGAAGGACAGACAAGAAATCAATGCTTACAGGAGTGTGAGGCTGGAAAGACTCTAATTGAATGGATATACATTTTTTGGTACATTCTCAGTCAGGAGTTATAAGAGGCACAAATGATATTAGATACCATTCATCACCGTTTTTATACATGCAGAGGCCTGTGCAACAGGTGCGCTTTCAGAGAAAAAAAACCATCCAGGAAATTTTACTCTACAATTGAAAGAATGATCACTCCAAGAGTGAGTAAGTTTGCTTTATCAGGCAAGGCAAACCACAGGGAAAACCATGTTACTGTGTGTTGAAGACTGGATTCTCTAGAAGTGATGATGAGACAGAATTTAGGGAGCAAGATGTTTATAAGGGATCAACACCTGAGTAAGGAAGGGGAGGAAGCAAGATTGGGTGGAGGAAAAACTGAGATGCAGGCTCTACGAAGCCTTGGCCAATCCAGCAGAGTTCTGAAGCAAGTATTGCCTGTCAGAATGGCCGAGCCTTTACACCTCTTCCTCATTCAGTCACAGGATGCAGGCTGCCCCAGCGAGGGCATGACCTCAGCCAATGTGATGCTGTACAGATGAGATAGATCCTGAAGTTGGTGACAGCTAGAGGCTGTCTGTGGACTACACTCCCTATTGCTAAGTAACAAGTCCTTCCTTCAAGGGGGACCTAGGCAGCTTATCTCAATGTTTATCGTTCGGCACTATAACAATGGACACCATGGGCCAAGAGGTAATTCTTCTTCTCAGGAATTTATTCTAACCCAGGCCTCTCTCTCTCTCTCTAGGAACACAAGAAAGAAAAATTAGGACTATTTGTTGACAATATTTAAACAACAAAAGCCCTTGAAGTTTAGTAAGACCATAGGATGACTGTCCATTGTCCTTATGTTTTGGATTGAACTAGTGGTGTGTCCAAGGTCTCAGCAAAGGCATCCAGCTGAGGCAGGATGCATCCCACATGCAGCCACTGACATTCCCTACTTCAAGGATATGTGGGGAGCAAACTGAAGTTGAAAGGAAAAGAACTATATCCTATTTGAACACCCCTCCTCCTCCCCAGATGTCTTTCAACTTCATTGTTTCTAAGAACCTCTTGATTCAAAGCCTAGAGACTTAGGATTTTATTGGTCATCTATAATTGTATAACAAATTACCTCAAACTCAGAGCCTTAAAATAACAAACATTTGTTATCTCACAGTTTCTGGAATTGGGGAGTGGTTTAGCTTGGTGGTTCTGACTCAGGTTCTCTCATGAGGTTGCAATCAAGCTGTTGGTCAGGACTGCAGTCATCTCAAGGCTCTACTGGAGAAGAATCTGCTTTCAACATGGCTGTTAACAGGTCTCAGAATACCTGCTTCCAAGCTCATTCATATGGTTGCTGGCAGTCCTCAGTTCCTAACCATATGGCTTCTCCATAGCCTACCTGAATGTCCTCATGACATGGTAGCTAGCTTTCCTTTTCCTAGAGCTGTGTCATAACGCAGCAGCTGACTTCCCCAGAGTAAGTGATTCGAGAGAGAGCAAGAGAGCATGAGTGTGCACCAAAGACAGAAGCTGCAGTCTTTTTATAACCTAATTTTGGCAGTGACATCCCATCACTTCTACCACACTCTATTCACTAGCAGCAAGTTCCTAAGTCCAGCTCATGCTCGAGGGGAGTTTTCTTCAGAGGAAATGTATCAAAGAACTTATAAATATATCTTTAAAATTACCACAAAATTAAAACAGAATAGAAAGGTTTGGAGGAGTTCAGTTAGGTTTGTTTTTGCAATCGGGTAAGAAAGAAATAAACAATCCAACAAAAGCCATTAGCCATGTCCACTGCAGAAAGTGCTTTAATTCAGCAAGAGTAAAGACTCTCCCAGCTGCAATACTCCCCAGCAGGCATCTATGCCTACTAAACCAGGAACGCCACTTCCCAAAAGCAAGAGCAAAGTCAAATACAGTAAATCCCCTACACGCAAACGAGTTCCATTCCAAGAGCATAAAGATTTGTCATCTTTATGAAGATGACAAATTCATAAGTCCAATTTGTTCAAGTCCAACAAAGTTAGCCTAGGTACCCAACTAACACAATTGGCTATATAGTACTGTACTGTAATAGGTTTATAATACTTTTTACACAAATAATACATAAAAAACAAAGAAAACTTTTAAAATCTTACAGTACAGTACCTTGAAGAGTACAGTAGTGCAGTACAACAGCTGGTGTACAGGGGCTGGCATCGAGTGAACAGGCAAGAAGTTACTGACTGGAGGAGGGAGAGGAGATGGTGGTGGAGCTGAAGGATCATCAGCAATAGGAGACGGAGGGCAAGCTGCAATTTCAGTCACGCCTGACGTTGATGGAATGCACTTTCGCATCTTTGAAAGTTCGAAACTTGAAGGTTCATATGAAGGGGACTTACTGTACAGAAATATCTTCATTCACTGGACTGTATCTTTAGAAATAACACTACCCTGAATCCTCACTTTAGGTCCTTAGGCTTAATCTCCACGGTAGCACGTTTTTCTTGTTTTTAATACTTTTTAAATTGGAGGGCTTCCCTGGTGGCACAGTGGTTGAGAGTCCGCCTGTCGATGTGGGGGACACAGGTTCGTACCCCGGTCCGGGAGGATCCCACATGCCATGAAGCGGCTGGGTCCGTGAGCCATGGCCGCTGAGCCTGCGTGTCCAGAGCCTGTGCTCCACAATGGGAGAGGCCACAACAGTGAGAGGCCCGCGTACCGCAGGAAAAAAAAAAAAAAATTGGAGGAAAATTTAAAATACAGAAAAGTACAAAGAAAAAAAATAATCATCATCCATACTTTCACCTTCCAGAATTAATTGTTACTGTCTCAGCAGAGATGTTTTATTTGTTTTTTCTGTTTTAACATAAATATCCCATTTGTTTTATGACTACCATGGCTTCTCTATCACTAAATTCTTTATTTTGATCGAATTCTTGGCTGCCTTCGTTGTCAAGAAGTTTTGTTCCCCCCCCCAAGAAGGACTCATAGGTGCCACATTCTTGATTCCTTTCATGTTTGAGAATGTCTTCCCATTATTGCTTTTATATTTGAATGATACCTTCATTATTAATAATATTTGTGAGTTCCACTTTCTTTTTCTGAAAACACAGATTGTGTTCCTCTGGTATGCAATGTAGTGAAGAACTTGGGGATAAACTTAATTTTTACTCTCATGTAAGTGATTAGCTTTTTGTCTCTGGACGCTTAAAGAACTCTTTCTTTATCTAGGGATAAGTTTAGTAAGTTTACTAGGATACAACTGGCCAAATTTTCATAGAACACAATAACAATATACTCTCAAAATCTGTAGATTTTTCACTTGATTCAGAAAATTTTATTATATCTCATTTTTTTTTTTTTTTTTTTTGCGGTACGCGGGCCTCTCACTGTTGTGGCCTCTCCCGTTGCGGAGCACGGGCTCCGGACGCGCAGGCTCAGCGGCCCTAGCTCACGGGCCCAGCTGCTCCGCGGCATGTGGGATCTTCCCGGACCGGGGCACGAACCCGCGTCCCCTGCATCGGCAGGCGGACTCTCAACCACTGCACCACCAGGGAAGCCCTATTATATCTTATTTTTAAAAAATTAAAATTTAAGTTAAATATGCACATAAAGAGGTAAATAGTCTCTCAAGGTTTACAATGAAAAATTTCAGTCTTCCATTCCCTTTCTTTCCTTTTTTCTGACCCCCAGAAGCACACCATTTCAATTCTTTTAGTGAATCCATTCAGTATTCCTACTCATATTTCTAATAACATTCCAATATTGATATTTCTTGGTTTTCCAATTCAGACATTATCTATTGATTTCCCACTATGGAAGATGAGGATTTAGCTTCCTTTCATCACCAGCCTACCCCCACTACATACACCTGTACTTCTTGTATTCTCTACCTTTCTAATATAATTGTTTCATTATTTTGGTTAGTTTAATAATCAATGTTTAGTTATTATGACTTCAGCTTTAGGTATTAGCTATTAACTATGAAAGAGGAAGTTTATCTCTCTTTTCTTCCCTCATACTTCCAAAAGACTAACCTTCCCTCCCATTATTCCAAAGTAATTATATCATAATTTTGGCTAGTCAGTGATTACATTATTATGCATATATAACATTAGTTACACCCGAGCCATTTAGCAACTAATGGTTTTTTTCCTGAACATTTTTTTTCTTTTCTTTTCTTTTTTTTTTTTGGCTGCGCCATGCAGCTTGTTCCCTGACCAGGGATTGAACCTGTGTCCTCTGCAGTGGAAGCTTGGAGTCCTAATCACTGGCCAGCCAGGGAAGTCCCTCCTGCACATTTTTGTTGTTTGCCTTGGCATTACTTGTCTTTTCATTTCTTAGTCTTCTAGATACTTATCAATAATTCAACTTCAAACTAAGTGCTCAAAACTCCTCTCAAAATGTTGACGCACATCAAGTATTCTATCATTTTCATCAGAAGAAATATGAACATTTTGAAGAAAATTTTCTCAAATCTTTCTGACCTATTCCAATCTGGTCTGTTTGCCATCTATCCCAGATACACAGGTGTTATCCTGGAATCTCCCTTCATCATTATCCTAGGGATTCTTTTTCCTATATCCTATGTCTTTCTCTTTCTAAGTGTATGCCAGGGTTTTGGTGTTCTATATCCTCTTGTAGCTTCCTGAAACAGATGCATGGAAAGCAAATGCCTGAAAGGTTCTTACTCTACTCTCATATTTGATAGTTTGACTAGATACAGATTTAAGAATTCTGAAAGCATTCTTCCCTTATTTTATAGTTTCTAGTGTTGCTGTTAAGAAATTGAAAGTTATTTTAATTCCTTTATATATGATATCCCCCCCTCTTCTCTGGAAGCTTGCAGGATTTTCTCTTTGGTATCAGGGTTATAACATTTCACAATGATAACTTGCTATGTTTCTTTTCATGCATTTTGCTGCACACTTTCCTTTCAGTCTAGAAACCCAGCTTCTTTCATTCTGAGAAATGTTTTTTGTAACAGTTCACTGATGATTTCTTCCCTCTTTATTTTCTCTGTTTTTTCCTTCTGGAACTCCTAATATTCAGATATTGGACCTCCTTGGCTGCTCCTTTAATCTTCTTATCATTTCTCTATTTTCCATCAATTTGTTGTTTTATTCTGCTTTGTGAAAAATTTTTCCAAAAAAATGTCCTAACTTTTCTATTAAATTTTTCATTTTAATATCAGCACTACGTGTTCTCTAAATGTTCCTTTTTAAATATAGCATCCTGCTTTTGGGTTCATGAATACAATATTCTCTCATCTCTCAATGAGGACAAGGATTTTAGTGTGCTTTGTTCACTGCTGTGTCCCTAGCTCCTGCAATAGTGGCACTCAGATGCTCAAATATTAATAATAAATGTTACCTTTTTGAAGTTTTTTTCTCTCTGCATAATTTCTGTTTCCTTCAAGTTGATTTTTTTCCTATTATTGTTTTTTTCCCCCGCCTGTTTATTTGTTCTGGCCTCTAAATCTGGTAATCCTTGCTTTTTTTGGGTCCAACTTCTAAGACTGGCACAATAAATATGTGATTGGGAGCACTGAACATGTGGTGGACTTTGTCAACTTTGAAATTCAATGTAGTTAGATCCAGGAAGTATGTTATCTGCTGGGAACTCCCTGATGACTATATATTTAGGTCTCTCCTTTTGGACTCTGCTGCCACAGAGAAGAATCTTCTAATGTGCTTGTTTGACATGTGTAAGCCCGGCTGCTAGTATTTAGGAGCCAAGTGGAAGAAGGAAGCTGAGGACCCCAGAACATACATTCACTTAATCCCCACTTTCCGCATGGTACCTCCAACATCATCTATGCCTGGTGCCCCAATCCAGAGAGCCTCTATTTTACCCTCTTCTGAGAATAAATCTCCAGCCTTTTACTAGAGTGGTGAGGTTTGGGGGAGGAAATCTAAGGATCTACTTTTTAGACAAACTTTGAAGTAATCCTGCTTTTAGCCTCACTACTAGATGTACTTGGTGCTGTTGAATCTTAACTCTTTTGAGAGTTTTATAGTGCAAATCAGCTTGCATCTCAGCTTTCCCCACTTCTGGCTTAGCATTCAGCTTTCTCAGGTATGCTAAATTGTCCTGCTTTTCTGTTTCCCAATTTCTGTTGTTGCTATTTCCTTTTTCATTTTCTTTAGCCTTCTGGATTTACACCCTTCTAAAATCCCTTTACTGTTGTCTTAGTGGGGTTTCAGAAGTCATATTTACCCAGTCCTTACAACTTTATATTAAAATCCTTAAATTAAATTACTTTACCAAGAATCCCTTATATCTTTGAATGCATCTTTTGGTCACATGTTCAGTTCTCTATTTCAGAGACGTTAACTATATTAAATCATCTTTGTCTTTTATTTCTATTAGAGTCTAATTTCAATTATTTTCATTTTCATCTAAATTACTGAATATCTTAAACTTTTCCTCTATGTATATAATTTGATTTTCAGTGGTGTCAGTTCTGCTCTTTGCTATTTTTTAATTAATTAATTCTGTAATTAAGTTATTTGGTCCTCAATTTATTTTCTTAGTTCTATAATATCTTCTTTTATCTCATTTTGTTGTTTTATCATCTCATCACTGAACTCTTATTTATGAAATTCATATTCTACTGAGTTGTTTTGCAGTGGCAGAATTGTATATTTGAAAGGAAATTCTTTCTATTCCACTGAGTTATGTTTTTCTCAGGGCAGGTTTTTGTTATTTTGCAGGGCATTTTTCTTGCTTTCATTTTTGCTATACATTTGCACAGTTGACACACTGATTCTTTTGGTCTTGTTCATGCTTGTTTTATTTATTTTGATATATTATAGATGAATTCTTATCTCTCATCCTCATGTATCTGAGACTGGCTACCATGTGAGTGCTGGTTATTTTGTATTCTGTGTACTTTTCTATGGCTTCAGGGAATGATGTGAGTGGGAGGGATGGAAAGGGTATAGGGAACTCACCAAGGTACTGTAGAGTCATTGTCCAACTATTTCTCTTTCCTGAGATTCTGTTAAATATTCTTGTTTCATTCCACATACGTAAGGGGTTACCCCATTCCTATGGAAGGACAGTCTCCAGCTTCACATTATTTCACCTATTCATTTTTTTAGGATTAGATCTTTTGTTTCTGTTAAAGAGTCAACCTCATTGTTCATTCTCCCTGCTTCATCATTTATTCCCCAGCAGTTGTTCCCATTGCTTCTCAGTCAGAAGAAGATAAATGTACAGATATGTACTCAGTTTGCTTCTTTCCAGATCTGGAGCTATTAGTGAGAATTTGTAGGGTTTCATTAACACATCAGTATGGCTTCTGGGGAGTGGTGATAGGGTGGAGCTGGGAGCCTACTGTTACTCTTTTCTGTTCCTCACCAGAATCTTGTTTCTTTCCTTGGCCACCAATTTTTAAGCTTTATTATGTTTGATTATCTTACTGTGTTTGCTACTGTTGAAATTTCTGCCATTTTTAAAATTAATTTATTTTTCACATTTACTTAGAAACTAGTAGTAGGAAGCTCTGTGATACAATCTGAAGCATCCACTTTAATCCACAAGTGTTTCTATGCAAGGCTCTAATATAGAACTCTTATCCATAGGGGTAATTGGGCCAACTGAAGCTAGAGTTTAATTTCATTTTCATTAAAATATATACTCTGAAATATGTCTCCTACCTCTGTTGTGCTGGATAGCAAAACAAACAAACAAGCAGGAAAAAACCCACCAACCAGTAAGACATTTCTTTTGCAATTTACTCCTCTTACATTCATTTCATCCAGCCTCCAAACATTTATTAAGCATTCCTATGTACTGGCATCAGGCAGTAAAGCTCTGAGTATAGTGGCTTCTGAGCAAGCAGTCAATAAAATGCTGATTGAAGAAAATGTGACGAGGTTGCCTATGTGCAGCCATTAGGATGGCTACTATCAAAAAAATAGAAAATAACAAGCTTTGATGAGGATATGAAGAAATTATATCCTCATCACGGTTGGTGTGATTGTAAAATGGAAAACAGTATGGAGGTTCCTCAAAAAATAAAAAATAGGAACTATCAAATAGTCCAGCAATCCCACCTCTGGATATATATCCAGAAGAATTCAAAGCAGGATCTCAAAGGGATATTTGCACAACCACGTTCACTGCAGCATTATTCACAATAGCCAAGAGGTGGAAGCAACCCAAATGTCCATTGATAGATGAACAGATAGAGAAAATGTGGTGTATACACACAATGGAATTTATGCAGCCTTAAAAGGAAGGAAATTCTGACACATGCTACAATGTGGATAAACCTTGAGGATACTATACTAATTAAGTGAAATAAGCCAGTGACAAAAAGACAAATAGTGCATGATTTCACTTATAAATGATACTTCAAGTAGTCAAATTCAGAAAAACAGAAAGCCAAATGGTGGTTACCAGGGCCTGGGGAGAGCAGATAAGGGAGAGTTGTTGTTTAATGGATACAGAGCTTCAGGTTTGCAAGATGAAAAAGTTCTGGAGATCTGCTTAACAACAATGTCAATATACTTTTAACACTACTGAACTGTACACTTAAATATGGTTAAGGTGGTAAATTTTATGTTGTGTGTTTATCACAATTAAAAAAAAAAAGTAAGTTCTATAACACTGTTGGAAAGACAGTCCTGTTCCCTGTTCTCTCCACAGCTGCTCTGCCCCACTCCTATGCAGGATTTGATTCTACCTTGGCAGCAAAAGACACAGGGAAAAGCTAAGCTTGTGTGGTGAAGAAAAGCCTCCATCCTATCTCATGGGAAAACATTCACATACTTTTGTCAATTTCACACAGTTTAATCTAGTTTTCATTCCCTCTTTCCCATCCACTGGGTGGTTTTATTTTGTTTTAAGACAAGGAGAATTGCCAAAAAGAAAAACCCCAGGGCTTACTTCTGCAGGATGGATCCCTTAATGACCAGCTCTTCATCCAAGTCTGCTTCATTAGCCATGAAGAGCAGCCTCTTTCCTGTGCTGTCCACTCCAATGAAGTCACGCTGCTCCACTGAATCACACACAAAAAAGGAAAATCAAACAAAGCCATTTGCCCCACCTGTATGACTAAGTCAGGGGAGAGGGCACCTGCTCACATTGCTCTTAGAACCAAATACAGGAGTGAGTGCTATGTAACACATACTCACCACAATGTTTAAAACATGGGCAGTCAATTTTTTTTTTGTATTGCTCTAAAGGATATTATTAGGTTAACTGGTGAAGCCTGAATAAAGTCTGTAGATTAAAGTATGGTACCAATGTAATTTTCTGTTTTAAGAGACTGTGGGGTGTGGGAGAAAGATACACATTGATGTATTAAAGGCAAAGGGAATCATATCTGCAAATTATTCTCATAAATAGCTCGGAAAAATAATAATTACATATATAATATATTGTATATTCATTAGATATACATTGAATATATATTATAAGAGGGAAAGTGGGAGAATACTAGAGCAAATGTTAACATTTGGGGAATCTGGGTAAAGGATATCTGCGATCTTTATACTACTCCTGTAACCTTCTGTAAATGTAAAATTTTGTCAAAAATTAAAAGTTAAGGAGGTGATGGATATGTTAATTAGTTTGATGGTGGTATTCATTTCACAACATCTACCTATGATGTCAAAACATCATGTTGTATACCTTAAATACAGAATTTTTATTTGTCAAAAGTAAACAAGTAGGGGACTTCCCTGGTGGCGCAGTGGTTAAGAATCCGCCTGCCAATGCAGGAGACATGGGTTCAAGCCCTGGTCTGGGAAGATCCCACATGCCGTGGAGCAACTAAGCCCATGAGCCACAACTACTAGCCCGAGTGCCACAGCTACTGAAGCCTGTGTGCCTAGAGCCTGTTCTCTGCAACAAGAGAAGCCACCGCAATGAGAGGCCCGCGCACTGCAACTAAGAGTGGCCCCCACTCACTGCAACTAGAGAAAGCCCGCATGCAGCAACGAAGATCCAATGCAGCAAAAAATAAAAATAAATAAATAAATAAAACCTAAACAAGTAAATATCAAAAAATTAACAGTTAAAAAAAAAAATGAGGGCCAGTCAAGATACTGCTTGGCCAAATTAAGTAGATGAACCACAAGCCCACTGCATGGCACAGAAAGAAAGTGCAACTGTTTCAATGTAAGTAATAACCTAGGTTTGCTCACTGTGAAAATGGGAATAGCATTTAAGGACATCCGCATTTAACCAACATTAACTGTATGTCTACTATGCACTAGATTTTGTGCTGTGTATGGGATGTGGAGAGTTCTCTGGTAGACAATGATCTTATAGGATGCCATATTATTGCTGTCTTCTGTGTTATATATTTCTTTCCCCCAACAAGATTACACACTGTTCAATGGCAGACTTATGATTCCTTTAGATCTCCCACAACATCTAGTGAACATTTAATAAAATCTGCTACTAACATCCATACAGTATCTATTTATAGCTTACAAAAACATTTTCTTTTTTTTTTTTTTTGCGGTAAGCGGGCCTCTCACTGTTGTGGCTTCTCCCGTTGTGGAGCACAGGCTCCGGATGCGCAGGCTCAGCGGCCATGGCTCACGGGCCCAGCTGCTCCGCGGCATGTGGGATCTTCCCAGACCGGGGCATGAACCCGTATCCCCTACACTGGCAGGCAGACTCTCAACCAATGCGCCACCAGGGAAGCCCTACAGGAACATTTTCACATAGAGGCAGCATAGCATAAGGATTAAGAAGAGAGCCTCTGAAGCTAGACCACCTGGGTATGAATCCCACTTATTAGTTGTATCTCTTTGAGCAAGATAATAAACTTCCATTCCTCAGTTTCACCTGTAAAATGGGGATAATAGTGCCTACACCTACCTCACAGGATTTTTAGAACTAAATGAGTTAATATTTGTAAAGCTCTATTTAGTGCTATTAACTAAAACATTAAATAAAATGTTTAAGTTTAAAAAATTAAACAAAATACATGCTCTCATTTGATCTTCACAACAATCAAATAAAGCAATGATTTAATACCTATTTGAAAGGGAGAAACTAAAAGTTGAGCTCTAGGAAAAATGGTATCTCTAAAGATGAATTTGTCTACCTCCTATTGACAGACAATGGCTACTATATAACTGAACACGCTTCCCTGTTGGCTGCAGCTGCCTATATACCTAAAACCAAATGCTTTACTCAAGTGTATAATGTGTTTAGCTCAGGTTCTTGAAAGCATCCATTCCTTCAGATGGTCTCTGGTTATCTCATAGGCAGTGTTTTAACCTGAATAGGGAGAAACTATCATAAAAAATTACATGTTGTTTTTTTCTAATTACCAAGATAAGTGAACGCCAAAGAAGGAAGGGTAAATAATGCCAATTTGAAGGTAAGTTTTACAGAGAATTTCAATTGAAACTAAATTTTGCAGAGAATTTCAAATGTCACACAGCAACTCTGACACATATCAATTCATCCATTACATGCAAACTTGAGAATATAACAAAGTCTGCAAAGCTCTGATTATGAGGCAACATTTTAAAAAGAAATAATACAGAGATGTTATTTTTGGATATATTTGGAGTGCTTACCCTATCCAACTCCTTAGGCCCACAAAAAACCTTGAATTACTGAATGTCCTGGGAGCAATAATTTCCAAGTCAATTTTTCAGCTATGTTGCACTTCAGTCACATTTCCCTCACTCTCAGGCCCCCCTCCTTGTATTTGCTTCTTTGTAGTTACCATAGTAACTGGGACCTCAGAATATGATACAAATTATAGAAACTTGGACAGGTTTCTTTCTGTTCTGCTTTAACGAAGTGAATTCCACTTGGAAAGCAGAGCAAGAACATTAGAATGTCCATCCTAAGAGAAAGATTTACACAAATAAGGTTAAGAAGGCAGTTAAAACTATGAACTTCCATCTTAAAAAATTCTGTCATAATCAACTATTCATATATTTTTCCAGTTGTTTTTTACTTCTCTGTCTCCTCTACAGTCATTTACTTATTCATTCGTTCATTCAACTAATAAATATATTTGTGCACCACCCCAGTGACAGGCATTATGTTTAGAAATACTACAGTGAACTGGATACGTTAAAAAATAATTTCCTAGAACTTTTTCCATTTCATATATCCCAAGAGACACGGTGGAACTACAGAGATAATAGTCAATAATTTGTGTCATAAAATCATAGTAGCATTAAACATTTGCACACAGGAATGTCCAGAAAAAAAAGCCCCTTAGTAAACATGTTAATCTGTAATTAAGCAAAATAAACATACTATGTTCTCACTGAAATTGAGAAAGAAGGAAATCTTGGATTTTCTAACAAGCAAGGGATGGTAAGTGAAAATTAATTATCTTTACACAACTGGTTGGTTGAATCCATATTGCGAAACCTGGATACAAAGGGCCAACTATAGTGTCAAGTAGCAGATCACATGCTTTACAAACATCTCATTTTAATTCTCACACAAAAATCCCCAAAGGATTCAGTCTCATTTTACAGCTAAAGAAAATGAAGTTCAGGTCAGTTAGACAATTTGTCCAAGACCACACAGTTTTTGAGTGTTGAAGCCCACCCAGTCTGAACTCCAGAACCTGTGCTTTTAACAACCATGCTACAGCAGTAGCTGTTTAATTTAAAAATCTTGAAAACATTTCTAAACATGAATTAATAGGCAATGGGAATTCCCTGTCCAGTGTTTAGGACTACATGCTTCCATTGCAGGGGGCACGGGTTCAATCCCTGGTCGGGGAACTAAGATCCCACAAGCTGCGTGGTGTGGCAAAAAAAAAAAAGAAAAGAAAAGAAAAAAAAATTAATAGGCAATGTAGTGTCAGTTTGCTAAACTTATATTGCTGAAACTCAGGCTCTTATAATACCCACTCATGAATCTAACTACAGCTCAGACTCAAATTTTTAGGATTTAAACATCTAGGGCTTGAATTTACTTTCTCTTACCTCAGGGGCAATAAGAGCTACCTTTATAGGCAGGCCCTTCAACCCATTCACTAATATCTACTGACTGGTCACCATCAGCCATAACTGAGCCAGACGCTGGGGATAAAGTGAACAAACTGGACATGACCCCTATTCTCACGGAGCTTATAGTCCAGTAGAGGAGAGGGTAAGAGAGTAGCACTGCCATATGTAGGCAAACAAGGGACTATAATTTCATATTAGAGGGTCAAGGAAGACCTCTCTCAGCAAATAACTTGAAGGCTAAGCTGGATTTAGAGTGCATGTGTTGTGGGTAAGGGGAGAGCATTTCTGGTAGAGAACATCATGTGTAAAGCGTTGTAGCAGGAAAAAAACAACAGTCCAAAAAATCCAAACATAAGTTTGATCCTGCCCTCCTCAGTATCTACAGCTCCTACAAATCTGAGAAGGAAGTGGCAACAGGGAGAACGATGGCTCCTGAAACACCTAGCCATTAGGCATTCTCCAATAAGCCAGTAAGAACACAATTTGGGAAACTTGGACCTAAGGGATCTAGACTATTGAACCATATCTGAGAACGAGAGAACTGCAGGCTGTTCTGGCACATAAGAGCAGCCAAGAGGCACGCCAAATACACAATGAGAAATTCAGGATTCTTTTAAAAAAGTGCTTATCACTGAAATGCATAGCATTCCATGGTAAGAATTTAAAACTCATTTAGGTGAAACTTAGCTGTCAAACATAACAAAATATAGATATTGAGGAGTTCAAAATTTCATGTTAAGAATGAAAAATCTATAACACAAATCTGATTATGACATTTTCTTGTTTAAAATTCCTCAAACAACTCCCCACTGTTTTGGGGATAAAGTTCAAACTCTTTAGTCTAATCCCTGTATTCTCTCCAGTACAATTTCCTGCTTCCCTGCCCTCCATACTCACACTATAACCATACAGCAAGTTACCAGTATACATCATACCTTTTCAAAGAGAATAGAAGAGCCAACATAAAGGGACTTCCACTAACCACGCTGTGACAACTTAAGCATCAAAACATTTTTTTTTTCTCATTGAATGGGTATACCATAATTTATTTATTTATTTATTTAATTGGAGTATAATTGCTTTACAATGGTGTGTTAGTTTCTGCTTTATAACAAAGTGAATCAGTTATACATATACATATGTTCCCATATCTCTTCCCTCTTGCGTCTTCCTCCCTCCCACTCTCCCTATCCCACCCCTCCAGGCGGTCACAAAGCACTGAGCTGATCTCCCTGTGCTAAGCATCGAAACATTTAAAAATGAATAGATAGATAATAGTTAGGTAATTTAAAATCAAATTGTGAAAAGCTACACATTTATAATGATACTTAAGAGATAAAGGCTAATATGTAATGTAAAAAGTTATAATACCAAGAAGAGTAACTATAGTAGGGTATTACAATTAAACCTAAAAGTAGGTTTAATTGTATTTAAACAATTAAAAACAATTTTTTTAATCGTTATAAGTAGAGGAGTGTGAAAAAAAGAAAACATTAATATTTGTAAAATATACATATGTTTATAAAGTCTGGGTACACAGTTGTTTTTATCTGTATAGGTAGAAAAGGCTGAATACAGGGAATTGTGAGTAAGCAAACCAGACCTCACAGAAGTAGAAACTATGTCAAGAACAAAAGGACTAATCCACATGAGAAGCATACATAACAACAAGGTAGAAAGAGGATTCAACAATTGATCTGCACCAGTGATTGCTTTAACACAAAAAGCAACTAGAAAGAAGTTTCAATGCTATAATCCAAAATTACAAGTTAACCAAATGCCCTGAAGAAGAGAGCTGAAAGTACAAACTACATTACTCAAATCCTAGGAATGAACATTCCAGGTGGCTCTATTAATAATAGTCAGATACTAATAAGCCATACATAGCTTCTAATAATTGCAACAGACTGCGTCAATATATAATGACAGGACAATGGGTTACATAATTCTGAAAAAAAACCTAAAGAAAAACCTAAAGAACACATCATTCCAGGGAAAAACTCCAGGGAAAAAACACATCATTCCAGGAAAAACTAAAACCTATATAAAAAGTATGATCTAACAAAGCTTTTTGGTCATAAGTTCAGTTTTGGGTTTTTTTACTATTTATTTATTTGGTTGCACCAGGTCTTGGTTGCAGCATGTAGAGTCCTCAGTTACTGCTCGCTGGCTCCTTAGTTGTGGCACGTGGGCTCTTTAGTTGTGGCATGCGAACTCTTAGTTGTGGCATGCATGTAGGATCTAGTTCCCTGACCAGAGATTGAACCCAGGCCCCCTGCATTGGGAGCGCAGAGTCTTAACCACTGTGCCACCAGGGAAGTCCCATAAGTTCAGTTATTAAAAGTAGCCCAGTCATAGAATCAGTGACTCAGGTTTGAAATAATCTGGGAAAAGCAATCATGAACTATGCCTTAACTAAAAATCAATAACAAGTAAATAACGCAAATTCTATAACCCTGGCTGGACTAGAGTATTATTCCTTTTCTTTTTGGTCTGGTAAGATTACTATAACTCTCTGAAGATTAAAAAAAAAATAACCCACTACTAGAATCAAACATACTAAATTTTTAATAATAATTTTAATTGCTTAAAGATATCTAATTTAATTTGTAATCATATTTTAATTATTTTTAAACATTGATTTTAAATTAGATTTTTTGGTTTCTTAGTATATGTATTCAATTATTTGAGTTTTATACACAATGCAAACAGTTCTGAGTGCTCCTCTCTGCAGACAAAAGCCTCTTGGATGGTACAGAATCTAATCAATAGTTATAAGCCTCTTCAAATCAGGGACTGTGTCTTATTTGACTTTATGTCATCAACCTCTAGCATAGTAGAGTCAGTTCTCAATAAATGTTTCTTAAGTCAAAGCATGAATGATAATAATAATTATAAGAACCCAACAAACAAATAAATCAAACTCTAGTCTCCTTACCTGCTTTTTTTTTCCCCTTTTGACCTGGAACTGGTTCTAAGCCATCTTGACCTTTTCTCATTAACATAGCAAGCGATGCATCATGAGCTCTGAACAGGTCCACTACCTCATGTAAGGCAACATCTGTTATCAGATCACAGCTCAGGACCAGTACATCTGTCTGTCAAATGGAGAAGGGGAAAAGTCAATATCACAAAGGACAATGGATCACACAAATCATCACAGGATAAACTTACAACGTCTTCAAAGAACACAAACTGCACACTTGCCCTCAAACCTTTTTTATAGCAGTAGCACAGGTAAAATAAATGGGGTCGTTCTAATTGAGCTGTGTTGGGGGAGGGTCTGGAATTCCTACCTCCCCTCTGTGTACGCCTTACTGCTGCTGTCCCTGAGGCACCTCTGGAATCCTGGGCTCTAAGGAACAGAGTATGAAAACTACCACATTGTCTATTTCTGTGACGATGGAGTTAATGATCTTAAATTTATACATCTCTTTACAGTTCAAAAAGCACTTTGGCAAAGTTTGATGATTCAATATGGTTATGAAATACTTTATTTTAAAGCAGTCACTTTGATTGGAAGATTAGGATTGATACATACACATTATTGATACTATGTATAAAATAGATACATACACATTATTGATACTATGTATAAAATAGATAACTAATGAGAACATACTGTAGATAACTAATGAGAACATACTGTATACTAATGAGAGTTCCCTACTGTATAAGTAGGGAACTCTACTTAATGCAATGTGGTGACCTAAATGGGAAGGAAATCCAAAAAGGAGGGGATATATGTATATGTATAGCTGATTCATTTTACTGTACAGTAGAAACTAACACAACATAGTAATGCAACTATAATACCATAAAAATTAATTAAAAAAAACTTAAAGTCACTTTTCTACAATACTAGGAAATAACTAACACATGAATATATTATAATGTGCCCTTCTTTGGAAAATCAGTCTAGCTAATAAACAATTATAATACAACCTCAGGTATGTATAAAAGCACTCATTTAATCCTCATAACAGTACAGGTTCTGCTATTTTAAAAAGTCTGAAAAACACTGGAGGAAATTATTCCAGATTTAAGAATAAAGTAAATATCTACATGGAAATTTCTGTAAGTGGCTCCAACTTTTCTAAGATTTTAATTTAAAATCAAGATTCCTGCTTTCGGGGAAAATATAGATAATTTCAACTTACATTCTAGGAAAGCAAAGAATCATACTTGCTCAGGAAGTGACTCAACCATCAGAATGCCTTATCTTACTGCCTGCAATTTCTTATTCCGAATACAGAATCTGTACCAGAACTGTCATTTCCTTTTCTACATCTAACTCATTGTTTGTAGCTTAAACAATTCCTTTTGAAGGCCTCTTAAGTTTAAGAAGTTCAAATTTGGATTTTTTTCTACTCTTCTACTTAAGGCTCTCTTAATTCTTTCTGGATCTTAACTGAGCTAAAAAAAAAAAAAAGTTCCTATAAACATCATCTTCTTAGGAAAAAAAAATTCCTTAAGTCTGCAGCTCACCATCCAGGAACTGTCAAACATTAACAGATCAGCCCACATACATGCAAGCTAAGGAAGAAATAGCTTGCAGAATCCTACTTCTTGTTAACAATGCTTAGAAAGGAGGAAGTATGGACCATTTACTAAAGACATGTCACTTACAGCAGTACAGAAGTTGCCCCATTTCTTTATAATGAAAATGACAGTTTGTTGAAGAAAAAAAATCCTTTCTATTTTTCTAAGTTTCTTTAATAAGATGACTGATTTCTGCAAGCTGACTGTTCCACAATAAATTTAATTATTAAGTGTACTCCACAGTGAAGAAAACAACCCCAATGCAGATGCCTCAAGTGGTGACAATGTTGTCTTGGAAAATAAATGCTGTTATCATTCAATATCTGCAAAAAATAAATCAGCATAGTGTAGGTCAAACAAATCCTGCATAATTGTGAACAGTCTGCAGCCTCATTCACCTCTTTGCTTTTAGATGACTTTTTGCTAAGCTGAATGCAAAATCCCCAAGGAGCACAAGGAACAGGGCCCTCCCCCGTGTCTGGTTGCCATCTGTTCTCAGCGTGAAAAGAAAGGCTTCAGTCTGAAAGGGCAGGGCCTGGGATACAGATGGAGGTGCTATTCCATCAGGCCCTCTTCCTGCCTCTGCTCCCAGAGAATGCACCACTCTCACTGAGACCAAACACATTCCCGTCTTCTCTGCAACTCCACTTCCAAAGGAAAGTCTCTGCTGACAAGCTGTACTTCATTTCCAAAGCTAGAAATCCTGGAAGAAGAAACTGAAGTCTAAAAGGAAAATGAAATCATCCTTACATCTTCGTAATGCTATCTATTTTTCTTTACATTTTAATAAAAGTTGTAACAGGAAGAAAATTAAATGACTATTTTTTTATTTTTATTCTAAAAATGAAAAGCCCATTCTAGAAATGCAAATGTTCTTCTACTAAAGTGGAAAAACTGTTAAGAGCCAGAAGTATTTCTGATCATGTGTGACCACAAACCATGAATAAACATAGACTGTGTGGACTGTGAAGCAACTGTATATCTTAACTTGAAAGTTCCTGGGACACACCAACCCTCAGCTGCCTTGTGTTTTGGGCGACCAGTTCTTTTCTAACACCACAGTATGCCTCATCTTCTGCAGAGACCAACTGGCATCTCCAAAGACCTCCCTATTCACTATTCTAACAGTCCTCAGTGAGCTTTATCCCAAGCCTGCTCCTCTAGAGGAACCAGGGCAATGTCAAGGGCAAAAAGCACAGCTCTAAAGGACAGCAAATGTGTGCATTTTCCACCAAGTGGAAACATACAAGGTCTTCAAGGGAAAGTAGAAGATAGCACTTTAGTATTCAAGATACTCAGGAATTCAAAATTCAAACTGCTGCCAATTAGTCTTGGCTAAAGCAGACAAAGTTTAGAAAACCCAATTACCAAGCCATGGCAAAGCCCAGAAATCTGTCATTATAAGAACATTTTCAATCAAGCCAAAACCATTGAGTAAAACTAGAAGAAAAAAACAAAACCGGATGTATGTGTGTGTGGTGGTAATGCTGGGGTAGGAGGTAGGGAGAGCTATGGGGACTAGTCTCTTTTCTTTTCCTGGAAGCTGTTCCATGACAGATTGTTATAAATAACACAATCTGGCAAACAATTTCCTACAGAAAGGAGAAAGAAAAACACACTTACTCTCCTGGAAAAAAACTGTCAGGGCAGTTTTTTACCATGCTTTTACCCACGCAGCACTTCCACAAACAATGGCTATGATCCAAATCACCACCCTACACTCCACCCCTGCCCATACGGAACTAATGAACTCAGCTACTTGGTGTGACTGTGAATGGTCACAATTTACATTACCTATGTGGTCCAATCCCAATCCAATCCCCAAGAGTAGTTTGGTGCTTTAATAATTACTGATGGCTAACTACAACGGAGACCTCACTATGCTCAATTCTGGTTGAAATACTTGGAAAAGATTCCCAGTCTGCAGCAAAGAGCCAACTGCCACTTTGTTTTTACTAAGGTTTGACCAGCAGGTGCAGGAAGGAATTACCAACTTAATATGTAAATAAGAAATGTGATAATCCTTAGGCTTAGAACGAAATATCCTTCCTCTGCTCCTTAGCTTATAGTGTCACCACTATCTAGGATATGAAGACAGAAAGCTGGCCATAGCCTAGGGCTGAAGTCTTCTCTTTCCTACCCAGTACCCCTTCCTCACATCTCACTGATCCCAAGTCCTCCTCTTTTATTTCCACTGCACTGTCTTAGTTCAGGCCTCAAAATATTTTTCCAGTCTTTTTTTTTTTTAACTTAAAAAAATTATTTATTTTTGGCTGTTTTGGGTCTTCGTTGCTGCGTGTGGGCTTTCTCTGGTTGCAGCAAGCGGGGGCTACTCTTTGTTGAGGTGCACAGGCTTCTCATTGTGGTGGCTTCTCTTGTTGCAGAGCATGGGCTCTAGGCACGCGGGCTTCAGCAGTTGTGGCTTGCGGGCTCTAGAGCACAGGCTCTGTAGCTGTGGTGCACGGGCTTAGTTGCTCCGCAGCATGCGGGATCTTCCCGGACCAGGGCTCGAACCCGTGTCCCCTGCATTGACAGGTGGATTCTTAACCACTGCGCCACCAGGGAAGCCCTTTTCCAGTCTCTTAACTGGTCTCTCTCACAGCAGTTTTCCCATATTCTAATCCATACTCCAATTTCCACTGCTTATTTAATTTTTCTGCTTAAAGACACCCTAAAATAGTGTTCTCCAAACCAAAAAATAAAAATAAAAAAAAGATAAACACCTATCCACTTATTCCCACTTAAAATATTTATTTAAAAACACACAAATCGGGACTTCCCTGGTGGCACAGTGGATAAGAATCCGTCTGCCAATGCAGGGACACGGGTTCGAGCCCTGGTCCGGGAAGATTCCACATGCCATGGAGCAACTAAGCCCGTGCACCACAACTACTGAGCCTGTGCTCTGGAGCCCGTGAGCCACAACTACTAAGCCCGTGTGCTGCAACTACTGAAGCCCACACGCCTATAACCTGTGCTCCACAACAAGAGAAGCCACTACAATGAGAAGCCCACGCACCGCAACAAAGAGTAGCCCCCAC
This sequence comes from Delphinus delphis, assembly GCF_949987515.2. Lineage (NCBI taxonomy): Eukaryota > Metazoa > Chordata > Mammalia > Artiodactyla > Delphinidae > Delphinus > Delphinus delphis. The sequence goes on from NC_082683.1 coordinate 36,631,026, forward strand.
TCACCACAACTAGAGAAAGCCCGCACGCAGCAATGACGACCCAATGCAGCCAAAAATAAAAAAATAAAAAAAACCCCAAAACACACAAATCACTATAAATGATATAATATGCTCTTTCTATAACATATATAAAAATAGATTTAAAAGAAGAGATAAAATTAAAAAGAACTAGATACTCTAATTTATTTATTTATTTATAGATGTTCTAATATCTACCTCTGGAACTCCATCCTGCACACCCTCTGGCTTTGAGAACACTCCATTTTGGAGATCATTACTCCACAGGATTGAGTTCAAATTGCTTAGCATGACATTAAGCGTCTTCAAAATATGACTTCACCTACCTAATTCAGCCTTCTTTCTCACAATCCTCCCTCCACATAGTTAATGTTAATTTGCTAGAGTAAACTGCCAAGAATGCATTCCCTAGTCTCTCTTTCCACCCCACCACACATTCATCAATCAAGATTCTGGTCTTGTCACAATTATCAGAAAGGGAAGAGCCAATATATTATCTCATCTAGAGATGAAGTCTTTTCTGATCCATTACTGACCTCAAATCACTAAACTGGATTACAATTTTTTTCCCATCTAGACTTCGAGCTTCATAAGGAGCTCTTTTACCTTTGTATCCCCAGAGTTCAACCTGCTACGGGCAAACAAAAGCATCAGTAAATGTTGGCACACTTCCTGTCACCTCCTTGTCCTTGTTTAAAGTTGACTCAAAGATTGAAGACCTAAATGTAAGACCGGACACTATAAACCTCTTAGAGGAAAACATAGGAAAAACACTCTGTGACATAAACCACAGCAAGATCTTTTTGACCCACCTCCTAGAGTAATCAAAATAAAAACAAAAATAAACAAATGGGACCTAATTAAACGTAAAAGCTTTTGCACAGCAAAAGAAACCATAAACAAAATGAAAAGACAACCCTCAGAATGGGAGAATATATTTGCAAAACGAAGCTACAGACAAAGGATTAATCTCCAAAATATACAAACAGCTCATAGAGCTCAATGTCAAAAAAACAAACAAACGGGCTTCCCTGGTGGCGCAGTGGTTGAGAATCTGCCTGCCAGTGCAGGGGACACAGGTTCGAACCCTGGTCTGGGAGGATCCCACATGCTGCGGAGCAACTGGGTCCGTGAGCCACAGCTACTGAGCCTGTGCTCCGCAACAAGAGAGGCCGCGATGGTGAGAGGCCCGTGCACCGCGATGAAGAGTGGCCCCCGCTTGCCACAAATAGAGAAAGCCCTCGGACAGAAACTAAGACCCAACACAGCAAAGGTAAATAAATAAATTAATAAACTCCTACCCCCAATATCTTCTTAAAAAAAAAACAAAAAAAACAACCCAATTAAAAAATGGGCAGAAGACCTAAATAGACATTTCACCAAAGAAGACATACAGATAGATGGCCAAGAGGCATGTGAAAAGGGGCTCAACATCAATAATTATTAGAGAAATGCAAATCAAAACTACAATGAGGTATCACCTCACGCTGGTCAGAATGGCCATCATCGGAAAATCTACAAATGACAAATGCTGGAGAGGGTGTGGAGAAAAGGGAACCCTCTTGCACTGTTGGTGGGAATGTAAATTGATACCACCACTGTGGAGAACAGTATGGAAGTTCCTAAAAAACTAAAAAGAGAACTACCATACGACCCAGCAATCCCACTACTGGGCATATACCCTGAGAAAACCATAATTCAAAAAGGGTCATGTACCACAATGTTCACTGCAGCTCTATTTACAACAGCCAGGACATGGAAACAACCTAAATGTCCAATGACAGATGAATGGATAAAGAAGATGTGGTACATATATACAATGGAATATTACTCAGCCATAAAAAGGAACAAAATTGGGTCATTTGCAGAGACATGGATGGACCTAGAGTCTGTCATACAGAGGGAAGTAAGCCAGTAAGAGAAAAACAAATATCATATATTAACGTATATATGTGGAATCTAGAAAAATGGTACAGATGAACCTATTTGCAGGGCAGGAATAAAGACACAGATGTAGAGAACGGACATGTGGACATAGCGGGGGAAGGGGAGGGTGTGATGAATTGGGAGATCAGGACTGACATATATACAATACCATGTGTAAAATAGATAGCTAGGTGGAACATGCTATAAAGCACAGGAAGCTCAGCTCAGTGATCTGTGACAACCTAGATAGGTGGGACGGAGCGGGGGTGGGGTGGGAGGGAGGTCCAAGAGGAAGGGGATATAGGTATACATATAGCTGATTCACCATTGTGCAGCAGAAACTAACACAACACTGTAAAGTAATTATACTTCAATAAAAAAAAATCAACAAGAAATCAGTATCTAAATCATACAAGGAACTCTGGCAAATTCAAGTTTTGCTTTTAGAATTTTCCAGAATTGTTTTCTGAATATAGTTGATCCATGGTTGGTTGAATCTGTGGATGTAGAACCCACAGATATGGTGGGCCACAAGTGGATGTTGTAACTTGCATGAACGTTGAAAACATGCTAAATGAAAAGAAGCCAGACGTGAAAGTCCACATACTGGATGATTCCATCATATGAAATGTCCAGAACAGGGAAATCTACAGAGACAGAAAGTAGATTAGTGGTTGTTTAAGGTGAACGGGGAGTGCGGGGTGGGGGTGGGGGGGAGAGTAATAGTGAAACGGCTGGGGCTTCTTTTTGAGGTGTTGAAAATGTTCTAAAATTGAGTATGATGATGGTTACACGTATTTGTGAATATACTAAAAACCAGTGTGTTGTACATTCAAATGGGTGAATTGTATGATATGTGAATTATATTTCAACAAATATACATTTTTGTTTAAACAAGCAAAAAAAAAAATCCTTTTTTTTTTTTTTTAAATTTTGGCTGCGTTGGGTCTTCGTTGCTGCGAGTGGGCTTTCTCTAGTTGTGGCGAACGGGGGCTACTCTTTGTTGTGGTGCGCGGGCTTATCATTGCAGTGGCTTCTCTTGTTTCGGAGCATGGGCTCTAGGTGTGCAGGCTTCAGTAGTTGTGGCTCGCGGGCTCTAGAGCGCAGGCTCAGTAGGTGTGGTGCATGGGCTTAGTTGCTCCACAGCATGTGGCATCTTCCCGGACCAGGGATCAAACCTGTATCCCCTGCATTGGCAAGTGGATTCTTAACCACTGCACCACCAGGGAAGTCCAAAAAAATCCAATTTTAGATGTTTAGAAACATCAGACTTTCTGACAGAGCTGAGTACCCTTTGTAGATATTGTGACTGTTTGGAGTTAGGACAGGGATCACAGAGGTAATTTGGCAGCTTCCTAAAGCAATGAGGCAGGGAACGAACCTGCTGCCTCCAAAGAAAAGACAGAGATATTTGAAAGGAAAGAAATCAGATGCTGCTGTCCTGGACAGCATGGCTAGAGGGTGATATGCTACACTTATAATTTTAAAATGTAGGTTCAATACTTATAGTCATAACATTTTTAGTTGATTCACCTTCCTACGTTAAGTTTTCCTCTTCAGTATAGAACAAATAGAAGAATTCTACTCATCTTTCCTGTGTGAAACTAAAAACTAACTGAGAATGTGTTAATTTCTGTTAAATGAGTTCTACATAAAAATGCTGGTCACTTCCCTTCCAGGATTTAGATATCTGTAATTTAATTTTAATCTCCAAATGCACTGACATTAATAGAGAAATAACAAAAGCTTTTTGTTCTCTCAAATCAAACCTTCGCTTTGAAATAACTTATTATTCTGAATTTATATTAAATAATTTCATTCTTTTTCTTCATGTCAGACACAAATACTCCACAAGATAAATGCATCATTGCCTCATTTCAGACCACAGAGTATGCTCTTACATTACATATTTTCTGCCTGTAACTTGAATATTAATTTTTATTTATTTATTTATTTTTAGCTGTGTTGGGTCTTCGTTTCTGTGCGAGGGCTTTCTCTAGTTGCGGCAAGCGGGGGCCACTCTTCATTGTGGTGCGCGGGCCTCTCACTATCACGGCCTCTCTTGTTGCGGGGCACAGGCTCCAGACGTGCAGGCTCAGTAGTTGTGGCTCACGGGCCTAGTTGCTCCGCGGCATGTGGGATCTTCCCAGACCAGGGTTCGAACCTGTGTCCCCTGCACTGGCAGGCAGATTCTCAAGCACTGTGCCACCAGGGAAGCCCTTGAATATTAATTTTATCCTGAAGTATATGACACAGAAATAGTGTCTAGTTTACTTAGAAACCAGAAAGCTCGGAAGATCAGCAGAGGGCTGTGAAAGAGGGGAGTTTATAACAATATGAGAAACAGACAATTAACTAGTTAAAAAAAAAAGAAACTAAAATCAAGGTTTTATCACCCCCCAAAGGTAACTTCTAAGATTAGATATGTTTATTTTTCCTATTAATTCCACATGTGACTTTGATAAGTCATTCCCTCTTTGGGCCTCAGTTTCCTCATCTATAAGATGAGAGGGCTGTACCAACTCTGAAGCCCTTCATGGCATAAAACTGTATGATTACAAGGGTCAAGCTATTCTTAATTCTTTATCTACAGCTAGGCTCTGGGTTCAGTGGCATTAATGATGGTGGTGACCCTAAAGTCCTGAGTTTCTAATCCACTTTGGGAATCATGAGGAAAGATTAAATCATGTTAAGTATAATTTTTTTTTTTTTTTTCCAAATTTATTTATTTATTTATTTATTTATTTTTAGCTGTGTTGAATCTTCGTTTCTGTGCGAGGGCTTTCTCTAGTTGCAGTTGCGGCGAGCGGGGGCCACTCTTCATCGCGGTGCGCGGGCCTCTCACTGTCGCGGCCTCTCCCGTTGCGGAGCACAGGCTCCAGACGCGCAGGCTCAGTAGTTGTGGCTCACGGGCCCAGTTGCTCCGCGGCATGTGGGATTTTCCCAGACCAGGGCTCGAACCCGTGTCCCCTGCATTGGCAGGCAGATTCTCAACCACTGCGCCACCAGGGAAGCCCAAGTATAATTTTTTTTAAATATTTTATTTATTTATTTGGTTGTGCCCTGTCAGTTGCGGCAGACGGGCTCCTTAGTTGTGGCATGCATGTGGGATCTAGCTCCCTGACCAGGGATTGAACCCAGGCCTCCTGCATTGGGAGCATGGAGTCTTAACCACTGCGTCACCAGGGAAGTCCCTAAGTATAATTTTGAGGCTCAGCACATTTAATTAAACTTGAATTCTTTCTGCACAACATGGGGAATATAGTAAATATTTTATAATAACTATAAATAGAGTATAACCTTTAAAAATTGTGAATCACTGTATTGCACACCTGTAACATATACTATTTATATCAGCTATATTTCATTAAAAATAAATTAAAATAAATAAATAAACTTGAATTAATTCGAAAGGAATAATCCATGTATGGCATGCATGGCAATTCTCAGTTAAGTCAGTTAGGCACAAAAATCCAGAATCAGGTAACCATTCTGGTTAAAGAGAATGCAACAATCCAAGTTAATTCATTAAAGGATGTGTCTCTGAACACCTTTTTAGCAACAGCCTGACTAACCACATACTTTTAGAATTCCAATCCATAAAGATTCCAGAAACTAGTTACACTCTACCTGCTACTGTCAGTTCAACTGGTTCTCTAAGGCTATGCTACCTCTAAGTTGATGGCAAAGACAAATAACTTAAAATTGGACAGCATTTTACCATTTACAAAGCTCTTACATATACTTTATTCATTTAATTCTAAATTCACGTAATTCTAAAACATCAATATAGTTAAACTCATTTTACAGACAAAAAAATAGGCTCAGAAACACTATGTGATCTGCCCCTTTCCCATCACATTGCCTTCCAAAATACACACACACACACACACACACACACACACACACCCCCTAACAATAATAGTGGTGCTAAACAAATCTATGTCCTCTTTATACATACCCATGTTACATTTAAATTTGGTCAGGCATCTTACTATTTAAAACTAAATCATGCTTAATGAAAAACTAGAAGATAGGTTGTATTTCAGAATAATATGTATGATACTTGAAAACTGTAAAGTACTGTATGATTATAAGACTTTGCCTTTATTGAAATTAATAAATCTGTGATCATTTTGTAATGCATAAAAATACCAATCATTATGTTGTACAACCTGAAACTAATATGATATTGTAAGTCTATTAATTATACTTCAATAAAAAATTAATAAATCTCTTATAATAATGACTTCCAGATCATAGAATGTAAATAATACCACTGTGACTTGCACTGTTCAGACCACATTTCTGAACATCACATTCTGAAAGAGACACTGACAAATCACAGAGGTCAGAGGAAGTTACAGGGATGCTGACAGGTCTGCAAATTATGGGAACTAGCAATCCTTAAACAGGAGAAGAGAAGAACTTGGGGACCCAATAACTGAAAGGCTGCCACTGGAAGAGGAAGATCGTGTGTTTTGATTGCTCAAGGACAGAATATGATTAAAAAGTAGAAATTTAAGAGGAGCACTGATGAGTGCTCCTGGCAGTCCAGTGGTTAAGACTCTGTGATTCCACTACAGGAGGCACGGGTTTGATCCCTGGTCAGGGAACTAAGATCCCGCATGCCGCATGGTGTGGCCAACAAAACAAAACAAAAAAGAAGCAGTGATGAGTTCAACATTACAAAAAACTTTCTGATATCTAGAAGCTCATGAGAAATACCCATTGGAGGTTTTCAAACACAGCCTAGCATAACCTCCATGGGAATAGATTCTTGTGGAGGGTAAAAGATTAGATTAGATGTCTAATTCTAAGGTCCTAACAGTCTATCACTCTTGATTATAAAAGAACCGAAGGAATTGTTTAGGACATTTTCTCTGTCCTTCATACTGTCCTCCAACCAAAGGGCCCAGAGATGGAGTAAGTAAACTCCTTACTCATTATCATTTCCAGGCCATTTCTCTCACTCCATTACCCCAGTTCATGACATGAAGCACATGACAACAGACAAAATCACCTACTCCTCCTCGTTGCAGTCAGCTACAAAACTCCCTTGTCACCCTTCTCCTTTAGAGACTGTGAAAGTTTTAAGTAAAGATGTTAGATTGAAGAGGCACAACTATATTTCCCTTTCCCAAAACATCAATGGAATAATAGTAACAGGATATTTTAAATGGGCATAAATGCCCAAAAACAGGAAAAATGGGAGAGAATACAACATTGAAAACAATGACTCCTAAGTCAGTCGTAGGAAAACTGAGAACCAACTCAGTTTATACCAGACTCCCCAAAAGGCTCAGAAATTGATATGAGTAGAAAGCTGGGAAGGGAGGGGTTAAAATAAAAAGGCCCTTTGAAAGATCCCTCTTTTCTACTCTGTGCAACCCAACTACTGCACAGGTCCCACCGCGGTAGATAGCTGAAGAGAATAAAATAGAGGATATCTGGACTGGGGAAGAAGCATAATCACAGCTGGCAGTAGGGAGAGGGGATGGACCTTAGAGAAAAGGGGGGATTTAAAAAAGAATATATACAGGATTCTGAGACACCCACTTCCCCTCCCTGCCCTGACCCTCATTCATTTCCTAGAATGCCAGTAGAAAGAGAAAAAACCTAAAGATACAGATGTAAGAGATTCCCCTGAAAGAGCCCAACCACATTACCATATCACCCCCTACAGTGAAGCTCATAGTCGACATGCTCCATCCATACACAAAATTTGAGCAAAAAGATAAAAAAAATGGAAAATATGAGAGAAAAGATAAGAAAATTAGAATACCAGTCTAAGAGATCCATTATCAGAATAGTAAGTTTCCAGAAAAAAAAAAAAAAAACAGAAAAAAATAGATAAGAATCATCAACAAAATGATTTTTTAAAGTTCCCCTAAACTGAAGGATATGAATATCCAAGTTGAAAGGTTTCACTGAGTGGAGGGCTCACATGGATAAAACAGATTCACATGAAAGTACATCATCATGAAATTTCAGAACACTTGGGACAAAGAGAAGATGATACAAATTTCCAGAGAAAAAGGTGATCAGATTCAAAAGATTAGTAATTACAAAAGTTTAGGACTTAACAACACTGGAAGGTAAAGACAATGGAGCAATGCCTTCAAAATTCTTAAGGATCAGCTTTTCAACTGAGAATTCTATACCTTGTCAAACAATCAAGTATGAGGGTAGAATAAAGAGATTTTTCAGGCATGCAAGGTCTCAAAAAATTTAGCTCCCAAACAAATTTTGTCAGGAAGCTCTAGTATGTTTTTCAGAAAAACAAGGGAGTAAACCAAGAAAAAGGAAAATATGGATTCCAGGAAATTGAAGAAAAGAGGCAAAGTAAATCCTCATGATGGCGAAGGGAGATGACAGAATGATAACTACACACACACCAGGCATGGAAGGCAATCACTACTACTCTGGGAGAGACTTCTTTAGGAAGATTAAATTGACAGAATAGCTGAGGAGTCTAAATATCTTGAGAGACGATTAGACAACCAGTAAAAAGTTGGGGTTAATCAATAAATTCATAGAAAACTAAGCATAGGAAAGACAAGCTATGATTATTACCTTGCAGGGAAAAAAATGGTGTGGCAAAGGAAAAAAATTGTAGATGACCACAAGGCTCAGCAGTTTACACGGTCAAACTACATAGTCAAACACTAAATATTGATCTTCCAAAATTACAATATAACTATATTAGAAGGAGCAAAATCCTCATCTGTCATAGTAGGGAATCAATAAGTAGTGTCTAAAACAGAAAGTAACCACTTAAGCATGTTATTTAGAGATACAAAGGTAAAAGGCAAAATAATTAGCTAAAAGAAGAGAATGTGATTACCTTTATCGTAAAGACTATGGGGAGAGGGTGACAGGGGACTAAAATTTTTAGGGACAAACTCTGAACTGCTGAACTCTTTAAATGATGTGCACACATAACTTTGATAAATATTTATTAAGATTTTAAAAAAACTACTTTAGAACTATCTTCCTCTCTTTCATTCCTTCTTTTATTACCTCAGTAATTTCAACATCCTTATGTTAGATTTCCTTGACCTCACTTCTGATTATTTTTTGCTCCACCTCACTCAACCATTTTGTCATACCCTATTCCTTGGCATTACCAATAACTGCACTATCTCCAAAGTCTCATTTTAAAATATCCTATTAATTCATAAAACACACACATATTGAACCCTTAATATGACCAGGTACTATTTTAGGGGCTAGAGATATGGCAGTGGACAAAACAAAAATCCCTGTCCTCACTGAGCTTACATCCTATTCTCTGACCACCACCTTCCCCTATTTTTCCAACTCACTTACTTTGGTACTCTGAATCCAGCAATTCTGATTCTAACAGGATCCTTGATTCATTCACTACACTGATTTTTCACATCCTCGTTCCCCTGCTGACCTCACTTACACAGCTTATGGTGGTCAATCACTATAATTACTCCCTTATATACATCTTTGCCTTCCTCACCACTCTATCCCTTGTACTCATCTGGCAATGCTCCAATGTTGGATAAATCCCAGCTCTTTGCCTACTTTACACCTGAATCCAAGAAGCTGAACACAGGTGGAAAAAACTCATAACAGTATTTGCTAGACTTATTTTATTTATTTTATTTTTAAATTTATTTATTTATTTAATTTTTGGTTGCATTGGGTCTTCGTTGCTGCGCGTGGGCTTTCTCTAATTGCTGCGAGTGGGGGCTACTCTTCATTGCAGTACGTGGGCTTCTCATTGGGGTGGCTTCTCTTGTTGCAGAGCACAGGCTCTAGACACGTGGGCTTCAGTAGTTGTGGCTTGCGGGCTCTAGAGCGCAGGCTCAGTAGCTGTGGCACAGAGGCTTAGTTGCTCTGCGGCACGTAGGATCTTCCTGGACCAGGGCTTGAACCCGTGTCCACTGCATTGGCAGGCAGATTCTTAACCACTGAGCCACCAGGCAAGCCCTCTAGTAAATTAACTCTTACATCCTCTGAGATGATTTCATATCTTCTCATCCTTCCTTAAAATTTCAATAATCTTCTCCCTTCCTTACTCTTAGCTGGTGGCTTCACTTCTTATTTCAATGAGAAAACAGAAGCAGCGAACATCTTTGTGGCAAAAAGTTAACAAATGTACATGCATTACATATTACATATTCTGTCTGTAATAATGGATTAACTGTCTCTCCCCCAATCTAAGGCAAACCTACCCACTTGCACACTGGATCACATTCCCTCTAATCTACTCGATAAATTTCATAAGGGCAGGGACTTCGTTTTATTCACTGTTCATCCCAAGAGCCCAGCACAGTGACTAGTATATTGTAGCTAGGAAAAATATAGTTGAATTGAATAGCTGAATGCTTTCTTTTCTCTGTCATCAATTTCCTCCTCTTCGAGATCATTCCCATCAGCATACACATATGCTAAAATATAATCCATCTTAAAAAAAAAAAGAATGCCATTTTTATAAGCTAAGCAAGGGAGTATTTCTATCACACATATTCTTTTGTAGATACGAAATATTTCATTCTGTCCTAATTTTCTTCTCATCTCATATCAAAATTTCTCAAAACAGCTGTCTCACTGTCTCCATTTCCTCTTCCTCCTCCCCTTCTCTCTAATGAGGCTTCTGTCCCTATCACTCCAGCAAGGGTGTAAGTCATGAATGCATCTTGCCAAATTCTTAGCTCTCATTTTACTCAGCTTCTCAGTAGTATTTGGCACAACTGATCACTCCCTCCTTGATTCACTTTCCTCACTCAGCTTCCATGACATCTTAATTTCCTGATTTTTCTGTCTACTTCAGTGGCCATACTTTCCTAATCACTTCGGTTTGTTCCACCTCTGCTTCGTGGTATCTAAATACTGGGTTCAGACTTAGGCCCCCTTGTCTTCTTCTGCTACACACACTCCCTAGATGATTTCACACTGGCTTTAATTAATTAATTTTATTTATTTATTTTTGGCTTCATTGGGTCTTTGTTGCTGTGCATGGGCTTTCTCTAGTTGCGATGAGCAGGGGCTACTCTTTGCTGCGGTGCACAGGCTTCTCACTGCAGTGTCCTCTTTTGTTGTAGAGCACGGACTCTAGGCACGCGGGCTTCAGTAGTTGTGGCTCACGGGCTCCAGAGCACAGGCTCAGTAGTTGTGGCGCACAGGTTTCACTGCTCCACGGCATGTGGGATCTTCCCGGACCAGGGCTCGAACCCATGTCCCCTGCATTGGCAGGCGGATTCTTAACCACTGCGCCACCAGGGAAGTCCCGACATTGGCTTTAAATACCATTTAATTTGTTGATGATCCCCAGGTTTGTATCTCCAGCCCTGACTTTTTCATTATTATTATATTTGTTATGGTGATCAGTGATCAGTAATCTTCGATGTGACTTTTGTAATTTTTTGGGGGTGCCATGAACTGCACCCATTAAGATTGCAAACAACAGATAAATGCTGTGTGTCTTCTGACTGCTTTACTAACTGGTCGCCCTCCCCTACCTCGGACTTCCCTGAGACACAACAATATTGAAATTAGGTCAATTAATTAATAATCCTACAATGGCCTCTAAGTGTTCAAATGAAAGGTAGAGTTGCATGTTTCTCACTTGAAATCAAAAGCTAGAAATGATTAAGCTTAGTGAGGAAGGCATGTCGAGAAGTGAGACAGACTGAAAGCTGGACTGTTGTGCCACAGCCAACTTGTGAATGCAAAGGAAAAGTTCTTAAAGGAAATTAAAAGTACTAATCCAGTGAACACACGAATAAGAAAGTGAAACAGGCTTACTGCTGATAAGGAGAAAGTTTTAGTGATCTGGATAGAAGATCAACCAGCCACAACATTCCCTTAAGCCAAAGCCTAAGCCAGAGCAAGGCCCTTACTCTCTTCAATTCTATGAAGGCTGAGAGCGGGGAGGAAGCTGCAGAAGAAATGTTTGAAGCTAACAGAGGTTCATTCATGGGGTCTAAGGAAAGAAGCCGTCTCCATAACACCAAAGTACAAGGTGAAGCACCAAGTTAACCAGAAGATCTAGCTAAGATAATTAGTGAAGGTGGCTACACCAAACAACAGATTTTCAATGTAGGTGAAATAGCCTTATATTGGAAGACGATGCCATCTAGGACATTCACAGCTAGAGAGGAGAAGTCAATGTCTGGCTTCAAAGCTTCAAAGGACAGGCTGACACTCTTGTTAGGGGCTAATGCAGCTTTAAGTTGAAGCCAATGCTCGTCTACCATTCCAGAAATCCTAGGGCCCTTAAGAATTATGTTAAATCTACTCTGCCTATGCTCTACAAATGGAACAACAAAGCCTGGATGACAACACATCAGTTTACAACATGGTTTACTGAATATTTTAAGCCAACTGTTGAGATCTACTGCTCAGAAAAAAAAAAAGATTCATTTCAGAACATTACTGCTCACTGATAATACATACACCTGGTCACCCAGGAGCTCTGATGGAAGTGTACGGGATTAATGTTGTTCTCATGCCTGTTAACACAACATCCATTCTGAAGCCCATGGATCAAGGAGTCATTTTGACCTTATTATTTAAGAAATACGTTTTGTAAGGCTATAGCTGCCACAGACAGTGATTCCTCTGATGGACTTAAGCAAAGTAAATTGAAAACCTGGAAAGGATTCACTATGCTAGATGCCATTAAGAACATTCGTGATTCATGGGAGGAGGTCAAAATATCAATATTAACAGGAGTTTGGAAGAAACTGATTCCTACCTTCTCTGATGACTTTGAGGGGTTCAAGACTTCAATGGAGAAAGTAACTGCAGGTATAGTAGAAATAGCAAGAGAACTAGATTTAGAAGTGGAGCCTGAAGATGTGACTGAATAGCTACAACCTCATGATAAAACTTTAATGGATGAGGAGTTGCTTCTTACAGATGAGCAAAGAAAATGGTTTCTGGAAATGGACTCTACTCCTGGTGGAGACGCTGTGAATTGTTGAAATGACAACAAAGGTTCAGAATATTACACAAACTTGGTTGATAAAGCAGCAGCACAGTTTGAGAGGATTGACTCTAATTCTGAAAGAAGTCCTACTGTGGGTTAAATGCTGTCAAGTAGCACTGCATGCAACAGAAAAATTGCTAGTGAAAGGAAAAGTCAATCAATGCGGCAAACTCCACTGTTGTCTTATTTTAAGAAATTGCCGCAGTTACTCCACCCTTCAGCAACTATCACTCTGATTGGTCAGTAGCCACCAACATCAACGCAAGACCCTCCACCAGCAAAGATTACGACTTGCTGAAGGCTCAGACGATGGTTAGCATTTTTTAGCAATAAAGTACTTTTAAAATTAAGGTATGTACATTGTGGTTTTTTTTAACATTTTTTATTTCTTTAATGTTGTATCTATTTTATTTATTTATTTTTGGCTGCACTGGGTCTTCGTTGCTGCATGCAGGCTTTCTCTAGTTGCGGCGAGCGGGGGCTACCCTTCATTGCGGTGCACGGGCTTCTCATTGCAGTGGCTTCTCTTGTTGTGGAGCACGAGCTCTAGGTGCGCAGGCTTCAGTAGTTGTGGCACATGGGCTCAGTAGCTGTGGCGCACAGGCTTAGTTGCTCTGCAGCATGTGGGATCTTCCAGGACCAGGGCTTGAACCCGTGTCCCCTGCATTGGCAGGCAGATTCTTAACCACTGTGCCACCAGGGAAGCCCCTGTATATTGTTTTTTAAGACATAATACTATTGCACATTTAATAGACTACAGTATAGTGTAAACATAACTTTTATGTGTACTGGGAAACCAAAAACTTCATTGCAATATTCACTTTATTGTAGTAGTCTGGAACCGAACCCTCTAAGGTATGCCCGTACAGTTTTATTTTCCATTAAGCAGCTGAAGTAATCTTTTAAAAGCATAAACCACATGATGTCACTCAATATCCCCCAAAGGTTTTCCAACAGAGAATAAAATCTAAATTCCAAATTCTTACTACAGTCTATAAGATCCTTTATGATATGGTTCTTACCCAACTCTCAGGCCTCATATGCTACCACTCAACTACTTAATTACTGTGCTCCAGTCACACTAGTCTTGCTGCTTCTCAAACATACTAAACTTATTCCTACCTCAGGGTCTTTGCTATTCTCTCTGCGAGGAAAGATCTTATGGCTCACTACCCTACATCATTATGGTTTCTTCTCAAATATTATCTCCTGTCTAAAAGAGCTCTCCTTCCTCCACCACTTTTTTTTTTTTTTTTTGCCGTACGCGGGCCTCTCACTGTTGTGGCCTCTCCCATTGTGAAGCACAGGCTCCGGACGCGCAGGCTCATCAGCCATGGCTCACGGGCCCAGCCGCTCCGCGGCATGTGGGATCCTCCCGGACCGGGGCACGAACCCGCGTCCCCTGCATCGGCAGGCGGACTCCCAACCACTGCGCCACCAGGGAAGCCCCACCACTTTTTTTTAATTGAAGTATAATTGATTTACAATGTTGTGTTAATTTCTGATGTACAGAAAAGTGCCTCAGTTATACACATAACTGGGTGTACACATATATACATTCTTGTTTATATTCTTTTCCATTATGGTTTATCCCAGGATACTGAATATAGTTCCCTGTGCTATATAGTAGGACCTTGTTGCTTATCCATTTTATATGTAACAGTTTGCACCTACTAACCCCGAATTGCCAGTCCATCCCTCCCCCACCCCCCATCCCCCTTGGTAACCACAAGTCTGTTCTCTATGTCTGTGAGTCTGTTTCTGTTTCATAGATAGGTTCATTTGTGTCGTATTTTAGATTCCACATATAAGTTTGAAATATATATTTGGTATATGTCTTTCTCCTTCTGACTTACTTCACTTAGTATGATAATCTCTAGTTGCATCCATGTTGTTGCAAATGGCATTATTTTGTTCTTTTTTATGGCTGAGTAGTATTCCATTGTATATATGTACCACATCTTATTTACCCATTCATCTGCTGATGGACATTTAGGTTGTTTCCATGTCTTGGCTATTGTTTCCTCTGCCACTCTTTAACCCCTTATCAGACATTTTTTTAAAAAAAATTTATTTATTTACTTGGCTGTGCCGGGTCTTAGTTGCGGCATGCGGGATCTTCATTGCCGTGTGCGGGATCTTTTAGTTGCAGCATGTGGGATCTTTAGTTGCAGCATGCAGGTTCTTTTTAGTTGCGGCATGTGGGATCTTTTAGTTGCGGCATGCAGGACCTTCAGTTGTAGCATGCAAACTCTTAGTTGCAGCATGTGGGATCTAGTTCCCTGACCAGGGATCAAACCCGGGCCCCCTGCATTGGGAGTGCAGAGTCTTAGCCACTGGACCACCAGGGAAGTCCCCTGACTTTATTTTTCTTCTTAGCACTTGTTATCACCTGAAATTATTTATTTATTGTTTCCTTATTTATTATCTCTCTCTCTCTCCTTAAAGAGTAACGCCATGAGGGCAGGGATCTTGTTTATCTGGTTTACCACTGTATTTCTAGAATAGCACCTGGCATATAGCAGGTGTTCAATACATATTTGTGAATAAATGAAAAATACAAATATTTTATAGATGAATTAAATGCAAACTTGGAATGGACTTGTAATATCATCAAAGGTGACATAGCTAGTAAGTGATGGAACAAGAATTAGAATCCAGGTCTACCTGTTTTTGTGAAAGTCTGTATTCTTTTCACTATGCCATCCTACCTCTTCAATAAAATAAAAGAAAATAATCCTCCCTCTGGGATAACCTGCTTGGGGTACAGGGCCAGCCATGTCAGTAAACGTAAGGCTTCGTGGGAACTTACAGATGTAGATAAAGTGAACACCAGATGGCCAGTGTTATGATCTCTCTGGTCTACAATCACTGAATCTCATCCACTCACTCTTATACTCACATAAACATCTGTGTCTATATGAAAGGAGTAAGAAGCTTGTTCCAAATGTTTACAAAGAGCTTACCTCCATCTGTCATTCATTAAAAACAAATATTGAGGGGCTTCCCTGGTGGTGCACTAGTTAAGAATCTGCCTGCCAATGCCTGGGACAGGGGTTCAATCCCTGGCCCAGCAAGATCCCACATGCCGCGGAACAACTAAGCTTGTTCGCCACAACTACTGAGCCTGTGCTCTAGAGCCCGCGAGCCACAACTACTGAGGCCCATGTGCCTAGAGTCCGTACTCCACAACAAGAGAAGCCACCGCAGTGAGAAGCACACGCACCACAACGAAGAGTAGCCCCCGCCTGCTGGAACTAGAGAAAGCCCATGTGCAGCAACAAAGACCTAACGCAGACCTAACGCAGGCAAAAATAAATAAACAAATTTATTTTAAAAAATCCAAAACCAAACAAAATTGAACATCTTCTCTATGACAGGCCCAGATATGGTTCTTATTCTGCAGTCTAGTGCAGGGAGATGATGATTTAACAGATAATTTAAATCCTCTGTGTGATTACAGAAAAATGGTGCTAATCCAGTCTTAGAAAGCTAGGGAAAGCTTGCTGGAGCAGATGATACCCAAGGTAAGAGCTGAAAGAAGGTTGGGTAGCTACAGCCTTCTTCAAATGAACTCTCTGGTCATGATGACAGAATGCTTACTGACTACCCACAAATTGTACATATGGGTCCATTTCACTGGTCAGGCTATGGTATTACATTATAATTCAGAGCAGGATAGGTGGCCCAACCAAGAGTTTCAAAAAACCTAAGCTATGTGGGCTGCTTGTCACCCAAAGGTAAAGAGAGTTTGTGATGACAGCCTGGGCTTTCTATCATAATCCTAATTATCACATTTCCCCCCTACCCTACAGCCCTCATTCCACGAAAGTTTCCCTACAGAAGGAAAGAGACTCAAAGGAATCAAGCTCACACAGAACTTGCAAGTTTTCTTGCTACCAAATGTGGCATAGGGCTGTAGAAATCCCATCCCACAGACCAGAGTTCCAACAAGGGTAAGATGAAAGCATTTCAAGCTTGTGGACACATATACTAGATTAGTACAGTCAAGAGAAAAGCTCCATTGAGATTTCCCGGAGAGGGTATGGGAAATGGAAAAAAAGGTTCCAAAATTCCCTCATCTAACTTTTTTTTTTTTTTTTTTTGCGGTACGTGGGCCTCTCACTGTTGTGGCCTCTCCCATTGCGGAGCACAGGCTTCGGACGCACAGGCTCGGTGGCCATGGCTCACGGACCTAGCCACTCCGTAGCATGTGGGATCTTCCCAGACCGGGGCACGAATCCCTGTCCCCTGCAGCGGCAGGAGGACTCTCAACCACTGCGCCACCAGGGAAGCCCCCTCATCTAACTTTTTAACTTCTTTCTGTCGTAACTCCTGGGGTTTTCACTATGCCACCAGCAGGCTCACCGGAGGCATCATCGAGGATACACTGAGGCCCTCCCAGGCAACCACAGCCTACCAAAGCAGTCATAAGAAGGAAAGTTATCACTTAAAAAACTCTTCAAGCAAGTTGGGGCCAAGCTCTCAGATCTTCCCCTGACCAAACTGTACTCATTTTTTTCAAGCAGATAGAAATCTGCCAAAAACAAATCCTTGGGCAAAATGAAAGGTTCCAGGAAAGAATGACAGAGATTTGTAATTTGATAAAGACATCAAGCACTCAACTGAAGACAACTTGCACCTAGCTTTTTGAACACCTAAAAATAGCACATATGCTCAGTCTTTCTAATAAGCTGTCTCTCCAATGGGGATCTCATCAGCATAGTTTGTTCTTTGTTGTAGCATGTTAGCTGTTTCATAAGACATGTGACAATAATTTTTTCCTACATCAAAGGACTTAAATAACTAAAGGACTTAAAAAACTAATGTGTTGGTATCATTATCCCTATTTTCCTCATTGTGAAACTGAGGCAGGGGGTAAATGAGGTCTGCCTGACGCCAAAGAAAGATTCCTGTCTAGATTTGATAGAAAATTATCAGCTCCACAATCCCTAAGTTAAGAGAAGCCATGAGACCTGCAATATAAGATAAGTGCTTTAAACACAGGCTACAGAACTCCATTATAGATTTAGTCTGCTGAGGCCTCTTAAATATACTTCACTAACCTGTTCCCAAAACATGTATCTAAGGAATACACTGTTTCTAAAGCACAAAAATGGCACCATTGGCCACTTACTTCAGACAATCAGAGGAGCATCTAATGTAAGTCAGGCTCAATGTCCAAGGAGTCAGCCAGCTTTGCTTTATGTGCTGATCACAGATTGCATCCTTACTTCCTGCACAAGAGATAAGAGATCTTCTTGCTCAAGAAGAGCCAGGTTTCTTGCTCATATGGTCTAGACAGGATAGAAAGTCTCCCTACAACACTGAATCTCCCTCCACTTAGAGAAAGATATCATCGAGCAAAAGCAGCACTCTTGGAAGACAAGGATACAACATAGTTCCTTGAGTCTTGTTAGGAGATTTGCTAATTTTTAAATGTTTTACACAAAAATATTTATTTAAGAGTTCTAGGGCTTCCCTGGTGGTGCAGTGGTTAGGAATCTGCCTGCCAATGCAGAGGACACAGGTTTGAGCCCTGGTCCGGGAAGATCCCACATGCCGTGGAGCAACTAAGCCTGTGTGCCACAACTACTGATCCTGCACTCTAGAGCCCATGTGCCACAACTACTGAAGCCCAGGTGCCTAGAGCCCGTGCTCTGCAACAAGAGAAGCCACCCCAATGAGAAGCCTGTGCACCGCAACAAAGAGTAGCCCCTGCTCGCCACAACTAGAGAAAACCCACACACAGCAACTAAGGCCCAATGCAAAATATATATATATATATATATATATATATATATGTATATATAAAGAGTTCTACATATACTAAGAACCACTGAATTGCATACTTTGAAAGAGTTCTATATATAAAAATAACTACCAACCACACAGACCCAAAAGAAGAGGAAAATATAATTTTGAAAAATACCAGATCAACTAAACCTCTTCTAAAGCCAAGAGTCTAGAGTTAGTGTAGACTATAAGGACTACTGATACTTGTCTTTTGGAGGCAACATAATTGAGTGAAAAAAGCATAGGCATTTGAAATTAATAAATGCATTTCAAAATACAGGACTGGGTTCTAGCTCTCGCTCAGCACCTAACCAGCTGTGGGATTTGGGGCAGGTTATTTAAGCTCTCTGAGTATCAGGTTTCTCAAATGCAAAATAGAGTAATACCATCTACCTTTCAAGGTGGCTGTGGGGATCAGAAACCCAGGCCAGACACGCACAGTAAATATGAAAGATCTCCCTTGCAATCTTCAGAGCAAACGTTCTAGGTAGCTCCAAGGAAAATAAAATTTACATCCTCATATTTAGCTAATAAATTAACTCCCTACTTTAGAGTAGTCTCTAAGAACAGAAGCTAAGGTTCTGAAGTAAATTAACTAATTTCTCAAATGAACTCATTTATAAAGCTTTAGCCAATTTAATTATCCTCAAAAGTGCTCAACTGGCTACAGATAGAGATCTTGTGTGAATAATCAGCTGTTACTGCAAAGCAGGTCACTGTTGCTTTTCAATTTTTTTTTTTTAAAATAAATTTATTTATTTATTTATTTATGGCTGCGTTGGGTCTTCATTGTTGCGCATGGGCTTTTCTCTAGTTGTGGCGAGTGGGGGCTACTCTTTGTTGCAGTGTGCTGGCTTCTCTTGTTGCGGAGCACAGGCTCTAGGTGCACGGGCTTGCGGGCTCTAGAGCTCGTAGTTGTGTCACATGGTCTCAGTTGTTCCACGGCATGTGGGCTCTTCCCAGACCAGGGCTTGAACCTGTGTCCCCTGCACTGGCAGGCGGATTCCTAACCACAGAGCAACTAGGGAAGTCCCTCAATTTCATTTTTCATCTGCTTTTCTGTCCTCTCCCATTATTGTTCAACTTTTTAAAAAATGATCAAATTAACCTTAAATGGATATAATTCAGGCCGCCACCCAGAAAGACAAAAGAATACCAATTAAGTTATTTAATTGGCATGTTTTCTTCTTTAGTATATTTCAAAAAATATATAGATTTGGGTATAAGTTTTAAAGGTATATGCTTAACACTGGGTGAGGCCTTCAGATCACACAATTTGGAGCTAAAAATACCCCCATATCTCAGTTTTGTAGTAATTCTTCAACAAAATCTACCAACATCATTCACAGAATGATTAAATTTTCATGTTTTTTTCTGGAGCTATTCTACCTCCTTCACACAAGTAATATCTATCCCTCCTCATCACCCCACCATCACAAATTCCTATTCTTCCCACAATACTCAATTAGAAAGTGATATTCATAAAGCATTCCCTCTTCAATAAGCAGATCCAAGTAGTGTTTCCTGATACTCCTCTAGAGGGCGCATAGTACTCTCTAACTCTTTACCATGTCCCTAACCCACTCCACTACTGCACTCTTGAATAAAAATTCAGTTTCCACTGAGATAAGTGCCATCTGACTGTACCTAGCAGACATGATCCTATTAATCCCTCGATTACTCAATGCACTTACCGAGACTTTGGCACCTAATGCACAGTCTTTCTTTCCACCTGAACTTTAGGTGAGTTATTCAACCTCTTTGAGCCCTACTTTTCTCAACTGTAAAATGGGGATAAAGATTCAGTTTCATATATACATATATCATATATATATATTTTATATATATATATATACATATTCTTAAGATTCTTTTCCATTATGGGTTATTACAAGATATTGAAAAACACATAAGAAGAAAAAAATGATTCAGGAAGAGTACATTTTAGCTATTAGGGGTCTTTTGTGGTTCCATATGAATTTTAGGATTTTTTTTCTATTTCTGTAAAAAATGCCATTGGATCTTTGACAGAGATGGCATTGAATCTGTACGTTGCTTCGGGTAGTGTGGACATTTTAACAATATTAATTTTTCTAATCCATAAACATGGGATATCTTTCCAAACAACAAAAAAAACAGGGGGATAAAGATGGCATCTACCTCAGAGTATAGTTGGAAGATTAAATGAAACAATGCATATAAAGTGTTTAGCACAGAGACTTCTGGTGTTGGAAAATGGACTAGGAACCCAAAAATGGTTATAAACACCTAAGAATTTTGGATAAGACAATAACAAAAAATTACTCCAAATGTATTCAAACTTACGAGAAAGAATAGGAAAATACCAAGTGCCAGGACTGAAGAAGGAAATGAAAACTAATTTGAAACCTTGGCTGCCCTAACTGGGGTTTTAAAGTGTTACATTGGGCCAAAAGATGTAGCCTGAAGCTGGTATGAAACCTGGGAGTTTGAACTGAGACCCTGCATAAATGGGACCTCAGTGAAAGGGTAAACTCTGGAGAAAAAAAAAAATCTACCTATAGCATAGCACAGGTAGTCATCAAAGACGTTTGTCTGTTTGGTCTTGGAACAAAAAATTCTGAAGAGAATATTTCTCACCTAGAATTCTATACAAAGATAAGTTATCATTCAAGAGTAAGGATGGAATAAAACATTTTCAAACATGCGAGTTCTCAAAATATTTAACTTCTATGATCTCTTTAAAAAGCCAATAAGGACTGGGTTCCTTTGAAATGAGGGAGTAAACCAAGAAAGAGGAAAACGTGAGATCTAGGAACCAGGGTATCCAATATCTCATCCAATAGGAGAGAGAAGGGAATTCACAGAATGATGGTGAAGAGAAGTCCCAGGATGACAGATCTGCCGCAGGCTAGAGAGCAACCAGTAGAAATCTGAAGAGAGAATGGATGGCTTCCAGGAGGGTTGTCTCAAAGGAAAAACAAAAGTGATTGACAGAATACCTGATGTGTTTAAACATATTGATACATTTATGTTCCTTTTAAAGGATCTGAGGATGAATGAGCAATAGAAACAGAAAACTAAGCAACTTTAAAAGTGAGGCAATTAATAACTAAGAAAAACAAAACACTGCATTTTTTTTAAAAAGTAGGAGCTTGGAAGAATTGATAGAACTTTTCTTCTATATCTTGATTGTGGTGGTAGTTATACCACCACAGTACATTTATCAAAACTCAGTATAGGGACTTCCCTGGTGGTGCAGTGGTTAAGAACCCACCTGCCAATGCAGGGGACACGGGCTCGAGCCCTGGTCTGGGAAGATCCCACATGCCGCAGAGCAAGTAAGCCTGTGCGCCACAACTACTGAGCCTGCGCTCTAGAGACTGCGAGCCACAACTACTGAGCCCTTGTGCCACAACTACTGAAGCCTGTGCACCTAGAGCCTGTGCTCTGCAACGAGAGGCCACCACAATGAGAAGCTCACACACCGCAACGAAGAGTAGCCCCGGCTCACCACAACTAGAGAGAGCCCGCGTGCAGCAATGAAGACCCAACGCAGCCAAAAATAAATAAATAAAATAAATAAATTTATTAAAAACAAAAAAAAAAACAAAACAACTCAGTATACTACATGTACGCTACTATATAATAAGATAGATAACCAACAGGGACATACAGTGTAGCGCAGGGAACTCTACTTGGTATTCTGTGATATCCTATATGGTGGGTGGGGGAGTCTGAAGGGGAAAGGATATATGTGTGTGTGTGACTGGGTCACTTTTTTGTACACCTGAAGGTAACACAACATTATGGATCAACTATACTCAAATAAAATTTTTAAAAAATTAAAAAAAACTCAGTATACCAAAAAGGGTGAATTTTATGTATGTAACTTATACCTCCATAAACTTGATTTAAAAAAAAATCAAACTGTACAATTTAAAATGGGTGTATTTTATTGTATACAAATTATAACTCAATAAAGTTGATTTTTTAAAAAGGGAAATATAATACTCGTACACTATAAGGCTCAGCTATAAATAAGCCCTCATAATTGATTTAACAAAAATTATGATGCTACTATATTTGGGAGATTAGGAAAGGGGGAGCTTTCACAGAGAGGGACAAAGTGTTAAATGAGTCAAATCCTTACTTTCCATACTAGAAATTAAATAGATATTATCTAAAAATTAAAGAAAAGGACTTCCCTAGTGGCGCAGTGGTTAAGAATCCGCCTGCCAATGCAGGGGACATGGGTTCAAACCCTGTTCCGGGAAGATCCTACATTCCGTGGAGCAACGAAGCCTGTGCGCCACAACTACAGAGCCTGTGCTCTGGAGCCCTCGAACCACAAATACTGAGACCGTATGCTGCAACTACTGAAGCCTGCACGCCTAGAGCTTGTGCTCTGCAACGAGAGAAGCCAACGCAATGAGAAGCCCACACACCACAACAAAGAGTAGCGCCCACTAGCCGCAACTAGAGAAAGCCCGTGCGCAGCAACGAAGATCCAACACAGCCAAAAAAATAATAATAATTAATTAAATAATTAAAAAAATAAAAATAAAGAAAATAGTAGTATAAATATGATACTTAAAAATATTGAGGACAGGACTTCCCTGGTGGCGCGGTGGTTAAGAATTCACCTGCCAATGCAGGGGATACGGGTTCAAGCCCTGGTCTGGGAAGATCCCACATGCCACGGAGCAGCTAAGCCCGAGCGCCACAACTACTGAGCCTGTGCTCTAGAGCCCGTGAGCCACAACTACTGAAGCCCGCGCGCCTAGAGCCTGTGCTCCACAACAAGAGAAGCCACCACAATGAGAAGCCCGTGCACAGCAAGGACAAGTAGCCCCCGCTGGCCCAACTAGAGAAAACCCGCACACAGCAATGAAGACCAAACACAGCCGAAAATAAATAAAGAAAATAAATAAATTTATTTTAAAAATATATATTGAGGACATTATCAGAAGGAAAAAAAGAAGCGTTGAAAGCAGTTGCTTCTGAAGAGCAAAAATAAGGAACGAGGAATGATAGTGCAGGAGACCCTTGTCCTTCACCCTAAGTCTTGTAGAACTATTTGATTCTTTAAGTTATATACGTATTATTTACATATACAGTATATATACTAACAGAAAGAGCATGAAAACACAATCTGGGAACAAATCTAACAAAAGATAAATAAGATTTTTATGAAGATTTTTACAAAACTTTGAGATATACTTAAAAAGACTGAAATAAACAGAGAGATTCTAAGTGAATTAGAGCCTGAAATGTGAGAAGCAAGACTAAACTTTTACATGAGATTATAAGAAAATATCTTTAAGACCTTAAAATAGGGAAGAATTTCTAAAGCAAGGCACAGAAATCACAAACCATAAAAGAAAAACTGAAAAATCAATTACAATAAAATTTAAAAGCTTCTATTTTTCCTAGAGCCCAGATTGTAGTCCATAAACACCATGTTCCACAAAAAGAAACCAGGGCTCTTTTTTTTTTTAACCACTTTTTTGAGGTATGACTGACATCATAATCAAAATCAAGGCTTTTTAAAGAAATGCCTGATTTCAGATCTGAATATAATGAAATATGAAGTATATATATGAAGTATTATTGCCAAAAAACTTGAAACTGAATCTAATCAACAGTTAGAGCCAAACTCCAGTTAACAAGAAAATACTGAAAAAGAGAAACAAGTTAGTCAGTGTTAACTGCAATATTATTTACAATTGCCAAGATATGGAACAACCTGTGTCCACTGACAGATGAATGGATAAAGAAAATGTGGTATATGAATACAATAGAATATTATTCAGCCATAAAAAAGAGTGAAATCTTGCCATGTGCAATAACATGGATGGACCTCAAAGTCATTATGCTAAGTGAAATAAGTCAAACAGAGAAAGACAAACACTATATGATCTCACTTATACACGGAATATTAAAACAACAACAACAAAGCCAAGCTCACAGATACAGAGAACAGACTAGTAGATGCCGGAGGTAAGGCGTGGGAGGTAGGTGAAATAGGTGAAGGGAGTCAAAAGGTACACACTTCTAGTTATAAAATAAGTAAGTCATGGAAATGCAATGTACAGCATGGTGACTAGTTAATGATACTGTACTGCACATTTTTTAAAGTTGCTACGAGAGTAGATCTTAAAAGTTCTCATCACGAGGAGAAAAAATTCTGTAACTACATATGGTGATGAATGTTAGCTAGACTTACTGTGGTGATCATTTCACAATATATACAAATATCAAATCATTGTAACTGTATACCTGAAACTAATATTGCATGTCAATTATATCTCAATAAAAAACTAAAACAAAATATCGATCAAAAATAAGTTAAATGACATCAATAGAAAGCAATCAGACATACTGGAGATGTGGGAGACTCTACAGGACAAATACTTGTTTTATTTGATAAGTCAATGGCATAAGAAAGAAAAAGAGTTGGAGGGGAGACTGTTCTAGAGTAAAAGAGACTAAAAAGGCATAACCAAATATAATGTGTGGACCTTTAAAAACAGTACCATTGCAATAACAACACTAGAAAGCATCTACTAGTAAATTCAACAAAAGATGTGTAAGACATTTTTATAGAAAATTATTAAACTTTATTTAAAAACACAAAAATAGCCTTAATAAAGAGAGACATATTATGTTCGAGGAATAGAAAGACTCAGTATTAAAAAATGCCAACTCTCCCAAATTAATCTGAAAATCACTGTAATTCCAATCAAATACTAAGATTTTTCACGGCTGATACTAAAATTCATATGTCAAAGGTGAAGAGTGGCCAAGACAACTTTAAAGAAAAATTATAATAAGGTGAGGTAGAGGGAAGTCATCCTACTAGACAGAATTTCTATAAAGCTATGGTAATTAAAACAATAGGATATCAGTGAAGGAAAAGACAACTATACTAGTGGAACAGAACAGAAAGCTTAGAAATAGTCCCATGTATATGTGGAGCTTGGTATAAATTGCGGAAGAAAAGATTATTCAATAAATTGTGCTGGGATAACCAACTCTTCATTTGGGAAAAAGATAAAAATAGATATCTATTTCATATCATATGCACATATAAATACTAATTTAAAAATCCAAATATGAAAAGCAAAATTGTAAAGTTTTAGATGGCAGGAGTCTATTTTTAATACTTTAAAAGTAAGACACAAAAAGCACCAACCATAAAGGAAAAGATTGATCTAGGTCACCACAAAAAAAAGCTAAGACTTCTGTATGACAAAAGATACTATAAACAAAGAGAAAAGAGGGGTAACACTGGGGGGAAAGTTGCAACCCATATAATCAGCAAAGGATTAGTATACAGAGCGTAGACAGTATATACTACAAATTAGCAAGGAAAAGACAAACAACCCAAACAAGAAGTGGGCAAATGATATGAACAGGAAATTCATTGAAAAGGAAAAGAGCCAATATACTTTGCAAAAAATTCTCAAGTAATCAAGAAAATGCAAAACTAAACCAACAGTGAGGGGAATTCCCTGGCGGTCCAGTGGTTAGCACTCAGTGCTCTCACTGCCAGGGGCCTGGGTTCAATCCCTGGTTGGGGAACTAAGATCCCACAAGCCGCGTATCATGGCCAAAAAACAAAAACGAAAACAAACAAAAAAACCCCAACACTGAGGTACCATTTCACACCCATCATATTACTAAAAACATAAAAATCTTAGAACATCAGTTGTTAGTGAAGACGGAGAAATCAGAACTCTTCATTTATACTACTGGTGGGAATGTAGACTAGTATGACTACTTTGGAGAACAATTTGCCAGTATCTAGTAAACTTGGAGATGCACATAACTTACAACCCACACATCACTTCAGGTGTCTACCTTCACAACAAGAGCACAAATAAACCGGTGCAAGGATGTTCATTGTAGCACTATACATAGTGAAAGAAATGAAAGCAAACTAGCTATCCCACAGAAGAAGAATGAATGTATAAACTCTCACCCAGGACTCAGATCCAATCTGGAGGGACTGGCTCTGGGAGGAAAGTTTGTGCCAAGATCATGCCAGAAAGAAAAGAAGGAAGAGCTTTGTCCATTAAGTCCTTAGCCAAATCTCATTCTTCCTAGCCTCAGTCTTCTCCTCTCTCCAGTGGGTACAAATGCTGACCTTGCCCATATCCTTGATCAATCCAAACATGTCTTCTCCATACCTAGACACCTGAGCAATGGTGAAAGGGGGAAAAAAAAAAGGAAATCCCCCCAATAACTGTGTTAACTGAAGTAACTATAAATTTATATTCTTCAACATCAGCTACACCCCTGATGTTGCCTAGACCTCCTTCTCAGTGTCTCTGGTCAGCTCTCTCCCATTTTCCAGTAGCAATTCTAAAGCTTCATTACTCACAAGTCCCAAACCCATCACCTTCCTCTTTCTACATTCTCAACAGACAACTATGCCTCCTACTTCATCAAAAACATAGAGGCCTCAGGAGTGAATTATTTTAATTCCTGCTCTCCTTCCTGATCTGCATTTGAGCCTTTTCTTCCCTCCTGTCCTCTCATTTCAGTGGAAGATGTAAGCCTTCTTCCTGCCCAAAACTGTACCTGAATTCCTTCTTGTCTCCTTGGGAACCTTATCCATCATTTATCTCCTTTCTTTTGTACTTCTCCACTGTCTCTTTTGCTCTCTTATAAAAATGTTCAAGTTGCTTCCATCCTAAACTAAAACACCCTCAAAGTATAAGAAACTAATAACATTGGCTAATAAGGAGAACTGGATGGCTGGTAGATAGGGAAGAAAGGAAAACATTTTCCATAAACTTTTTTATATTTTTTTAATTTTTTTTTTTTTTTTTTTTTTTGCGGTACGCGGGCCTCTCACTGCTGTGGCCTCTCCCGCCGCGGAGCACAGGCCCCGGACGTGCAGGTCCAGCGGCCATGGCCCACCAGCCCAGCCGCTCCGCGGCACATGGGATCCTCCCGGACCGGGGCACGAACCCGAATCCCCTGCCTCGGCAGGCGGACTCTCAACCATTGCGCCACCAGGGAAGCCGTATATTTTTAAAATATTAGAACCACATGTATTAGTCATTATCTATTATTTTAAAACATCCATGATCATGAGTGTCTCTCTTTCAGAGGGTCCTCTTCTTCTAGCTGTCTATTAAGTATTGGTGTTTCCTAAGGCCCTCTGGACTCCGTCTTTTATTTACTCTACTTATTATTGTGGGAAAGATGGTTCACATTCATAGCTTCAGCTATCACCTATAAGCTGATGACTCTTAGACCTGTATCTCTAGCTCAGATCTTCTTCCTGAACTCTACATAAGTTTATCAACTACCTGCTAGATATCCTACTTGAATCTAATTCTTAACAGGTCTGAAGCCAAACTCTTATTTTTTTATCCATCAATCCATTCATTCAGTAATCATTCATTCATCCATTCAAAAATATTTAAATTTTGACCAGTAATAAGTGCCAAATTCTGTGCTGAGCACTGTAGATTCTACAGTGAAGGTAAGTTTCCAACCACCTAGATCCTTATGGCCTTTAATATTTAAAGTGGCTGGTTTAATCCTTTACTATCCTTCAGTTTCTCTCATCTGAAACAAGAAAATTGTTCCCTTGGACTCTAATTCTATCCCAATCTATCAAGAGATAGGAAGAGAGGGAAACAGATAACTAACAGGAATTACAATACAGTTTTATATAAAAAGTTATATAATAAGGATAAACACAGGGGTGCTTAGGGAACAATTAGATGGGGCAATTAATTTTAACTTGGAGGCTAAGGAAGGCTTCAGAGGCAATCAAAGTTTTAGCCAAATCCTGAAAGATGAGTAAGACATCTCTTGTGACCCATCTCGCATTCTGTGGGTCCATCTTTTTATTCCAGACATTTCTCTTGCATCAGCTATGTAACCTGACAGCATTTCACTTCGTGCACCAGTCATCTCTCATTTTCTGTCCTGAGATTTCCAGCAACCACCATGTGGGATACTTGTGGGAACCCACTCAGCCATTCTGGCACACATACAAACCTTTAAGTGTGAGGAAATTTATACCCACGGGGCAACCTTTGACCAACGGGTAAAGGAAGCTAGTGAATAAATACTTCTCTTTTCCAAGTCTTGGGCAATTACTCTAAGGTACATTCCACATGGCCCCTGAGAAGGTCTCCAGAGCTAAGCTTCAGTTGCCCACAGTGGTAACCAAGTCCATAACACACACTTAGATTGCCCTTCCCTTTTTCCCTGTATCACTCTTTAAATCCCACTCCTGGGCTTCCCTGGTGGCGCAGTGGTTGAGAGTCTGCCTGCCGATGCAGGGGACATGGGTTCGTGTCCCGGTCCGGGAGGATCCCACATGCCGCGGAGCGGCCGGGCCCGTGAGCCATGGCTGCTGAGCCTGCGCGTCCAGAGCCTGTGCTCCACAACGGGAGAGGCCACAACAGTGAGAGGTCCGCGTACCGGAAAAAAAAAAAAAAAAATCCCACTCCTCTTCCTTAGAATCACTTCTCAAAATAAACTACCCATACACATACCCTTATCTCAGGCTCTGCTTTTGGGGGGAAATCCAGGTTAAGGAAGATCAGGAATTAGTTATTTAGGTATGGATAGAGGGAATTGAACATGTTCCAGGTGGATGTACAAGTATCCAAATTTGTGGAATTGCAAAGGCAGAGTATATTTAGTAAGCTAAATGTAGTTACACATCATATTACCCCTATAAATTTATTCCTTGTCCTGCAGTCTCTAACTTTGTGAATGTCACCACCATCCGACCAGTTGCTCTTGCTAGAAACCTGGAAGTCACACTTGACCACTCCTTCTTTTCCTCCCACATCCAGTTAATTAGCCTTAAAGGTCTCCTAAATATTCTCCAATTTGTTCCCTTCTCTCTATTACCACTGCCATTGACTTGGTTTTGTCCTTCCTCATTTCTTACCAGGCTGCTGCAAGAGCCTTCCAGGGTCTCTCTAGCTCCCCTCAGTCATGCAATAATAGTTCTAAAATATCATCCTGTTAATGATCCTTCAAAGTATCCCTACAGGATAAAGTATACATTCTATTCTTACCTTTATCCCAGACTATATGGCACAGTATGGTAGTTAAGAGCATGGGCTTTGAAGTAAATGACTAAGGTTCAATTACTAACTCTTCCATTAAACTCTCCTAAGACAGTCCCCTTATCTATTCTCAGTAAGGTCTGAAGGGGCTGGTGTAGTCTTGGCCCTATGAATTCTCGAAATTAATGAACCAATACTCACTTTCAACATGAAGTCTTGCACTGAGGAGAAATCACTGGGAAAAGAATGCAAACTGGGCAGCACAGGGATAATCAGTGCAAAGGAAAGAGAAAGCCCAGATAAAATGGAGATAATGAAGCAGAGGAGAAAGATCTCAAAAGAGGGGGCTCTAGAACTATGAAGCTAGAAAAGCTATGCTGACACAGCCTTCCCTTCTAAAAATTTAGGAAAACTAATTTCAGGTTAAAATTAGTAATAGAAAAGGATTACAGTCAAATCCTATACAAGGTTATTGTTGAAAAATATAATAATAAAAGTTAGAATAACATCTCTACCATAAAAGCAGATGTCAGAAAGACATGCTCAAAAGACAGATTAAATTCATAGCCTAAGATTTCAAAATTATCTAAAATAAGAAAATGATAGAAAATGTGAAAGAACAACATAAATCTGAATTAGAAAAGTTAGAAATGAAATGACAGAACTCAAGAATGAATTAGAAGTAAAAGAAAAATATCATTTCAGAAATAACAGCTAAACTAGGAAGAACACAAGAATGAATAAAACACAACTCTTAATGCCTTAAGGCAGGGGTCCTGGTCCATGGCCTGTTAGGAACCGGGCCGCACAGCAGGAGGTGAGCAGCGGGCGGGCAAGCGAGCGAGCGAAGCTTCATCTGTATTTATAGCTGCTCCCCATTGCTCGCATTACTGCCTGAGTGCCACCTCCTGTCAGATCAGCAGCAGCATTAGATTCTCATAGGAGCATAAACCCTACTGTGAACTGTGTATGCGAGGTATCTAGGTTGCATGCTCCTTATGAGAATCTAATGCCTGATGATCTGAGGTGGAACTGAAGTGGTGATGCTAACACTAGGGAGCACTGGAGAGCGGCTGCAAATACAGATTATCATTAGCAGAGAGGTTTGACTGCCCAGAGACCATAATAAATCAACTGCTTGCAGACTCATATCAAAACCCTACCAGTTGAACCTAGTTGCAGGGCAGGAATAAAGAGGTAGACATAGAAAATGGACTTGAGGACATGGGGTGGGAGGGCGAAGCTGGGGCGAAGTGAGAGCAGCATCAACATATATACACTACCGAATGTAAAACAGTTGGCTGGTGGGAAGCAGCAGCATAGCACAGGGAGATCAGCTCCGTGCTTTGTGATGATCTAGAGGGGTGAGATAGGGAGGGTGGGAGGGAGGCTCAAGAGGGAGGGGATATGGGGACATGTGTATGCACATGGCTGATTCACTTTGTTGTGCAACAGAAACTAACACAGTATTATGAAGCAACTATACTCCAATAAAGATCTATTAAAAAAATAGATAAATAACAAGGTCCTACTGTATAGCACAGGGAATTATACTCAATATCCTGTAATAAACCATAATGGAAAAGGAGAGGAAAAAAAAAAACCCTATCAGTTAGTGGCAAGTGAAAACAAGCTCAGGGCTCCCATGATTCTGCATTACGGTGAGCTGTATAACTATTTCATTGTATAACACAGTGTAATAATAATAATAGAAATAAAGTACACAATAAATGTAATGTGCTTGAATCATCCTGAAACCACATCCCCCACCGCCCCACCCCTGGTCCATGGAAAAACTGTCTTCCACGAAACTGGTCCCTGGTGCCAAAAAGATTGGGGACCGCTGCCTTAAGGGAAACAGAATGTAAAAAAGGAAGAAAATCCTAAAAAAATTTTTTTTTAAGATAAAAAGGATTTGAGGCAAAGTAGCAGAAAGAGAATATAAGCAACAAAGATCCAGCATACACACAAGAGTCCCAAAGTCTAAAACCAAAGCAATGTAACAGAACGAATGCCTAAAACTGTAATTCTAAAAAACTTCTCTGAAGTAATAAAAAAGGCAGAAACTTCACAGGGAAAGGACATACTACATATCTAGAAAATAAAATTCAGAACATCAATGGGACATATTATGTAGTAAAACCACAAGATTTTAAAGAAAAATAAAAACTCCTTTGGGAGCCTAGATAAAAGGACCAATTCACTCATAAGGGAAAGAAAAGCAGATTTTCACTTGGACTGTTTTGACAGCAACACTTTACAATAGAAGATAATGAAAGAATTCGTTTAAGATATTTAAGGAAAAAATGTGAGTCAAGGATATTATAATCCCCATAAATTGGCTTATGAATACAAAGGCTGCAGATAATCTGTTGAGCACTGATATCATGACCACTTCTTAAGGAACCTACTAGTAATAAGCTTCAGACAGCCAAATGACCAGAGAGACAAGGACTAGGGACTGGTGGTAATGATCATTAACAGCTTCTAACACCAAAAAAAGACAATTAGAAATGATTTGCCTCAAGACAGAAGACACCACCACCTACAAAAGCATCTTGCCAAAAAAATTCAAACTGGAATTCAATTTAGCCTCTAGGTCCAACTACCAATTAACAGAAAATACAGAGAGAGGAGTACTTTTGAAATGACACCACAGGGCTTCCCTGGTGGCGCAGTGGTTAAGAATCCACCTGCCAATGCAGGAGACACAGGTTTGAGCCCTGGTCCGGGAAGATCCCACATGCCTTGGAGCAGTTAAGCCTCTGCGCCACAACTACTGAGCCCACATGCCACAACTACTAAAGCCCACGTGCCTAGAGCCCGCGCTCTGCAACAAGAGAAGCCACCGCAATGAGAAGCCTGTGCACTGCAACGAAGAGCCGCCCCCACTCGCTGCAGCTAGAGAAAGCCCTGCGCAGCAACAGACACCCAACGCAGCCAAAAATAAATAAATAAATAAGTAAATAAATGTATTAAAAAAAAAAAGATGACACCACAGGGTCACAATCAGCAAAAGCAGACTGTGGGAAACTCTACAAGAAAAATACCCAGTTCCTTCAACATATAAATTATAAGGGGAAAAAAAAAGAGAGATGGAGGGGAAATCTATATATTAAAAGAGATATTTTAATCAATTATAATGTGTAGTCCTTATTTGCTTCCTGATTTTAATAAACACACTAAAAAGATTTAAAAATTCTATTTATGAGGCAACTAGAAACTCATGTACTGATTGGATACTTGATGATACTAATGAATTATTATTATTTTATTTATTTATTTATTTATTTATTTTGCGGTACGCGGGCCTCTCACTGTTATGGCCTCTCCCGTTGCGGAGCACAGGTTCCGGACGCGCAGGCTCAGCGGCCATGGCTCACGGGCCTAGCCGCTCCACAGCATGTGGGATCTTCCCGGACCGGGACACGAACCCGCGTCCCCTGCATCCACAGGCAGACTCTCAACCACTGCGCCACCAGGGAAGCTCACTAATGAATTATTAATTTGTTTTTTTAGGTGGTATAATGGCATTATACTTTTATTTTTATTTTTTAAAAAGCCCTCATATAGCAATGTTCTGAAATATTTACAGATGAAATAACATGATGTCTGAGATTTCCTTCAAAAGAACATGAGAGGGAGCAAGTTGGGTGGGAATACAGATGAAATAAGATTTGCCATGGGTTGATAACTGCTGAAGCTGGGTGACAGATATATAGGTAATGCTCCATGTACTTCTGTACATGTTTGAAATTTTCCATAATAAAAAGTTTTTAAAAGTGCTTGCTTCGGCAGCACATATACTGAAATTGGACTGAAACAGAGAAGATTAGTACGGCCCCTGCACAAGGATGACACGTAAATCCATGAAGCATTTCATATTAAAAAAAAAAAAGTTTAAAAAAATAACTGGTCCACAATTGGTATTTAATAAATAACAATTTTTTTTTTTTTTTTGCGGTACGCGGGCCTCTCACTGTTGTGGCCTCTCCTGTTGCGGAGCACAGGCTCCGGACGCGCAGGCTCAGTGGCCATGGCTCACGGGCCTAGCTGCTCCGCGGCATGTGGGATCTTCCCGGACCGGGGCACAAACCCGTGTCCCCTGCATCGGCAGGCGGACTCTCAACCAATGCGCCACCAGGGAAGCCCCCTAAATAACAATTTTAATCATTATTATTAGTTGACTGAACAAATATTTGCCGAATGAATGAGTTCAGACATAGGTAAGACTGAATCATTCTTCAGCAAACAGGAAACATAATTATGAAGCAAATATAAAATCTAAGAACTTTTATATTATCAGCACCATTTATAATAATGGAGCTCACTCACCCAGGGCCTGGGAGAATGAATGAGCCAATAATCTCTCTTGAGAAGTCAGGGAAAGAGGTTTGGGCAGCTGAAACAAAAAGTGAAAAGCCAGTAAATCAGCAAAATTGTGGGATGAGATAAGGCAAAATGAAGTAGAAAACAGTGCCAGAAGAATAAAACCAAATGAAATATGTTGAAAAAACATAACATAGCAGATATGATGTCCAGCTCCAATATTCTATAAGTACACACAACAGAAGTTTCCACATACAAGTAGGACTGCAATACATTTAGCAAATGCAAGGCAAATGACAAAGATGATAAATTAAAACAATAAAACATATTTTAAACAAGCCAAATAAAGCTAATATACTACTGTGGTCTTTCTCTGAGCAAAGCAGAAGCCACATGGGATAACCTCACAGTAAATTTGGGGAACTCAATCTGGAGGAAGTAGGTAAAGATAAAAGAACCAAAAGCAAATAAACTCGGAACTCTCAAAGGGAATATTCTTATCTTACCTAAAATCTTATTGAAAAAGAGTCTCCAAATGTTTAGGACGCTGCTTTGTGGGCACAGGGGAAGAGAAATAAATGGCTCAAAGTAGCACTGCTTTTAAACCATGGCACAGCCTGTGGGTACAACTTTCTCCCTTAACAAGGTACCTGTCATCCTTCAGCAAACACTAACAAACTGCCTCCTCAGGCTATCTCACTTTTTTAACTGTTTATACGTATTTCCATTGTGCTTCCTACAAGCTCACGTTGATCCCAATCAGACGGTTCTAAATTTTGGCTCAGGTTTTACTTTGTTCTTAATGGCTATTCAGGCATCTATTTATGTTCCTCCACAGGTTAGCTTTGCTGCTTTCTGTTCCAGGTTGGAATGCAAGTTGATGTGAAGCCAGGATTTCAGGTGCCATTGGTATAGGAGAAACCAAGTGGAGAGAGCAAAGAGAGCAGAGACTTGCTAGCCAAAGTCACAGCTTGAGAAGAAAGCTCAGAGGCAGGACTGTATATAAAGGATGCCGTGTAAATGATGTGAAAACAAAGGGGTAAGGGAAGAATAGAAATTATACTGTGCAGAATGACTTAATGAGGATTCTGATCCTAGGTATAAGGAGAAGCCCTAAAATAAGAAGTGATCAAAACCATAAGAAGAGGTAGTGACTTGGGAGTAAAATGTCCTTTTGGCAGTTACTTTACCGTTCATCTCATGCCCTCTCCTATTTATTAATAGTTGGCCCTATTATTTCTCAAGACTCTAAGAGTTATAGGAACTTATTTGCATGAAACTCCCAGGATCTCCAGTTCTAGGCTAGGGCAAAAATAACATTTCTAAGATTTATAGATTAGGGAACAGAGAGTTTAGTTTATACCTCCATACTAAATTGTTAGACAGTAACTAAAACAGCTCCTGGGAAGACCACTAAACACCCTTAGCTTCTTGGTAAACCTGGCATCTATCCCTGTGAAAGAACAGAGTTCTCATGACCTTAGTGAAATTCCCCGTATCTTCCCTAAAGAAAGAAGCAGCTGCACTAAAGAAAACAACACACCCAACATTATGGTA
The DNA here is from genome assembly GCF_949987515.2 of Delphinus delphis. NCBI lineage: Eukaryota > Metazoa > Chordata > Mammalia > Artiodactyla > Delphinidae > Delphinus > Delphinus delphis. The sequence continues at coordinate 36,666,654 of NC_082683.1, forward strand.
TTAGAAATCCCCACTGTAATCAGAAGCACCAAAGCCTACTTGGGTAGAAGCAGAGAAAGACAAAAAGGAGGCCAAAAAGTGAAAGGAAATGCCTATATACATTGCACTGGAGGCCCTGGCCAGGGCAATAAGACAATAAAAAGAAATAAAAGGCATTAAGATTAGAAAGGAAGATATATTATAATACTGTTTTTATTTGCAGGCAACATGATGATGTATATAGAAAATCCGAAAGAATCGACAATTTAAGAAAGTCACAGGGCACAAGGTCAATATGCAAAAAAACAGTTGTATGGCTATATACAAGCAATAAACAATTAGAAAATAGAATAAAAAATACTAGTTACAATATCATTACGTTGAAATGAAACAGGAATAAAATTATTGAAAGATGTTCAAAACCTCTATACTGAAAATTATAAAAAACTACTGAGAGAAATTACAGAAAATCTAAATAAATAGATGTTCAAGGATTGGAAGATTCAATATGAAGATGTCAATTCTCCCCAAATTGACCTACAGATTCAATGCAATTCCAATCAAAATCCCAGAAAGCTTTTTTTGTAAAAACTGGCAAATTAATTCTAAAATTTATATGGAAATGCAAAGGACCTAGAATAACCAAGGCAATTTTAAGGAAAAGGAAATCCAAAGGACCTAGAATAGGCAAGGCAATCTTCAGGAAAAGGAACAAAGTTGGCAGATTTATAGTACCTGATTTCTAGACCTACTTTATAAAGTTAAAAATAATCAAGACTTTATTAAATGTGGTACGGGAAGTAGAGACAAAAAGACCAATGGAACAAAGTAGAGAGAACAGAAATAGCACACTCAGGGACTTTCCTGGTGACGTAGTGATTAAGAATCCACCTGCCAGGGCTTCCCTGGTGGCACAGTGGTTGAGAGTCTGCCTGCCGATGCAGGGGACACGGGTTCATGCCCTGGTCCGGGAAGATCCCACATGCCGCGGAGCGGCTAGGTCCGTGAGCCATGGCTGCTGAGCCTGCGCGTCCGGAGCCTGTGCTCTGCAATGGGAGAGGCCACAACAGTGAGAGGCCCGCGTACCGCAAAAAAAAAAAAAAAAAAAGAATCCACCTGCCAATGCAGGGGACACAGGTTCAATCTCCGGTCCAGGAAGATCTCACATGCTGCAGAGCAACTAAGCCCATGCACCACAACTACTGAGCCTGTGCTCTACAGCCCATGAGCCACAACTACTGAGCCTGTGGGCCACAACTACTGAAGCCTGCTTGCCTAGAGCCCATGCTCTGCAACAAGAGAAGCCACCGCAATGAGAAGCTCACACACTGCAATGAAGACCAAAAAACACAGCCAAAAATAAATAAATTTAAAAATGAAAAAAGAAATAGCACACACATAATCGGTCAACTGATTTTCAACTAAGGCTTCAGAGCAATTCAATGGGGAAAGGCAGGTCTTTTTAACAAATGATGCTGGAACAACTGAATATCCATACAGAAAAAAGTAAACCTTTATACCTTTACTTTTAGAAGTAAATACAAAAGACTATCTTTATAAGCTTGGGGTAAGCAAAGATTTCTTAGGACACAAAAAGTACTAACCGTAAAAGAAAAAATCAGTAATCTGGATTTCATCAACATTTGAAACTTCTGGTCATCAAAGTCACCATTAAAAATGTAAAAAGGCAAGTCACAGACTGGCAGAAAATATTCACAACACATATCTGACAAAAGCCTTGCACCTATAATATATAAAGAATTTCTATAATCAATAATAACAAGGCAAACAACTCAAAAAAAAGGCAAATGCCTTGAACAGACATTCCATGAAGATATACAAATGGTTAATAATCATATGAAAAGGTGATCAGTATCATTATCATCAAGGAAATGCAAATTAAAACCACAATGAGGGCTTCCTTGGTGGCGCAGTGGTTAAGAATCCACCTGTCAATGCAGGGGACACGGGTTCGAGCCCTGGTCCAGGAAGATCCCACATACCACAGAGCAACTAAGCTCCTGCGCCACAACTACTGAGCCTGCGCTCTAGAGCCCGTGAGCCACAACTACTGAGCCCACTTGTCACAACTACTGAAGTCCGTGCGCCTAGAGCCCATGCTCTACAACAAGAGAAGCCACAGCAACGAGAAGCCTGCGCACTGCAACAAAGAGTAGCCCCCGCTCGTCGCAACTACAGAAAGCCCACATGCAGCAATGAAGAACCAACGCAGCCAAAACTAATAAATAAAATAAATAAACAAAATATCATTAAAAAAAGAATAAACATAGTTATTAAAAAAAACACCCACAATGAGATAGTGGTACATAACACACACTAGAATGGTTAAGATTAAAAAGACTGATAATACCAAGTGTTGATGAAGATGTGAAGCAAGTACAATTCTTATACATTGCTGATGAAGTGTAAAATGTACAAACCACTTAGAAAACTATTTGGCAGTTTGCAATAAAGTAAACCCTATAACCTATAATATTTTTACAAAAAAACCTGCAGAACAATATTCATAACTGCTTTATTCATAATATCTAAAAATTAGAAACAATCCAAATGACCATCAACAGAAAAATGGGTAAATAGTGGTATATTTATTCAATGGACTACTACTCAGCAATAAACAAGAACTAGTTATACCTGCAATCATATGAATGAATTTGAAAAATATTATGCTGAACAAAATAAACCAGAATAAAATTATATGATTTCATTTATACCTAGTTCATGAACAAGCAAAATTAATATATGGTGATAGAAATCAGAACAGCAGTTGACTCTAAAGGTGCAGGATTGACTAAAATAAAGCACAAAGGAACTTTGAGAGGTGATGAAAATGTTCTAGATTTGGATAATGATAACCTGGGTATATATAATTGTCAAAACTCATTGAACTATATAATACCTGTGTATTCTACTGTGTGTAAATTATTCCCCAATAAAGGGAAGGAAAGGCTGTGTACATATCTGCATTAATTTTTTGTTCTTTAGTGCACAGGTAGGTTGAAAATAATAATACATCTGTTTGCAGTCACTAGAAATAGTAGGAGAAATTTTGCCCCCCAACTCAAGTAAGATAGCAACATTATCACACAGAATGAATTTTTTCCAAAGGACATCAATTTGAGAACAACTGACAGTGGATCTTTCTCAGTTTATGGGCCACAGGCCACTGGGGAGACTGTACCCTCATATCCATAGACCCGTGTTAATTTCTTAATCAAAGGAGACTAAACATTCAAATATTATCATGTGGGGGAGCTGAAATTTTTGAAAGTTTCTTCGTACTTCTTTCCAGTCGATCCCTCATCTGCAGTGTCAACTGCTGGTCTGATTTCTATTACTATATATTAGTTTTGCTTATTCAGGAACTTTATATAAATGGAATCTTTTGAAGTATATTTGAAGTATATTTTTTTATAAAGATGTACTATGACTGAAAAATATTGGAAACTAGTGACTGTAACAACTGTCTAAATCTTCACTAGTAACCAAACTAAAAAGCAGTTGAAACATGGGCAAGAAAGAATGTGATGCAAGAATATATTTTTTAAAATGCACTGTAGGGAGTTCCCTGGTGGTGCAGTGGTTAAGAATCCGCCTGCCAAGGCAGGGGACATGGGTTAGATCCCCAGTTCTGGAAGATCCCACATGCCGCGGAGCAACTAAGCCTGTGCACCACAACTACTGAACCTGCGCTGTAGAGCCCAAAAGCCACAGCTACTGAGCCCACATGCCTAAAGCCCATGCTCCGCAACAAGAGAAGCCACTGCAATGAGAAGCCCTTGCACCGCAACGAAGAGTAGCCCCCACTCGCCACAACTAGAGAAAAGCCTGCGCACAGCAGCAAAGACCCAATGGAGCCAAAATAAATAAATAAATAAAACAAAATAAAAAATAAAATATTAAGGAAAAAAAGCACTGTAAACTGCAATGCATTGGGAAAACATAAGATGATATTTATCTTCAATGAACAATAAAAATCAAGAAATAGTTTTTCACCTTAAGTTTCTGATATATGTGGCGCAGAGAATCTGCAGTTCCCATGTCAGCTTCATCAGGAATCCACACAATATCTAGCTTCATTTTCATCTTGAAGTCTGCACACAGAGCCTTTTGGACATCCCTGGTGGTAATGACAATGACTTCTATAGCATGAAAGAAAAAAAGAAGGAAAAACTCTCATTCATTTAGACAATGGTTACACTTTTTCAATTAGATTTGGTCTGTTTCTAGATTTAGTAATAACAGCTAATATTATTGAGACTTTTCAACGTATTTTACGTGCATTCTCTCAGTTAATTCTTACAGCAATCACATGTTACGAATGAGAAAACTTGGAGTAAAAGAAATGAAGTGACTTTGTTCAGGGTACTAAAACTAGTAAACGAGATCTAAGATAAAACTCGCGTCTGTATGATTAGAGCCCATGCTTTAACTAATACATTACACACCACTTCTTCCTGATGTAAAGAATTTAGAAGAGCATTTATCAAAGCATATACAAATAGGATCACATTTTAACTCTTCATTCACTCCAAAGAAAGAGCTATCACCACTCTCCATCAGACAGCCGTTAGTGCTTCACTGAGGATCACAATGAACCCAGTAACAGGCAGTTTCCACGTAATAGATGCCTTCACCTTATCCTGGTAGCTATCAATTAATGACAGAAAACTTGGGGTTTTGTCATGGATCTTTGGCAGGGTAATATAACCCACTGCAATATAACATGTGTTGCTGATATCTGAAGATCAGATTTTAGCACCTCTAAAGTGTAACAATTTCCACTACTTGTTCCATGATCGTGCTCAATTATCTCTCCCTTTCACTATAATCATTCTCTTTTCTATTTTCTTCCCTTCTTTCTTCCTCTTTCTTTTTCAAATCATTTAACCTTTCTTCTTTCCTTCTCACTTTCTTCCTTTCCCCATTTGGCTTTCTTTCAGTCATTAACTCACTCATTCAACCAATAAGTACAAATACATTTAATATGTAAAGGACAAATAGGCACTGAGAATTCAGAAATGAACTAAACATGGTTCCCATTCTTAAGAAACGTAATATGGAAAAATTAGACATGGAAATGATTAATTAAGGAAGGCTTCATGGAAGGGATCGCCTCTGAGGCAGGCCATGATGAATTCAAGTCCAACAAAAATTTCTTTAGTTCATACTGTACATAAAATGCTGATGTTACAAAGATGAATTAGACACAGTACCTGCTCTCAGGGAGATCAGTCTCCCATGCCACTAACTACAGCATAAAGCAGGCCTTGAGAGGTACTGAGATAGAAAAACAAAGTGTGATGAAAGCATAGAGGATGATTATGCTCTGATTAAAACTGTTTGTGATTAAAACTCTTTGTGATTTCAAAGAGAAGGTGACACTTCCATAGGTTGGAGAGGACATTTTAGGTAGAGTGAAGGGAGTAACTATAAACACGGGACAGTCAGTCTCATAATTGGACCAGGAATCTTCCGTATGGAGAGAGACTAATGCTAAGCGGGGCTATGTTAACTTCCCTAAAATCACAAACAACATGAACAGAGTGAACATAGAGTTTACTGTTCAACTAAAGAATCCCATATTTAGGAGACATTCTCCAAATTCTGACTGAGCCTCAGTGAGAAGGAATTTTCTATATACCACAAAAGGTCATCACCAAGCATAACTAAAGATATATAGCAAAAGTGAAAAAAAAAAAGTTATAGATGACAAATCCATAAGAACTTACTACAGGGAAGTAGTATATTTAAAAGTGTATTAAGATGTGTCCTTCACCTGTAAGACTGAGATCTAAAGAGAAAACCTTTTCTAAAACACATCTCTTTGGGACTTCCCTGTTGGCGCAGTGGTTAAGACTCCGCGCTCCCAATGCAGGGGGCCCAGGTTCGACTCCTGGTCAGGGAACTAGATCCCACATGCATGCTGCAACTAAGAGTTTACATTCGTATGCCACAACTAAGGAGCCCGTGAGCCACAACTAAGACCCAGCACAACCGAATAAATATTTTTATTTTATTAAAATAAATGTTTTTTAAAATGTTTTATTAAAAAAATAAAACACCTCTCTTAAGGTCAATGTCATACAGACTACTGCAAAGAAGTGTTCATGGGTCTATCTCAAGAAGGTATGAGTGGAATAAACACTGGATCACAACCCTGGGGCCCAGGATCTGGCACCACCTCCATCTGGTATTCTGATTTGCTATATCTAACTATAGAACACCTCAAACTCATTGTGGCCAAAGCCAAACTCATTGTCTTCGCTCAAACCTGTTCCTTGGGAAGCAACCTAAATGTCCATCAACAGAGGAACGATAAAGAAGATGTGGTACATACATACAATGGAATATTACTCAGCCATAAATAGGAACGAAATTGTGCCATTTGCAGAGACGTGGATAGACCTAGAGACTGTCATATAGAGTGAAGTAAGTCAGAAAGAGAAAAACAAATGTCGTATAATATTGCTTATACGTGGAATCTAGAAAAATGATACAGATGAACTTACACGCAAAGCAGAAATAGAGACACAGGTGTAAAGAACAAACGTATGGACACCAAGGGGGGAAGGGGGCGGTGGGATGAACTGGGAAATTGGGATTGACATATATACACTACTATGCATAAAATAGAAAACTAATGAGAACCTACTGTATAGCACAGGGAACTCTACTCAGTGCTCTATGGTGACCTAAATGGGAAGGAAATCCAAAAAAAGAGGGGATATATGTATACATACAACTGATTCACTTTGCTGTACAGCAGAAACTAACACAACATTGTAAAGCAACTATATTCCAATAAAAATTAATTTAAAAAAATAAAAGTCACCTGAAATGAAAAACAAAAAAACAAAAAACCTGTTCCTTGTCCCATATTCCCTTTCCTATTACCTAGTTACCCACCTAGTTACCCAAGCAAAAAGTAGAAGGAATCTTCCCTTTCTTTCTGCTACCCATCCCCATTAATCAACAACTTTTTCAGATGGTCCTTCTTCTCCATCCTTAGTGCTAAATGCCTTGGCTCAGACCCTCTTCATTGCTAGTGTGGACTTTGGTAACAATCTCCTAATTCATATCCCTGCTTCTAGTCTTAACTCCTCCACACTGATTCTTCACAAAGCTTCCAAAGCAATTTTTTAAAAAATCTGAGTTGTCAAATTTATCACCATAAAGTTGTTCACAATATTTACTTACTATCTTTTTTGTTTGTTTTTTTGGCTGCACTGCATGGCTGTGGGAACTCAGATCCCAGACCAGGGATTGAACCTGGGCCACAGCAGTGAAAGCACCAAATCCTAACCATTAGACCACCAGGTAACTCCCCTGCTCATTATCTTTTTAATGTCTATAGGATCTGTAGTGATGTTCCCTCTCTCATTCCTGTTATTAACAATTTGTGTTTTCTCTCCTTTTTCTGATCAGTCTAATTAAAATTTAATAATTTTATTGATTTTTTTCAAAAAACCACCCCATCGTCTGGTTTTACTGATCTTCTCTAACACTTTTGGTTTCTATTTCATTTATTTCTGCTCTTATTATTTTTATTTCCTTTTTTCTACTTATTTGGGTTTCATTTGCTCCTCTTTTTCCAGCTTGTCAGAGTAGAAGCTTAGATGATAATTTGAGACACTTTTTTCTTTTCTAACAGAGTGCTTAATGCTAAAAATTTTTCTCTAATCATTGCTTTAGCTATATCCCTCAAATTTTAATATACTGAAATTTTATTTTCAGTAAGTTCAAAATATTTTCTAATTTCCCTTGTGGTCAGATGGCCAACAAGCACATGAAAAGATGCTCAACATCACTAATTATTAAAGAAATGCAAATCAAAACTACAATGAGGTATCACCTCACACTGGTCAGAATGGCCATCATCAAAAAATCTACAAACAATAGATGCTGGACAGGGTGTGGAGAAAAGGGAACCCTCCTACACTGTTGATGGGAATGTAAATTGATACAACCACTATGGAGAACAGTATGCAAGTTCCTTAAAAAACTAAAAATAGGGCTTCCCTGGTGGCACAGTGGTTGAGAGTCTGCCTGCCGATGCAGGGTACACGTGTTCATGCCCCGGTCCGGGAAGATTCCACATGCCGCGGAGCGGCTGGGCCTGTGAGCCATGGCTGCTGAGCCTGCGCATCCGGAGCCTGTGCTCCGCAACGGGGGAGGCCACAGCAGTGAGAGGCCCGCGTACCTCAAAAAAAAAAAAAAAACCTAAAAATAGAACTACTATATGACCCAGCAATCCCACTCCTAGGCATATACTCGGAGAAAACAATAATTTGAAAAGATACATGCACCCCAATGTTCACTGCAGCACTATGTACAATAGCCAGGACATGGAAGCAACCTAAATATCCATCAACAGAGGAATGGATAAAGAAGATGTGGTACATATATACAATGGAATATTAGTCAGCCATAAAAAAGAACAAAATAATGCCATTTGCAGCAACATGGATAGACCTAGAGATTGTCATACTGAGTGAAGTCAGACACAGAAAGACAAATATCATATGATATCGCTTATATGTGGAATCTAAAAAAAGGGTACGAATGAACTTAGTTACAAAACAGAAGTAGAGTCACAGATGTAGAAAACCAAGGGGATGGGGGGGTAAAACTGGGAGATTGGGATTGACATAGACACACTACTACATATAAAATAGATAACTAATAAGAACCTACTGTGTAACACAGGGAACTCAATTCTCTATAATGGCCTATATGGGAAAAGAATCTAAAAAAAAGAATGTATATATGTATAACTGATTCACTTTGCTGTACACCTGAAACTAACACAACGTTGTAAATCAACTATCCTACAATAAAAATTTTTTTAAAAATTTCCCTTGTGGTTTCTTCTTTGGGTTATGTAGAAATATGTGGTTTAATTTCCAAATACTTAGGGATTCTCTTGATACCTCTCTGTTATTGATTTCTAATTTAACTCTACTGTGGTCAGAGAATATATTTTGTATGATTTTAATCTTTATAAATTTACTGAGACCTGTTTTATTTTTAAAAATATGGTCTATTTTGGTAAAGGTTCTTAGCACTTGAAAAGGATGTGCATTCTCCTTTACTGGGTGTAATGTCTATAAATGTCAATGTCTACAGTTTGACCTATAAAGGTCAAACGGTAGAAAATCCTAAGGAATCTACAAAAAGCTACAAGAATTAATAATAAGTGTATTTAGAAAAGTTACAGGATGCAAGGTCAGCATAAAGAAACTGTATTTTTATGTACTAGCAACAAACTACTGGAAACTGGAATAATTACCATTTATGATAACATCAAAAATATCAACTACTTAGAAATAAATCTAACAAAATATGTGCAAGTCCTATACACTGAAAACTATAAAACACTGTTGAGAGCAATTACAAAAGACCTAAATAAATGGAGAGATATACCACGCTCCTGGATCAGAAGACTCAATATTATGACGATGTGAATTCTCTTCCTACTGATTTATGGATTCAATTCAATCTCAATCAAAATTAAAGCAACCTTTTTTTTTTTTTTTTTTTTTTTGCTGTACGCGGGCCTCTCACTGTTGTGGCCTCTCCCGTTGCGGAGCACAGGCTCCGGACGCGCAGGCTCAGCGGCCATGGCTCACGGGGCCCAGCCGCTCCACGGCATGTGGGATCTTCCCAGATCGGGGCACGAACCCGTGTCCCCTGAATCGGCAGGCGGACTCTCAACCACTGCGCCACCAGGGAAGCCCTGAAGCAACACTTTTTGTAGAAACTGATAAGCTGATTCTAAAATTTATATAAAGATGCAAAGGACTTAGAATAGTTAAAACACTAATTTAGGGCTTCCCTGGTGGCGAGTCCGCCTGCCGATGCAGGCGACACGGGTTCGTGCCCCGGTCCGAGGGAATCCCACGTGCCGCGGAGCGGCTGGGCCCGTGAGCCATGGCCGCTGGGCCTGCGCGTCCGGAGCCTGTGCTCCGCAACGGGAGAGGCCACAACAGTGAGAGGCCCGCGTACAGCAAAAAAAAAAAAACAAAAAAACCCCCCACTAATTTAACCATATTAAACCTCGGTTTAAGCCTTTCACTGGTTCCCCACTGCTTTCAGGAAAAAAAATCTACATTCATCAGCATGCAATACAAGGCCCTTCATAGCATGATCCCTGTTTACTTCTCTCATTACATCTACTCCTCCCCCCTTACACTTGATATTACAGCCAAATAAAATGAAAAGTAGCTGCCAGAACATGCTGTGCTGATCATGACTCTATCTCTGCATACATTATTACTTCTGTATGGAATGCTCTCTCCACACTGGTAGGCCTGGTAATCTATTTTTCAAGACCCAATTCAAGGGTCAGCTACTCTGTAAGCCTTCTCTGAATCCCTCAAGTAGAAACAGCAACTTCCTTATAACAAGCACTTATAATGTGCCTCTGTTATAACATTTATCACATTTCACGATGATAATCTGTTTACATGTGTATCTTTCCAATAGACTTTAAGGTTCTAGAAATCAGGTTCCGAGTTAATATTTTCAATTCTGTACCCTAGTGCTTAATATATTACCTGGCACATACAGGTTCTCAGTAAGTACTGACTATGAGGCACTCGTATTCCTCATATCATGTTCTGACATCCTTCCAGGGTTCATCTTAGATCACCGTGGAGACTAGCTCTAAAAAAGTAACACTTAGCACTATCTTCTCAACCTTTTTCACACAGCGATAGAGTACTTCTGAGTTCCTAATTTAAAGAGGCCAGTCTCCAGCCAACATTGAGTCCTAGTCTTCTTGCATTCATCCTGTCTCACCCTCATAAAACTGACAAATCACTGGGATCAAACACCCTAAAAGTTTTATGAGTACATCTCATTGCCATAACTCACCTTCAAATCCAATACGTTCAAGCAGATTCAATGGGTACCAAATTAAAGGTTTGTTCCCAACTGGAAGCAGAGGTTTGGGAATACCGGAAGTCAGGTCTGTCATCCGAGATCCCCCTCCAACTGCCATTACTACTGCTTGAAATTCCATTTTTACAAACTGCAATCACAGAGAAAAACAAGAGAAAAAGAAGTAACAAAAATCAAAGCATACACAGTACTAATCCTATTTTTAGTTAGGTTATTGATATCCACTTATGACAAATACATCATTTCCAACTCCAGTAACCAGAATAAGAAAGGGTCCTTAGCTGCAGTATAAACATCACATTTATCCTATTCTCTTACTCACGGATATATACTCTCAGCTCCAACCTGGGGAGATGGGCTGGAGGAGGGATATGAATTAAGAAAAAAAAAAATCTGGCCCTTGTTCTTGAGTTGCTCACAATTAAGTGAAGACAAATAGAATAAATTACAGTACATTATCATTAATGCCATGGCAGGGATACATCCAAGATGCAGTAGGCATGTATAGTGATGGTAACACCTAAGTCTTCCTAGAAAAGATGGAAGGTTTTACAGGAAAGTAATGCTTGAGCTGACTCTTAAAGGAGTAAGAGTTTACCAATTTGTTTTCTGATATGTGAGTTCATATTCCTTGAAAAAAATTTTAAACTTCTGACTAGAATTAACAGCACAAATACAAGCACATTAGATCTCTGAAAAGTGTGAAATGAGTTAAGATTTTCCAATAATCCAGCCACTTGCTCCCATTTTCTCATTACCCCCAACTTGAAAGATATCACTATAAACACAAAGGTAGGCTTGTATCTTAACCTAGATTTGCAGAGCCCAATTGCAGAAACAAACCAAATTAACTCCTTTTTTTCACACTCAAGGTAATAAATGAACCTGTTTGACATTCAAAAAAATCTCTTTACAGCAGCTACCACAGAAGAGAGGCACAACAAAAGATCATAAATCAAAACCTCAACAAAATACTAGCAAACAGAATCCAACAGCACATTAAAAGGATCATACACCATGATCAAGTGGGCTTTATACCAGGAATGCAAGGATTCTTCAGTATACGCAAATCAATGAATGTGATAAGCCATATTAACAAATTAAAGGAGAAAAACCATATGATCATATCAATAGATACAGAAAAAGCTTCTGACAAAACTCAACACCCATTTATGATAAAAACCCTCCAGAAAGTAGGCATAGAGGGAACTTACCTCAACATAATAAAGGCCGTATATGACAAACCCACAGCCAACATCATCCTCAATGGTGAGAAACTGAAATCATTTCCACTAAGATCAGGAACAAGACACGGTTGCCCACTCTCACCACTATTATTCAACATAGTTTGGAAATTTTAGCCACAGCAATCAGAGAAGAAAAAGAAATAAAAGGAATCCAACTCGGAAAAGAAAAAGTAAAACTGTCACTGTTTGCAGATGACATGACACTACACATAGAGAATCCTAAAGATGCTACCAGAAAACTACTAAAGCTAATCAATAAATTTGGTAAAGTAGCAGGATATAAAATTAATGTACAGAAATCTCTTGCATTTCTATACACAAATGATGAAAAAGCTGAAAGAGAAATTAAGGAAACACTCTCATTTACCATTACAACAAAAAGAATAAAATACCTAGGAATAAACCTACCTAAGGAAAAGAAAGACCTGTATGCAGAAAACTATAAGACACTGATGAAAGAAATTAAAGATGATACAAACAGATGGAGAGATATACCATGTTCTTGGATTAGAAGAATCAACATTGTGAAAATGACTATACTACCCGAAGCAATCTACAGATTCAATGCAATCCCTATCAAATTACCAATGACATTTTTCACAGAACAAGAACAAAAAATTTCACAATTTGTATGGAAACACAAAAGATCCCGAATAGCCAAAGCAATCTTGAGAAAGAAAAACGGAGCTGGAGGAATCAGGCTCCCTGACTTTTGTACTACAAAGCTACAGTAATCAAGACAATATGGTACTGGCACAAAAATAGAAATACAGATCAATGGAACAGGATAGAAAGCGCAGAGATAAACCCACACACATATGGTCAACTTATTTTTGATAAAGGAGGCAAGAATATACAGTGGAGAAAAGACAGCCTCTTCAATAAGTGGTGCTGGGGGAACTGGACAGCTACATGTAAAAGAATGAAATTAGAACACTCCCTAATACCATACACAAAAATAAACTCAAAATGGATTAAAGACCTAAATGTAAGGCCAGACACCATAAAACTCTTAGAGGAAAACACAGGCAGGACACTCTCTGACATAAATCACAGCAAGATCCTTTTTGACCCACCTCCTAGAGAAATGGAAATAAAAATAAACAAATGGGACCTAATGAAACTTCAAAGCTTTTGCACAGCAAAGGAAACCATAAACAAGACCAAAAGACAACCCTCAGAATGGGAGAAAATATTTGCAAAGGAAGCAACTGACAAAGGATTAATCTCCAAAATATACAAGCAGCTCATGTAGCTCAATATCAAAAAAAGAAACAACCCAATCCAAAAATGCGCAGAAGACCCAAACAGACATTTCTCCAAAGAAGATATACAGGTTGCCAACAAACACATGAAAGGATACTCAACATCACTAATCATCAGAGAAATGCAAATCAAAACTTTAATGAGATATCACCTCACACCGGTCATAATGGCCATCATCAAAAAATCTACGAACAGTGAATGCTGGAGAGGGTGTGGAGATAAGGGAACCCTCTTACACTGTTGGTGGGAATGTAAAGTGACACAGTCACTATGGAGAACAATATGGAGGTTCCTTAAAAAATTAAAAGTAGGGCTTCCCTGGTGGCGCAGTGGTTTAGAGTCCGCCTGCCAGTGCAGGGGACATGGGTTCGTGCCCTGGTCCGGGAAGATCCCACATGCCGCGGAGCGGCTGGGCCCGTGAGCCATGGCTGCTGAGCCTGTGCTCCGCAACGGGACAGGCCACAACACTGAGAGGCCCACGTACCGCAAAAAAAAAAAAAAAAAAAAAAAAAAAAAAAAATTAAAAGTAGAACTACCATATGACCCAGCAATCCCACTACTGGGCATATATCCTGAGAAAACCATCATTCAAAAAGAGTCATGTACCACAATGTTCATTGCAGCTCTACCTACAATAGCCAGGACATGGAAGCAACCTAAGTGTCCATAGACAGATGAATGGATAAAGAAGATGTGGCACATATATACAATGGAATGTTACTCAGCCATAAAAAGAAATGAAATTGAGTTATTTGTAGTGAGGTGGATGGACCTAGAGTCTGTCATACAGAGTGAAGTAAGTCAGAAAGAGAAAAACAAATACCGTATGCTAACACATATATATATAGAATCTAAAAAAAAGGTTCTGGCCTTCCCTGGTGGCGCAGTGGTTGGGGGTCTGCCTGCCGATGCAGGGGGCATGGGTTCGTGCCCCGGTCCGGGAGGATTCCAGGTGCCGCAGAGCGGCTGGGCCCGTGAGCCACGGCCGCTGAGCCTGCGCGTCCGGAGCCTGTGCTCCACAACGGGAGAGGCTACAACAGTGAGAGGCCCGCGTACCGCAAAAAAAAAAAAAAAAAAAAGAAAGGTTCTAAAGAACCTAGGGCAGGACAGGAATAAACATGCAGACATCGAGAATGGAGTTGACACAGGGAGGAGGAAGGGTAAGCTGGGACAAAGTGAGAGAGTGGCATGGACATACATACACTACCAAATGTAAAATAGATAGCTAGTGGGAAGCAGCCGCATAGCACAGGGAGATCAGCTCGGTGCTTTGTGTCCACCTAGAGGGGTGGCATAGGGAGTGTGGGAGGGTGATGTAAGAGGGAGGAATATGGGGATATATGTATAGCTGATTCACTTTGTTATACAGCAGAAACTAACACACCATTGTAAAGCAATTATACTCCAATAAAGACGTTAAAAAAATCACAAATCCTTATTGATTTAAAATAAAAGTACTCTTTGACTTACAACCAATGATGTAACCTTTCAAAAACAAGTGTGAAATTCAATGTTTAGAAAAAAAATTATTTAACACCAAACTGGCAAATAATGTTGCACCTTTACCGTAATTGTGATCAGTCCTGTGCTCCTCACATCAGTATCTAATCTACAACACTCACACCCTGTACACCCAAGCACAAAGTGAAGGCTCTTGCCCAACATCCACAACTTTAAGATGTAGTAATTTCAATTCCAGCAGGCACTGCCTCAGATTGGAATTTAACTTCAATCTGGCACTGTATAACTCCCATAACATCTGATGTTATGTTGAAAAGAGCTCTGGACCCTTAAGTGTCAAAAGACCTGAGTCTGAGTTCTGGTTCTGCCACTTACAGGTGAAGTAACAAGGGGCCTGACATTTAAAACTCTCAGCGTCCTCAGTTTCTAGACGTGAGACTGGTGGTTAAGTTCACAGGCCCTCAAGCTAGACGGCCTGGGTCTGAATTCTAGTTCTACCATGAATTAGCTGTGTGATCCAGGGCAAGCTACATAACTTCTCCACCTCAGTCTTCTTAATTTTCTAAGATGAGAATAATTACAGTTTCTACTTCACATAGATTTATAAATATTAAATGAGTTAATCTATGTAAAGCACACATAATAATGTCAATCCCATGACAAGCATTATGTTTGATATTCGATAGGTCATGGAAGCCTTCTGTGCCAGCTGAACCATAATTCTGGTCCCTGTATTGCTATTCTTGCCTCCTAGGTTGCCTTTCTCCTGTGCCTAGTATTTAATCACCTATTAGACTTTTAAGACTCAGTTCAAGAACCACCTTGCCTAAAAAGCCATTCCTATCCGTTCCCACCCTCCTGGAGAAGTAAATCTTTCCTCCTTAATTGCTTCCACTCTACTATGTACAGATCATCTCTACCTTTACAGGCTGTGTTGCGCATTTATTTAAATCTATTTCCTATGAGTTCCTTGACTGTCACTGCTGTATCCCCAGTACTTGACACAACTCCCGTCAGATGCTAGGCACTCAATCAGTGCTCTGTGGAATGAGCATCTGTAAACCTCACAACAACCCCGTGGTAAGACTCAAGCTCAAACATTAGAACCCAGGTCACTAGGTTCACAGAGGTTCCTGCTCTCAATGAGGCTCTGGGTGATAATCACGAACATAACCATCCATGATACCAGGCAGCCTGTCAAATGTCTCAGTGTCACTACCACGACTCTGGGTGATGGGAATGAAGGCAAAGACGCGTTAGCCACTCAAGTTTTAAAGGGGGTGTTATGGCATCCCAGACCTGCCTCCGTCATAGCACTCACTGCCTTCTCCCTTTGTAAACTGGTAAGATAAAACACCGTATCATAACTGATCTCTCAGCCAGAACTTATTGTATTTCACTGTCTTGCACCTAAACAACCAAAAACAGAATAAATGAACGAAGGACTTCAGTGTAAAAGACTAGGCACTGTGCTCAGGGCGTCTGCTCCTGGGTCTGGTGCTCAGTTGCTGTGACTTCTAGCAGATCTTCCCCTCCCTGAAACTCAGTTTCCCCATCTGTTGCACGAGATGGCTGGCTCGGATTCTCCTCGAGCTTCCTTCTAGTTCGGGCACTTGGCTCTGAGGCCGGGTCGGGCAGGCACTCGAGCTGGCGACTCAGACTCTGCACCCCCGCCAGCCGCTCAGGCCCTCCTTAACCAGGCTCGAGGAGCCCGCCTCCCTCCGGTGCAGCAAGGCCCGGCGGCCTCCACCGCGCGACTCACCCCGCCAGCCAGCTCGTGCGCAGCCTGGCAGCGCACCAGCCGCAGCTTTACCTCACGTCCCCGCGCACCACAACCGCTCGCTCGCGTGGCTCCCCACGCCGCCGCCGACTGACAGCCCAAAGGCGCAGGCGCGCGATGGCCGGGCAGATCGATGGGACGAACTGGGCAGGCCCGCGGAGAAGGAACGAGCACCGAGTGATAGATGCCGGCCGAGAAGGGCACGGCGGGGAGGAGGGGAGGAGGCGGGGAGGCGGGGCCGCCTGAGCCTTTTCGTTCGTTCACACATCACCAAGGCCCATTGAGCGTCCCTCACAGGGCAGGGGAACTAGTCAAAGCCTCTTCCTTCAGGCAGTTCTCCTTCTAGGACCTGGCCTCAACAGCCACTCTGCGAAAAGAGAGCTCTTTGGGAGCTGCGGTTTGGGGCTAGCCAGTGGAGAACTCACCAAGGATTGCCAAGGTTTTCTATGTCCAGTGAGGTCTAATGTGGCGACTCAGCGTTGGCTTTCTGAACCAGACTATTATGGTATGGAAAACATCCACTTGTAGCCATCAAAACAGTTGTTCGGGGGTGTGGGATTAGGGAAGATCTCATTGAGATGGTGACACTGAACAGTGGCTTGGAGAGAGTGAGTCAAATGTATATCTTGGGTAAGAGCCTTCCCAGAAGACTAGCCAGCAAGTGCAAAGGCCCTGAAGAGAGATGGCAAGTTCAAAGAACAGCAAGGAGACCAATATGGCTAAAGCAAAGTAAGCCAGGGTGAGAGTGGATGATGGCAGAGGAGGCTAGAGAGGCAATGGGGAAGAGGGTGAAGAATTCAGATCCTGTGGGTCTTGTAGGCCGTTGTGAGGACCTTGAATTATGCAGAGGAGCAGCGATGTAACAGTTTTTAAAAGGATCACTTTGGTTGCTGTGTTGAGAACAGACTCCCTGGAAGCAGGGGAGTTCTACCATGACTCAAACACCTGAGTCTAGACTCCAACAGTTGTGAGAGATAATAATAAAATATTTATTTGTTTTAAGCAGTAAATTTTGACACAGATTGTTAAGCTACATTATCTGATTTTTTTTTTCTTTTTTTTTTTTTCTTTTCTGCGTGGCTTGCGGGGATCTTACCAGGGATTGAGGCCAGGCCAGGGCAGTTAAAGCACTGAGTCCTAACCACAGGACCACCAGAGAATTCCCTAAACTACATTAGACAGCAGGAACAATGGTCATTCTCTCACACACACATTCCTGCAATTTCTTAAATCTTTTGGAAGCTTCCTCTTTTTCTATCCATCTCTTAAATCTTGAGTTGCCTTAGCTCCCTGCCAGTTAGGAGGCAGAGTCTAATTTCTGCAATAAAAATAAACGAGTTTGACTTCATTCAACAATATTTTTTGCGTGCCTAATATGTGCCAACCAGTATCTTAGATGCTAGATGCTGGGGATACAACAACCAATGAGAAAGATAGGACTTGTAATTTTCCCCAGACTTTCAGCCAGAAGAATAGGAGCTCAGCTTAGAACTTACTAAGAAAAAGTCCTGAGCCACATCCATAAAACCAGCCTATCCTTGCCCTGCCTCTCCTTCACTTTAGAATGCTGGTGATGAGTTATTGGAAAATTGTTTGTTTTAACTCAAAACACTGAGTTGGTAAAAGGGAGCCGAGCGGTGAAGTGATTGATTTGGCCACAAGAGACCTGAAACTTGACTACCCTTTCCTTCTGCAGCAAGATTCTCTCTTTCCTTGGTATTAGCCCAAGCAAGCAGAAGCCTTGGGAATTATAGCATGGTTTTGAGGTAAGAACTAGTTATGAAGGAAGAACAGCATTCAACTTCATATCTGTCATCCATTTTTTTTTTTTTTTTTTTGCGGTACGCGGGCCTCTCACTGTTGTGGCCTCTCCCGTTGCGGAGCACAGGCTCCGGACGCGCAGGCTCAGTGGCCATGGCCCACGGGCCCAGCCGCTCCGCGGCATGTGGGATCCTCCCTGACCAGGGCACGAACCTGCGTCCCCTGAATCGGCAGGCAGACTCCCAACCACCGTGTCACCAGCGAAGACCCTGTCATCCATTTTTTAAAATTTAATTTTATTTATTTTTTATACAGCAGGTTCTTATTAGTTATCTTTTTTATGCATGTTAGTGTATACATGTCAATTCCAATCTCCCAATTCATCCCACCACCACCCACACACACTTTCCCCCCTTGGTGTCCATATATTTGTTCTCTACATCTGTGTCTCTATTTCTTCCTTGCAAACCAGTTCATCTGTACCGTTTTTCTAGATTCCACATATATGTGTTAATATACGATATTTGTTTTTCTCTTTCTGACTTACTTCACTCTGTATGACAGTCTCTAGGTCCATCCACGTCTCTACAAATGACCCAGTTTCGTTCCTTTTTATGGCTGAATAATACTCCATTGTATATATGTACCACATCTTCTTTATCCATTCGTCTGTCGATGGGCATTTAGGTTGCTTCCATGACTTGTCTATTGTAAATAGTGCTTCAATGAACATTGGGGTGCATGTGTCTTTTTGAATTACGGTTTTCTCTGGGTGAATGCCCAGTAGTGGGATTGTGGGGTCATGTGGTAATGCTATTTTTAGCTTTTTAAGGAACCTCCATACTGTTCTCCATAGTGGCTGTATCAATTTGCATTCCCACCAACAGTACAAGAAGGTTCCGTCATCCATTTTTTTTTTTTTTTTTTTTTTGCCGTACGCGGGCCTCTCACCGTTGTGGCCTCTCCCGTTACGGAGCACAGGCTCCGGACGCGCAGGCTCAGCGGCCATGGCTCACGGGCCTAGCCGCTCCGCGGCATGTGGGATCTTCCCGGACCGGGCACGAACCCGTGTCCCCTGCATCGGCAGGCGGACTCTCAACTACTGCGCCACCAGGGAAGCTCCTATCACCCATTTTAAATGCTCATGTTTAAACTAGCAAATGTTTTTCAGGGAGCTAGAGAACTTCCTCCTCTAGTTGAGGAAAGCAGTTGAGGGATTACTTCAGTTTAAACTCACTTTAAATTATTCCCTTAGGGCAGCAGTTCTCAAACGTTTTGGTCCCTGGACCCTTTACACTCTTAAAAATTATTGGGTGTAAAGCAACTATACTCCAATAAAAATTAGTTGAAAAAAAATATTGGGGGCTTCCCTGGTGGCACAGTGGTTAAGAATCGCCTGCCAATGCAGGGGACACAGGTTTGAACCCTGGTCCGGGAAGATCCTACATGCCACGGAGCAACTAAGCCCATGCGCCACAACTACTGAGCCTGTGCTCTAGAGCTCGTCAGCCACAACTACTGAGCCCTCATGCTGCAACTACTGAAGCCCACGCGCCTAGAGCCCGTGCTCTGCAACAAGAGAAGCCACCGCAATGAGAAGCCCATGCACCACAAGGAAGAGGAGCCCCTGCTCGCCACAACTAGAGAAAGCCCGCGCTCAGCAACGAAGACCCAATGCAGCCAAAAATAAATAAATAAAATAAATTTCTGGAAAAAAAAAAATGATTGGGAACCCCAAAGAACGTTTGTTTGTATAGATTATATCTGTTGATATCTATCATATTAAAAATTCAAACTGAGAAATTTTAAAAACAGTAATTCATAAAAAATTGAAACAATTAAACCTATTACATGGTAACAGTAACATTTTAATGAAAACATAACTATGTTTCCAAAGCAAAAAAATTAGTGAAAGAATGCGATGGTTTCATTCATCTTTTTGCATGTCTCATTAATGTCTGGCTTAATAGAGAACAGCTGAATTTTCTCATCAGTTGTTTTGGGTGATGAAAACCCGACCTCACACAGATACACCGTTGGAAAAGGGAAAGATATTTTAATAGCCTTTGTCAGATAATGTGGGTATTCTTCGATACTACACACCAAACTCAGTAAGTGGTAGTTGGTTAAAGATTAGTTGCAATGTAGAATCATTTATATCAATGACCATTTTGTACTCTGTTATAATACTTGCATTTTGAATGGGCATTTTACCCATGCATGATTTTGCAACTTGATGCATTGATCATTTATAAAATACTGGTTCACTAGGTTATGTAGATCTTCCCAATGTTGACTCATTATACAATATTTTTAAAGTCACATTTGTTAATATCACCACCAATCTCATTAGAAAAGTCCTTAAGAATGTTGGCAAGCTTGTGATGACAAATACAACTTTCCCAGACTTCTGATTTTCTCTTGAAAGCTCAAATATTATCATTGTTAGTGGTTTTCTTTGAAGTGACTGGCTTACTTCACTCATTTTTTTTTTTTTTTCCGGTACGCTGGCCTCTCACTGTTGTGGCCTCTCCCGTTGCAGAGCACAGGCTCCGGACGCGCAGGCTCAGCGGCCATGACTCACGGGCCCAGCAGCTCCGCGGCATGTGGGATCTTCCTGGACCGGGGCACGAACCCGTGTCCCCTGCATCGGCAGGCGGACTCTCAACCACTGCACCACCAGGGAAGCCCGATTCACTCATTTTTGTTAATCTTTTGTCCACAGTTTGTCAGTTCTTTCAAGTAAATATAGTGTTTTGTGAAAAAAGCAGTAGTTCAAAAATCAAACAATGGCCCAAGTGATTTTCTGGAGACAACTATCATACTTCTTTCATATATGCACAGAAGTTTTACATGTGTACTTCCTGTTTCATCACATAGAATATTAAAAAGATGTGTACTCAAGGACAAAGATTTAATAAAATTATTTTATTGCCTCATCAAAGACATTAAGTGAAACTTACTTTATTTTTTTATTTTAATTTTTATTGCAAGTGTGTGGCAGTGAAGAATACAGTGACTATTAATACAGTTTGGTATCTCTGATTTGATTGATGCTAAAGCACCAGCAGTTTTATCCACCATTGCTTTTGTACCATCAGTGCAGATATCAGTGCAGTGAAAGAGGCAGATAGTGTCTTAGTATTATTATAAAAATAGCCTTGGGGCTTCCCTGGTGGCGCAGTGGTTGAGGGTCCGCCTGCCGATGCAGGAGACACGGGTTCGTGCCCTGGTCCGGGAAGATCCCACATGCCGTGGAGCGGCTAGGCCCGTGAGCCATGGCTGCTGAGCCTGTGCGTCCGGAGCCTGTGCTCCGCAACGGGAGAGACCACAACAGTGAGAAGCCCGCGTACCGCAAAAAAAAAAAAAAAAAAAAAAATAGCCTTGACCTGATAGATCCCCTGAAAGGGTCTTGGGGACTCGCTGAGGTCCACGGAGCTTACTTTAAGAACTGCTGCCTCATGGACTTCTTGCTGGCTCCCACTGCTTCTAGTCCTTACATTATGGCACTCACCACAAAGGATTGTCATCTCCTTTTTCATGTCTTCTGTATCACACTGGGAGCCCCCTAAGGACAAAGGCTGTATCTTATTTACTTCTCTCTCCACAGATCCTAGCACAGGATCTGGGACATGCTAAGTAATAATATTAAACAAATTAGAAATTTCTCAGAAATTTCCCCTTGTCCTCCGATTTGGTGGTAGGAAAGCTGGGCTGAGGGCCTGGGTCGCTGATAACATCTCTTCTTCGGAACACTTCTTTTCACTAAGTCAATCTACACTATTAGCCCTCATGCCTAGCCTCATTCTTATTATTTACTTTTAATTATTAATTGCATAGGAAGTATTTAATAAATGCTTATTGAATACAGGCTATTCCCTATAATGTTTGTTTCCTGTTCACATTTCTTCCCTAAGGGACATTTATGTGTATGTGTTTGTATGTGGTGGGGAAACAGTTTAAGAAGGTCAAGCTCTAAAGTTCTCCTTAAACTATGGGAGACAAAAGAAACCTTTCAAAAGTTGGGCCTTGGCTCAGAAATACTCTTCCCACGGTCTGCAAGAGATCTCTCTTTGGGAATTTACTGGCCACATCACAATATTCATCTACTCCATCTGGCTGAGGACTTGTCAGTGGGGCAGGGGATTATTATTCTTAGAGTGCTGAGTGAAAGATAAAAGTGAAAAGAGAAACTCTACTTTGGCAACCAATTGCAGGTCCCAAAATATTTGTGTTTTATTTTTGTACATAAGCCCAGCAGTTTCCTAATAGATTCATGACAAGTTAGAGACCAAATGATGCTCCAGTGTTTACATAAAGAGCTTGGAAAGAAACTTCATTAACTAGGAATTCAATATTTCCTTTCAAGCACACAGAATTTTCATTGTTGGTGGTTTTGAAGGTCAGAATCTAGACATTTATGCTCTAAACTGATGGGCCAACTTTAAAAATAAGTGATTTAATCAACTTTTAAATTTTCTTCCTTTATTGAAAAACTTTTCAGATGGCTGATTTTCCTTGGTTTTAAATTGAAAAGTATGGTTTATTGGCCACAGTTCATTTATTTATTGAACAACTATTTATTGAGTGACTACTATGTGCCAAGAATAGTTTTAGGCTCTTAGAAGATATTAGTGAACAAAAAAGGATCCAGCCTTCATTGTAGCAGGGAGAGGCAGCATAAATTATAAGGAAGCTTAAATAATAAATGAGTAAACTGTACCATATACTAAAAGGTGATAAGTACTTTGGGAATATGAAGAAGTTAGGCAGGGAGGAGGGACAGGGAGAGGGAGAACACCATATTGACAGCATAAAGTCTTAGAATTTTATAGAGGTTATTGAAATTTGTGATCTATGTCTCATTTAAATCTTTCCACAACTTAAAAAAAATATTTTATTTATTTATTTATTTGGTTGTGCCAGGTCTTTGTTGCGGCTTGAGGGCTCCTTAGTTGTGGTTTGAGGCCTCCTTAGTTGCGGCTTGAGGCCTCCTTAGTTGCAGCTCACCAGCTTAGTTGTGGCATGCAAACTCTTAGTTGCGAGATGCATGTGGGATCTAGTTCCCCGACCAGGGATCAAACCCGGGCCCCCTGCATTGGGAGCACAGAGTCTTAACCACTGCGCCATCAGGGAAATCCTTTTCCACAACTTTCTATCTAATAAATTCAGAAACAGGTACAAAAGGAACAAGTGACATCAGTAAAAATGGTGAAGTTCCTCCAAAAATTCTCTCCTCCATAAATGCAAATTGTCAGAATCAACTTGGATCATGTTGGATGTGCATCCATGAATGAACAATCATGTCACTTTTTAAAGTCTGTTGGTAATTAGTCACTGCACATCTCTTATTCAGTTCATTCATAGACAGCAAAGAATATAGTTGTGTTGCTTCCTTGTCTTCCAGTGATAAACCCATCTGACATTAAAAAGAAAAAAGGATAATTGAGAATTGGCCAACAAAATGAAAGTGCAGCAAATAAATGAGAAGTGATAATGCTGGAAGTGAAATTCAAATTGAGCATAAATGGAGTTGTATCATGGGGAAGTTAACACTTCTGTCTTGAAAGAGTATAGATATGCAGCCAGAAGGACTTAGTGAGGGCAAGCTTATCCATATAAATGAGGCAAGTGGCTGTGACAAAAAGGATGAAGTTGTCCCAGAGGAAGTGATGTCAGCAACAACTTCACATGAAAAGAATTCTCAGAGAGATTTCATGAGATTGAAAGTACAAAGAATAAAATGCTGGAAGGTGATCTAAACTTAGAGAGGAGTATGACCATTCACCAAGACTTAGAGTAGATGCTTGCTCCATATTACAAGGCAAGAAAAAAGAGGCAAGCACTGTTCAAACTGCTCTTGATAAGCGTTTTACAAAGAAAGAAAGAAATTTAATTCTTAAATCTTCTAAATGCTTTAGATTTCAATGTACTAAGTAACTATTAGTTTTACTAGTTTTTCGTTTCCTTGTACATTTATAATTGTAGGAGAGTTTTTAATGTTTTAACAAAACATTTGTCATGGAAGAGTGGTAATTTCCCACATTGATTATTATTATTTTTTAAAGTTATTTATTTATTTGGTTTTTTGTTTATTTATTTATTTACTTTTGGCTGCTTTGGGTCTTCGTTGCTGTGCGCGGGCTTTCTCTAGTTGCGGTGAGCGGGGGCTACTCTTTGTTGCGGTGCGCGGGCTTCTCATTGAGGTGGCTTCTCTTGTTGTGGAGCACGGGCTCTAGGTGCGCAGGCTTCAGTAGTTGCAGCATGTGGGCTCGGTAGTTGTGGCTCACAGGCTCTAGAGCGCAAGCTCAGCAGTTGCAGCGCACGGGCTTTGTTGCTCCGCGGCATGTGGGATCTTCCTGACCAGGGATCAAACCTGTGTCCCTGCATTGACAGGTGGATTCTTAACCACTGCGCCATCAGGGAAGCCTCTCCCCCCACTTGATTATTAAGATCTCTTTGCGCGGTTTCAAAGTGCAGGATCATTTTTACAGCCTGGCACTACTGTGCAAAACAAAGATTTCTTATATATTAAAATTTAGCATACAATGATGATAAGCACGTGAAAACGCAGCATTTCAAAGCAATGGTAAAGGACAGGTACTTCACAAAAGGAAGCTGAGGGACTTCCCTCGTGGTCCAATGGGTAAGACTCTGCGCTCCCAATGCAGGGGGCCTGGGTTTGATCCCTGGTCAGGGAACTAGATCCCGCATGCATGCCACAACTAAGAGTTTGCATGCCACAGTGAGAAGTGTGCGTGCCACAACGAAGATCCTGCGTGCCACAACTAAGACCCGGTGCAGCCTAAATAAATAAATATTTTTTTTAAATTACTGTTAAAAAAAAAAAAGGAAGCTGAGGAAACTGGCAAAGGATTTGGAAAACCTGTGGCTGTTGTCTACTGCCCATGGTCAACATGTGGTTAAGCCAGGATATGAATATAGGCAAGCTAACTCTAGAGAATGTGCTCCTAACTAGTATACTCTATTGCCTTCCTGTGGTGTGTATCCAATATATGGTTTCTTCCATAAAGAAAAAGAATTTTAATTCATAAAAATTTAAAATTTTGTATATTAGGAAAGAACATATATGAAATTAAATGGCAAAGTACAGACTGGAAAAACATATTTATAACACCTGACACAACAAGGGGGTTAATATACAGGGCATAGTGCCTTAGTTAACATGTCAGCGGGCTTTGGAGCTGGCAGACAACAATCCAAATTGTAGCTTCATCATTTACTACTTACGTGACCCTGAGCAATTTACTAATTAATCTTTGCTCTAGGTTTCTCATCTGGAAATGGGCATAATAATAGTACTTACTTCACAGAGTTGCTGAGAAGATAAAACAAGATAACATATAGCATCTAGCACAGTGCTTTGCTGTGCTTATATTAGTACTATGCAAAGATGATTATAAATCAATAAGAAAAGAATAATGAAAACAATAGAAAAATGGACAAAAATACATAAAGAGCAGTTCATGAAGAAGAAAAACAATTGTTCAATATAGTAAATAACCAAAGCAATGCAAATTAAAATAAAAATCATATAATTTTTCTGCACATTAAACTAAATGCCCAAGGTTGGTAAGAGTTTAGGAAATAGATAATAAAGGGAGTGAAAACTGTTACATCCTTCCTAGAGGGCAATATGGCAGATTGATGAAGTGATTTTAGGAACTTAGTCTAAGAAAATAAATAGGTAGGCAAGGATAAATGCATGAGGATTTTTTTTTTTTAGTTCATTTATTTATTTATTTATGGCTGCGTTGGGTCTTCATTGCTATGCACGGCCTTTCTCTAGTTGCGGTGTGTGGGCTTCTCATTGAGGTGGCTTCTCTTGTTGTGGAGCATGGGCTCTAGGCGCATGGGCTTCAGTAGTTGTGGCTTGTGGGCTCAGTAGTTGTGGTTCGCAGGCTCTAGAGCACAGGCTCAGTAG
This sequence comes from Delphinus delphis, assembly GCF_949987515.2. Lineage (NCBI taxonomy): Eukaryota > Metazoa > Chordata > Mammalia > Artiodactyla > Delphinidae > Delphinus > Delphinus delphis. Next base: position 36,693,019 of record NC_082683.1, read on the forward strand.
TTGTGGCGCATGGGCTTAGTTGCTCCGTGGCATGTGGGATCTTCCTGGACCAGGGCTCAAACCCATGTCCCTTGCATTGGCAGGTGGATTCTTAACCACTGCTCCACCAGGGAAGTACCTGCATGAGGATGTTTAATATAACATTTGTAATTTTCAATATGAAAATTTGTAAACAACCTTAATGTCCATCTGTAGAGGGTTTTAAATGAATAAAAGTTATGAAATTCCTTACAATGTAATACAATGCAGCCAATAAAAATAATGGTTAAAATGAGTATCCGCCTTGTTCCAGGGACCATTATTTCCTGCTTGGATTCCTCCTTGCCTCCAGTTTCTCTCCCTGTCAACTCATTCTTTACGCAGCTGCCAAAGGCAAATCTAATCATGTCACTCCCTTGCTTAACCCTCTCATGGCTGCTCAATGCAAAACCCTCAAAGAGTCTCCAAGGCTGGAGTCTTATTTCTTTCTTCCCTTCACACTCCAGTTAACATGCTTCTCAGCTGGCCTTTGTACCGTTATTCTCCCTAAGGATTTAGCATTTCTCTGAGCCACTTTGGTTAGAATCATCCTGTTCTTTTCATGAAACCTTTCATTTCTCCTTTGGAGCGCTTACGTAAATGTTATTAAATGTTGTTTATGCCATTATCTGTTTAATATATGTCTTTTCCATTAAAGGTTAAATCCCAAGAGGGCCAAAATTATCTGTTGAGCCACCGTTTTATCCATTGCACCTAGTGTGGTGCCTGACACAGCTGTTCCATGCAGTCACTGAATGAATGAATGAATGAATGAATGAATGAAGAGCAAGCTACAAAATAAAAGAGAGACCAAAGACTCATGTGGCCGGTACCAGACAGAAACGGACTACCTCCTGCAGGCGCGTGCTGGCCACGCCCTTCCCTGAAGAGGAGAGAAGGGGGAAGGCGCGCCCACCGGGCGGGACAAGTCGGCGGGAGTTTGGCGGGAAAGCCGAGCTGCGGGGGAGTCGCGGCCTCTGGGGCTCTTGCGCCTCCAGCTCCCTGGGCGGAAAGGGGCTGCCGGAGGAGGGGGCACGTCTCCTGTGGACCACCCAAGGCGCAGCGGTCGGGGAGCCGTAAGGCGAGTGCTGACGGCGAGGCTCATCTGGAGAGTCAGACTCCGAATTACGGGGAGGCAGTCTTCGGGGTGCGCACAGCCCCAGGGGAGGCGCTCAAAACCAAGGCCGAGTTTTCCACCAGGGCAGTGTCAGGGCGCGCCCTAGAGGACGGCGTGGAGAAGCGATGGGAGAGCACGACTTCTCGGGGGTACTCTACACGCACGGATGCTCTTCTAGACTGCACCTTAGCTGTGTGGTACCTGGAGACGGGGTGGGGGGGGTGGGTGGCAGTGCCGCTGCCTCCTCTTACGTCACATCCTGATTCGGGTGTCTCTCAGCCATTGCAAGGCTCTGTCCTCTAGGAGGTCATATTCTTCTGCCCACCTGGTTACTGAAGGTGGTGGACTCCCATCCTCTGAATCACCACACCCATCCCGGAAGATGCCTGTCCAGCTTTCTTTCCCCCTTCTGGGCAGAGGACGCCTTATTTCCCTGCTTAGCTCCAGATTTCGTCTCTGCCATTGAGAAGCCCCACCACTCCCACGTTGACACACATCTCCTTTGCTCCCAGCAGGACCCTGAAGTCCTGGAACGGTCTTCTTTAACATCCCTCGGGAGCCCAATAAACGCACTCTGAAGGAATGAATTCATCCATTTATTCAACCTTCCCACGTACGAGAGCTTCTTTGATGGAGTGTCGTGGAGGCCCTTAAGGGAGGGAGGGCTGGGGCAGGGACGTGCATAAAGCCTAGGTGGAGGTTTAAAGTCTAGGCTTTATTTTAGAGTTGAGTAAAGAGGAGCTATTGAAGATTTCAGAGAGGACATAACTGGCCTTAGCCTGTGCAAAGTCCTGGGAGTAAGACAGCAGACAGGGAGTCAGGCTGGAGGTGATGCAGAAGTGATGAATACGGGGTGGCAGTGGTAGTATAGATTTAATGTTGAATACATGTATGTTTAATGTTGAATACATGTATGTTTAATGTTGGATACATGTATGTTTAATGTTGAATCTTGGATACATGTATGTTCTGAGCCAGGGATGGTGGTGGCACTTTGTCAGTTGAGACTTAGTTGGAGAAAGAAAGTCAGAACTCACACCTTGGGGTTGGAGGGAGAGGAGGAAAAGACCAATATGTGAGGGAGAGGGTGTTCAGCAGTTTCTTCATCCTTGGTTCAGGTGACCAAGGAGGATGGCCATCATTCCCTATCCATCCCTGGAGCCTTGTTTGGGGAGGAGCCTCCATCCTCCCCTCTCCCCCTGAGTTTTTAGCTTTGAGTCCAGGCTGAAACCAGAGAAGAACAAGGAGAGAAAAAAATGAGCTGGAACCTGAAGCGAAGTCCACAGGGTGGGGAGCTAGAAGGCCCCCTTCAAGTAGCTCAGGCCTGGCAGCTTTTGCTGGGCTTGTGGAAGATTCCTCTCACAGATGCGAAATAATGCTGGGAGCAACCCGAGCACGTGTAGGGCTTGAGGGTCTGCGGGGCTGGGCCACCAGTGTCAACCCACTGCTCCACTCCAACCGCACGCAAGGGCGGAGTGCGCTGGCTTCCTGGGCGAGGCGAGTGGGACCTGCGCAGGAGCAGTCCTGCCGGCCCGCGGCTGCCCCCTGGCGCCGACTCACTCCTCCCAAGGGCTCATGTCGGTGTCGATGGCCACACAGTTGTATGCAGCGTAGCGGAGCTTCTCCTCACACACCTTGGCACTGCAGGGGGCAGGGAGCTGATCAGCGCCAGGCGTAGAGGTCCCTCCTTCACAACCAGGGGCTTTGTGGCTCCAATTTTTGCACCCAGTACCTGAAGCCCTCCTCCACCCTAGGATGCCACCCTTCCCCCGCACCCCCGCCCCCCACTCCCCAGGCTGGAACCTAGGAAACCCACCTGGCATAGTGCGGTAGGAAGAGGGTGCTGGAGCAGGTGGAAGACTCAGGCAGCGCATCTGTGGTCTCATAGCTGGGGGCGTGGAGGGACCAAAGATCAGAAACAATTGCAGGGGCACAGGGCAGGGGTCTGACACGTGAATATGTTTGTGGGGCAGGGCAGAAGGCCAGCCACAGCCTCTTTCGACTGGACCTCCCCTCCCCATCCGCACTCACCCCAGCTTGTCCGGGTAGATGTAGATCCGAGCTGGCAGACGGCTGCGGCCTGTGACAAAGCGCAGGAAGCGGCTCCGGTCCTCTAGATGGAGGAGAAGGAAATCAGTGCCCGTGTGCTGGTGGTGGAAGAAGTTCTTCAGCTTCCGCCCTGTCTCTGTATCCCAGGAGTGGAGTCCGAACCCAGACATTACTCTGCCCTTTCCACTGACCGTTGGTGAAGTTGTTCAGTGCCTCCCAGAAATACTGCACCCGTGTGTCAGATGGCTCGAAGTCCTCAAACCGGGCTGGTGGGGACAAAACCAGATGGAATTAATTCTTAGGTCCTTAAGCCCCACCCCGGGACTGCGCTGCCCTGCCCCACACTCACTGAGCTTGCGCAGAGCATCCACAGTGACCTCTGGGTCCCCGCACACCTTCTTCTCCAACTCTTGCCACGTTAGCAAGTCCAGCACAGCCTGTGGCACCACCTTCAGCAGACCTGCTTGCATGGCTGACACCTGCGGAGGAGGGAAAGGGCCTGGCTGGGGAAGAGGGCACAACTCCCAGCTCAGTGTGTGGTGGGGACCCTTGGCCTCCACTCATGGAGACAATGTGTCTCTGTACTTCACTGATCAGCAGGGATGTGGGGCAGAGGGATGGTGGGGGCCGGAATTCTTGGGACTGGGTTCTGGTGGCCTATCAGGCTGGGCTCTGGCTATAACGAGCCCAAAGCTCTCTGTTCCACTGGCCTCTGGGTAGTACCTGCTCCTTGCTCTCCTCTAGCCGTGCCTTCTGCACCAGTTGGATGAAACGGGAACGGTCCTCAAATCCCACCACGATGCCTGCACCCCCAGGGATCAGCTCCACCACCTGCTGGTCACTCAGCACAGTGGTGAACGTTAGCTCCTTTCCAAATTTGAACTCAAATGTCTCCTTGTCCATTCCTTCCATCACTTCCAGGAGCTTTACCTGGGGGTTGAAGAGAGGCAGGAAGGTCATCTTTTCATTGTAGAGACAGTCCTTGTTTTTCCTCAAGAAGCTCACAGGGAAGCAGGAGAGGCAGCCAGGCAAGGCAGTCCTCACGCAGGCAATGAGGGCAGTGAGGGGGTTAGTACAAGGGCTGTGAAAGCATCAAGACGATGCCTAACCGGGCTTGGAGATCAGGAAGGTGTCCTGGAGGAAGTGGCAGCTAAGCTGAGACCCAAATGATGGCTGGGAATTGGCTGGGCCACCAGGAAGTCAGGAGAGAGAACATCTTGGAAAAAGGTGGAAAGAGCAAAAGGCCTTAGGAATCTGTCTGGCTGGAGCCTGATCATGAACCAGGTGTCCAGAGATACAGGGGTCATGTAAGGCCTTTCCAGACTCTGCATTTTATCCTAAGCCCAGAGTGGATTTACTGAAGGGTTTAAACAGGGAGAGTGAAATGAATTACTCTGGATGCTGGAGATCAGATGGGTAAGAATGGAGACAGGGACACTGACAATTTTTGCAGTCAGTGGTTGGGTCAGAAATGAAAGTGGCTGAACTAGAGGGAAAGTAGTGAGATGGAGGAAGTGGACAGATTCCAGAGGCAGATGTGACAGAATGTGGGAGGTGAGCGAGAAGGAGGAGTGCAGAAGGACCCTGAAAGGGCTTGGCATGGGGAGGGGTGGGTGGTGGTGCCACTGTGAGACAGGGAGCCCTAGAGGGCAGTAGACTGGGGAGAGGATGAAGAGTGTGTTGATCCCGAGGTGCCTTGTTGGGACAGATGTCCAGCAGGTAAATGCATATATAGCCCCAGGCTTAGGAGAGAGGTTGGGGCTAGAGATAAGGAAGTAGGGGTCACCAGAATAGTGACAGTAGTTGAAGCTACTGGAGTACATGGGATTGGAGAGGGAGCATGTATGTGGTAGGAGAAGGTTCAGGACAGCCCTGGGGAGCAGCAACCTTGGGGGCTGGGCAGAGGAAACACTGGTTCTAGGCCCTAACTCACCAGCACAGAGTCCACAGCTGGGAAATCCTTGCTCCAGCTCACCTCCTCACCAGAGAGCTGTTTCCACACGAAACCAGGCAGAGCCAGGACCTGTGAGACAAATACTACTGTCTTCTCACCCTGAGCTGCCCAGGTTTGGCCGGCCAGGATTAATCTGGTGGGGTGCAGAATAGGCTACTCACCAGGAACTCCTTACCCCGAAGGGCAGCCCCCATCAGCTGTCCGATCCACTCGTACTTGGCAAAGTCTCGGCAGGAGGGGTTGGGCACATACATATCCCGGGCCTCACCCGTGCCATTGCCCTGTCCCCGAGACAGAGCTGTCAGCACGGCATGGGATGGACCCTACTTTGTTGCCCCAGATGACTCAGGGACTTCCCTGAACACCTTCCACTGGGGGCCCTGAATGATCCCTCTGAATATACAATGGCTCCTCCTTCCCTGCCTGTCCAGAGGCTGCCCCAGGCAACTCAGTCTCTCCTCTGCCCCCTCTCTAGCTTAGCCCGGTACCTGGGAGGTTCGCAGAGACAGAAGAGCAGAAACTATTTGGGAGATAGGGATGGGAGATTACCTGGTTGGCCGTTCGGACAAAGAAGGGCAGAGGCACAGGGGTGTCCGCCGAGCTAGGGCACAGTTCTTCTGACATGTCTGCCAGGCTATCCCGGAAACCACCTCCTGAAATGACAGATAGACGCCCTCAGCTGGGGCACACAAGAGCCTCAGCCCCCATAATGGGGTAATAAGCAAGTCCCCTATCTGGTTAGCTGGTGATCTCAGAAGCCTCTACCACTCGAAGTAGGGCTGGACCCTTGTTATCATCCCTTAGGGCCTCACCTTGGTCAATGATGCCTTCTGCAATGAATTTACACTCCCACCACTGGTCATAGCGCATGGGCCACCTGTAAATAGGAGTGGGTCTCTGTCACCACACTGGGCCAAGGCTCAGAATGATGCACCTGCCCAGAGTCCACCCAGGAGTAGGGGCTACAGAGGGGTAATGGTGAGAGGACCAGAGGCAGTGCGTGGGTATACGCGTGTACATGTATACCCTGAGCAGGTCCCTCGCCCCCATGCCATACCTGTAGTCCAGGGGCTTTTCATACTTGTCAGAGGGCTTGAGGCCTTCATAAACCTGGGGGCAGGGGAAAGGGGAGGGAGTTGTGGGAAAGTCTGTGTCAAGACCTGGCCCCACTCTTGCCCAAAGACCTTGCTCAGGTCCCTGTTGGCCCAGCCCCCTAGGCCCCTTACTGACCCTCCCTCAGTCTGACCCCAGGTGGTCCAAACCTGGGTGAAGACAGCATTCTTGCAGGCAGGGTCCTTTAAGGGGCAGGCGCGGTGTTCCATGGCGAGGCGCCGGTTGATGTATAGGCGTGGCATGAAGCTGGGCTTGCTGCTCTCTGAGTCACGCAGGCACTGGGCCACCAGGCCTGGCCGCTGGCGTGACAGCAGCAGGAACTGCTTCACTTGCTGGGGAGGAGAGGTGGCCAGACCAGGACCAGCAGGCAGTCAGCCTCTGTCCAGGCCCTGGAACCTTTCTCTATTCCTGGACCTAATCCCATGGTTCCAGTTCAAGCCTAGTCCATCCCTGGTCCTTGCCTCCAGTCTCTCCCTTAGTCCGGCCACCAGGGAGAGCTTTCTAAAACAAAAAATCCAACTTTGTCATTTCCTTACATAAAACCTTTCCAGTGGCTCCACTGACCAGGAACAAAGTCTGGCCCCAGGGCCGTCTGCTACCAGGGCCTGCTTCCTATCCACGTTCTCCCAGCCTCATCCCCATGTCATACTCACATCTACGGGCAGGCTTCTCTCATGTCATTTTGAGCTGCTGGTAACTCCCAGTGTCCACCTTTTATGCCACCTGCCCTGTCCATGCTGTTATCTCTCCTCCCCGAGCTCTGTATGTTTCACATGCTCTCTGGGGAACAGCACCCCAAACACGAAATTTTCACTATTTGTGTCTGGCTTTCTTCCTATGTTCCCAGAGCCCAGCAAAAGCCCAGGCCTAGAGTAAGTCTAAGAACTCTCTGATGAAGAGTGAACAACTGCCTGAGCAGAAAGGGGGTGCCCAATGCCAAGACCAGCACTGCATGTGTCAGGCTCACCTTAATCTCACTGAAGGTGCCCAGCGTGTGGTCCCAGGCAGGTACCAGGTGGTGCAGGACGCTGTCTAGGATCTTTATGAATCTGGTGTGGGTGAGTAAAGATAACTGCAGCTGAAGAGTTTGGTATGGATGCGAAACCCCCTCACTCCCCAACTCACAGGGACAGGAGAAGGCAAGGCCCAGGGACTGCTCTGCCTCTTGAAGTGGAACAGCTTACAGTATAAGACCTTGGGGGCCTCTTCCACACAGACATACAAGGCTCAGGACGGGGGACAAGGAAGGGCCTGACTGGCCCAGGGCCACAGCCACCTCTGCAGGAGAACAGCTCTGCGGTATAGCACTTCCGGATCAGTGCCTTCCAGGCGTGGATATCGCACCAGACTGGTGGGCTGGAACAGGTCTGCATTCAGCCCTAGTTCCCGCTGTCTAGAAGACTTGATCTTGACCCCTCGAAGACGAACGTCAATCCCATCATCTGGAGGAAGGAGTTAGAGTGAGATCACTTACTGCACCTGCTGCCTTTTTGGCCCTCAGACCTGAGGAAGACTCCTTAATGCTCAGCCTTTTGTTACCCCTAGCCCCTAGAAACTTGGGACCTTTGGGATCCCCTCCTATAACCTGATTCTGATTATTATATTCTTTGCTAGTTCCTGTGTCCACCACTATAGTTTGGGGATGCCTGAGGGTCCCAACTCCGTTCCTCTTCCAGGTGAGCCCAAGCACTTCTATGGCTTTAAGGCAGCCCTCTTACCCAGCACCTTCCAACCGGCTTGGGCCCCAAAGCTTCAGATCCTAGTTAGTTCAGCTATCACCTTTACCTCAACTCCAAGCCCATTGCTTTCTCTCCACACTCACTGCCAGCTAACCCCCATCTACACACTGGGCTCCCTTTCCCTCCTTAGGGCCTTAAGCCCCACCTCGGCACTCGACGATGCGGATCTCGATGACTGGGAGGTGGACGGTCATGTCCTCCAGGACACAGACATCCCCGATCAGGGTCCTGAGAGGATGAACGTGAGGCACTTTGGAGACCCCTTGGCTTCAGGGATTGCTGGGGGTCTCGCTTGAACTTTTGCTTCCAACGTGGGCCAGATCCTACTACTTGGATCATGTCCCACCTCCCACCCCAGGCCAGTTCACTCACTCGTCAATGCTCACATCACTCAGCTTCTTCAGGTTGTCCCCTTCACCCCCATAGATCACCACCCGCTTAGGCATAAAGTTGTCATCTGTGGTATCCACCGTGAGTAGTAGCTTCCTGTGGGTTAAGAGGGTGCACATGGGTCTTTTACACTCACAGGCATGTGGCTCACCCACCCTGTCCTACTCAGAGCCCACTCACTTCACAATGGTGCCCTTTTTCATGGTAAGCCGTACCCAGTGCTGGCACTGGGACCCATCGCTCTCCCAGTAGGTGTCCGCATTGCTGTCTGTCAGGCAGGACACATTGAACTCCTCCTGGGGAGGGGCAGAGAGGTGGAATCAGTGTTTACCCCCACTCCCTGCACTGGGGGTGTGCTTTAGGCCAGGGAGCACGAGAGAAAGTACAGTGGAGCTGGATTAGAAGCACATCTGGTATGGGTGGAGGTGTCTAGGGGTTCCTACATGACTTCCAAGATGGGGGGTTGGACTGAGTATGGCCTGTGGGGATTCAGATTTGGCCCTGGCCTAGAGGTGAGAGTTCTGGATCTAGCAAGATGTGACTACATCTTGCTTGGGGCGGGAGGAGTCCCAGCACCCACCGTGTAGGAGGAAACGTCTATGCTCTCCACATACTGCTTCACGCTACCCAGGTTCTCATCCTCCTTGCCCAGGTGGTCGTACAAGAAGTGGATCAGGTCCTCGTCGCACTCGTAGGTCCACGTCGGGGGCACATAGCTAAGCAACCCCAAGTCCCTAATTAGGTCGGGCCCAGATCTGGAGCTCCTTCCTCCCCATCCCATCCCAGCTCACTCACAGTAGCCTTTGTACAGCTTCTGTGTATGCCTCGGCCGGCTGAGGCCTTGATCCCAGGCGATGCGAGTATGTCAGGTCCACCACCTGTTCCCATCTGTGCGCACAGAATAGGGGACGGGATGTGGAGACATCAGCGAGCAGCAGGAGACCCTGGCGCCTTCTCCAGAGCTCTAGCTCCTTAAACTGCGCCTCCAGAAGCCCCACCCCAGCTCCCTTCAGGCCCCGCCCCTTTCTGCTGTAAACCCTGCCTCCGCTCCAGATCCCACCACCCGGACTTTGCTACACTAGGGCACAGCAGTATGACAGCAAGTCCTGCCCCTCCCAGTGCAGGACCTGAGCACCGGGCGGTAGTCCACTCCAAAGAGCTGCTGCTGCCGTTGGAGGTGGTCTGGAGTGTCGATGGGTACGAGCCGGGCCCCGCCTTCCGCCGGGCGGCACACCAGCAGCCAGCCTTCGTCCAGCCCGCAGTCGCCCAGGTGTTCCGCCAGCTGCTCCTGCCGGGACGCGACAGACAGGGACAGCCGTCAGGGAACTGCCGGCGGCAAGCCCAGCCCAGCCCAAGGCAAAGGGCACTGAACGCTATGTCAGCTCAATATGGGGGAGGGGAGGGGACCAGCCAAGGGCTTCCCTGGTCCCGGGTCTTTTGCACCTTGGTCAGCTTCACCCAGAGCCCGTGGCCGTTGCACAGCTCCTCGCCCGTGGTGCGCACGCAGGCGCCGCGCCGGAGCTCGATGCTGTCGCGGGCGGCGCGGAGGGGCCCGGAGCCGGTACAGGTGGCCGGGCCCGTGGCTCCCACACGCAGCCCCGGGCCCTCCGCCTCCCACACTGGCAACAGCACGCGCGACGGTCCCGCCGGGTCCTTGTAAAGCTTGTAGAGCACCTCGCGCGGCACGAAAGCTAGCGCCGCCGGCAACGGCCGTCCAGCGCGGAGGCTCTTCGCTGCCTCCGCCAGGAAGCGCACGCGGCCCAGCAGCTGCCGCGGGGACTCTAGCGCCGCGCCCGGGCCCGGGCCCGCCATAGCTTAGTGGCCCAGAGAAGCCTAGGGGCGATCCGGCCCCAGGAGCTTCTGCCGGGAAGGCTGACTAAGCTTCCCATCACCTTCAGCCCCGCCTTCGGCCAGCCTTCGCCGTAAGTTCTGGACTAAACGCCCCTCACGTTCCCGCCGTATTGTCCTGTGTACTCGAATACTTAATCCTGTTATCAGTTTCTGTGCCTCCCGCTCAGCCAACCAGACCCAAGTTCAGTAGTAGTTTCTACCTGATCAATCTACCCACTCCAAACCCCATTACATCTACCATTTAATCCCCACTGCTACTACCCCATTCAAGCCACCATCCATCCTATCTGGCCCGGAAAGTTGCAACAGCTATTTCTGTTTTGCCTCCGTGCCCCCAGTGAGTCACACTACAACCAGAAGAATCTTTAAAAATCTGTTAGATATCCTCTCAGGCTCCCCATCCTAGGGGCAGTGTGACTAAAACGTTTCGGAAAATAACCCCCTCCCCAGCTCGGCTGCTGACAGGAGTCTTGAGTCATTTAGGCTTGATCCTGGTGGTTACTCCTAATCCCAGGACACTGGTGATCATTATCCAGTTTCTCCCAGTAATTCTGAACCAAACGAGAGGAAAGGCCGATGTGGTTAGGGAGGAGGCAAAAAAACATGGACAGAAGCTGCTGGTGAAGTATAATCATGGAGGAAAAGGCAACTTGGTCCCGCCCCGTTTCTTTTAAAAGTTTACTGAGATATAACTCACATCTTATAATTCACCTATTTAAAGTGTACGACTCACTGGTTTTTGATATATTACATTAATTTAAAAAAATAGTGGAAAATATATATAACAAAATTTGCAATCTTAACCGTTTTTTAAATGTATAATTATCTATTTCCAATACTTTTCATCACCCCAAACAAGAAACTCTGTACCATTTAAGCAATGACTCCTCATTGCCCCCACTCCCCAGTCCCTGGTAAACTCTACTCTACTTTCTGCCTCTGAATTTGCCTATTATAGATATTTCATATAAGTGGAACCACACAGTATTTGTCCTTTTGTGTCTGTCTTATTTAACTTAGCATGTTACAACGATGTTGTAGCATGTATCACAATAATTTATTTTTATGGCTGAGTAATATTCCATTGTGTATATACACACACACACACACACACACACACTACATTTTGTTTATCTGTTCGTTGATGGACACTTGGGTGGAAAGTTTGTTTTGATATAGTTTTCAAATAATTGAAGTTATCAAGAAAGAAAGAAATGATCCCATGTAATTATGACAGTTTTCCATTTATTTCTCCTTAATAAGTTGGGAACACAGTGCCTCTTTTCCCTTCTCTCCAAGCTATTTGTATGCTATTACACTACTACAAGATAAAGTGAACAAATGCGCTTAACAAAGGCCTGCATGACCTGGACTCTGTAGACAGCTCCAGCATCTTTAATTCCACCAGCTTGCTCTTGTTTCCCATTAAGCCATTTGCTCTTTTTCGTCTGCTCTTTACACATGCCGTTCCCTCTGCTTGGAATACCCCACTGCTTTCCCCAGTTAAATGGAGCCCTTGCTACTTGCTTCTAGCTCTTTCCCTTTAAAGCATTTACTATTGAGGGCTTCCCTGGTGGCGCAGTGGTTGAGAGTTGCCTGCCGCTGCAGGGGACATGGGTTCGTGCCCTGGTCTGGGAAGATCCCACATGCCGCGGAGCGGCTGGGCCCGTGAGCCAGGGACGCTGAGTCTGCGCGTCCGGAGCCTGTGCTCCGCAACGGGAGAGGCCGCAACAGTGAGAGGCCCGCGTACCGCAAAAAACAAAACAAAACAAAACAAAAAACATTTACTATTGTGATTGCTGACTTCTCTGTATCCGCATGTCTGTAGCTCCTTAAAGGAAGGAAATGTCTTGTTCTCCACTGTAATCGCTGCACCTATTGTAGTGCCCGCCTCTTTCTAGGTAATATAAATATTTAATTATTTCAGTTCCCTGTACAACTTGGTTCCATAATTCACCATATGCCTGGTTGGGCCAGGCATAAAATTGTTAAAATCGTTAAGAGTGGGAGTGAAAGTGAGACCTGGGACGAGTCTTCCGCGTTTCCCAGGCCGTCAGAGGAGAGCAAATTTCTCACCCACGTGAAGTATAGTTACAGCGAAGTTCTTTTGTGGGAGGTGTTTGTTGTTGCGTCGCTACAGAGGACTTTACGGTGAAGAGACCTGGGGGTCCTACGGGCAGCAGCCGGGGCAGCCCGGGAGCCATTTCTGGAGTGTGATCATGTGACTTTCAACATGGCGACAGCCTTGGCTCATTCCAGGAAGGGGCGGAGCCTGGGCAGGGGGCAGGCTCAGAATTAGGCTACAGCTGGGGCTGTGCTCGCGTTTACTGACAACTTATCATGGAGGTGAACGAGTGTGGGTGAGTTCTCTGTGCCACCACGCAGTGTGGCCATACGGGCTTCTGACCTGAGTCTTTGAGCTCAGGAATCTGTCCCTATACCCCTCTTCCCCAGCCCCGGAGAACCCAAGTCTCTGGAATCCCAAATCCTCCAACCATGGATTCCTGAGATGTTCATCCCAGGGACCGCTTAGCTGGACTGCGTACCCCAGACCTTTATTTAGGAGATGCCCTCTGGACTTCCTAATCCTCAACTAAGATCCCTTTTTCGGACTGTCATCTCTGATCCCCCCATGACCATCCCCCAGCCTGGAGATCTTCCAGCCCCCAAACCAGCCCACTGGTACCCTTGTTCCTGAGATTTTTTGGTCCAAAGACCCCCCAAACTCTCCTAACTGGACTTTCGTTTCCCCCGCCCCCCACCCCCCCGCACACACACTCTCTCCCAGTCCCTCCAGTGGCTTTGAGCCTGGGGAAGCTGCGACTATGTGTAGGGTAGAGGCCCCGGCACCGGCCCTTCTAGTCCTGTACACCACCTGATAGAGGGGAGGTGGAATCGGCGGGGAGTCACAGCTTGGTAGCTGGCCTGGAGAAGATAGATAGCTGTGCTGGACTGTATCCGCCTTTAGAACCCGAGCCCTGCCCAACCCCCAGCCTGGTTTACTGACACCTACCCTACCCGCTCCTGATCTCCAGACCTCAGGGTTTTCCTGAGCTGAAGAATGACACCTTCCTGCGAGCAGCCTGGGGAGAAGAAACAGACTACACTCCTGTTTGGTGCATGCGGCAGGCAGGCCGCTACTTACCAGGTCAGGGTCAGGGCCTCGGAGTCTAGGTAAAACTCTGGAGGGTGAAAAGTTTTTGAGGGGCAGAGGAGGGCTCTGGAGGTTCCTCAAGGCTGAGCCCTGCTTTCCCTTTTTTGTCTGCAGAGTTTAGGGAAACTCGGGCTGCCCAGGACTTTTTCAGCACCTGTCGCTCCCCAGAGACCTGCTGTGAACTTACTCTGCAGGTGAGGGGTCCACAAAAGAGGGAGAGATTTATGCTGTCAGCTCGCCACCTAGCAATCTGTCTTCTGTTCCCTATAGCCACTGCGTCGCTTCCCTCTGGATGCTGCCATCATCTTCTCCGACATCCTTGTTGTACCCCAGGTACCTGCTCAAATCTGATTCTTGAATGGGTAACAAAGGGAAAAGACAGTCAAGGCTCAAGATAAGCACTTATCCTTATGGGACAGAGGGGAAAACAGGCTGGAAGAGACGGAGTTTGGCTGAGTTTTATTCTCCTTTTCCTCCTTCTTGTCATGGGTTGAACAGATCTCCTCCTCCTGGAGTTACAGTTTGGGAACCTAGACATTTTCTCCCCCACCAGGCACTGGGCATGGAGGTGACCATGGTGCCTGGCAAAGGGCCCAGCTTCCCAGAGCCATTAAGAGAAGAGCGGGATTTACAGCGCCTCCGGGATCCAACAACAGTGGCCTCTGAGCTGGGCTATGTGTTCCAGGCCATCACTCTCACTCGACAACGTCTGGCTGGGCGTGTGCCACTGATTGGCTTTGCTGGTGCCCCGGTAATATGGAACAGGACAGGGACTTGGGCTTGGAGAAATTACTCTGGCAGGTATGGGTGCAGACAAGGGAAGGAAGTGTCTATCTGGCTTCTGCCTTTTGCAGTGGACTCTCATGACATATATGGTTGAGGGTGGCGGCTCAAGCACCATGGCTCAGGCCAAACGCTGGCTTTACCAGAGACCGCAGGCCAGTCACCAGCTGCTTCGCATCCTCACTGATGCTCTCGTCCCATATCTGGTGGGACAAGTGGCTGCTGGTGCCCAGGTAAGTCCTGAGGGAGAGACAAATAGGCTGGGGTTTCGTCTTTATTTATTTTTGGCTGCGTTGGGTTTTCGTTGCTGCGCGCGGCTTTCTCTAGTTGTGGCGAGTGGGGGCTACTCTTTGTTGCGGTGCCTGGCCTTCTCATTGTGGTGGCTTCTTTTGTTGCAGAGCACGGGCTCTAGGCACGTGGGCTTCAGTAGTTGTGGCACACAGGCTCAGTAGTTGCAGCTCGCGGGCTCTAGAGCACAGGCTCAGTAGTTGTGGTGCACGGGCTTAGTTGCTCCGCGGCATGTGGGATCTTCCCAGACCAGGGCTCGAACCTGTGTTTCCTGTATTGGCAGGCGGATTCTTAACCACTGCACCACCAGGGAAGCCCTGGGGTTTAGTCTTTCAGGACCAGAAACAATACAGTTCCTTATACCTGTGAGGGTAGGTGTCTCAATACCAGGCACAAAAGAAGCTTGGCATGAAATGATCTGGCTGGAGCAGCTAAGCCCAGACACTGGCAGGGGGACTTAATGCTCTGTGTATTCAAAGACCAAACCTAGCACTGGGATCTGGAGAAGGCAGTTCCTTTTTGACTGGAACTGGGCTTATAGGCTTAGGTAGTCTCAGGGGTTGAAGTCACTTGGGGAAAACTGAAGGAAAACTGAGGCACATTCTGTATGTGGGGCCCGAGATACTTCCTCTTTGTGTGTTATGCATTTCTTTTCTAACTGTAGGCATTGCAGCTCTTTGAGTCCCATGCAGGGCATCTTGGCCCACAACTCTTCAGTAAGTTTGCACTGCCTTACATCCGTGATGTGGCCAAGCGAGTGAAAGCCGGGCTGCAGGAGGCAGGCCTGGCACCAGTGCCCATGGTAAGGATGGGGATCAGATGAGTGAAGGTGGGCCTGTGGAACTATCAGGTTAAGTCCTGCATGGACCGAAGTGACCACTGGAGGGCAGAAGCACAGCTGAGCTACATTAGGAGGCATAGCAAAGCCCTCAGCCTGAGATTTGCCCTTTCCCCCAGATCATCTTTGCTAAGGACGGACATTTTGCCCTGGAGGAGCTGGCCCAGGCTGGCTACGAGGTGGTTGGGCTTGACTGGACAGTGGCCCCAGAGAAAGCCCGGTGAGTGATGGAAGGTGCGGTGGAGGGGATGCAACTGCCATATGTGCAGTCACCAGAACAGGGCACTGACTCTACTTCCAGGGACTGCGTGGGAAAGACGGTGACCCTGCAGGGCAACCTGGACCCCTGTGCCTTGTATGCATCTGAGGTAACAGCCAGGTCCCTGTGTGTGTCTGTGTTTGTTTCTGTGCACTCCCATGGTTCTGGATATGGTGGTGTTTATTACTATGTGTGTGCTTCTATTATCTGTTTATCCCTCCCCTCTACTCCACTCATACCATGTGAACTCTAGGAAGGCAGGAGTTCCTTCTCATTGATTTTGTTCATTTGTGTTTTCTTAGCGCCTGGCCCATACTAGGCACCCGATAAAGTTTTTTGAATGACTGTATGAGTAACACTGAGTAGAAGCATGCCTACATGTATGTGTGTCACTGTTATGTATAGGGAGGACAGAGGTGTGCTGGCCCCCCCTGTAGCCAGTGCCCTGTTGGTCCCCCCAGGAAGAGATTGGGCAGTTGGTGCAGCAGATGCTGAATGACTTTGGGCCGCGGCGCTACATTGCCAACCTGGGCCACGGACTTTACCCTGACATGGACCCAGAACATGTGGGAGCCTTTGTGGATGCCGTGCACAAACACTCACGCCTGCTTCGACAGAACTGAGCGTAATCCTTTTATCTGAAGTACCACTAACACAGATGATTGCTTCCAGGAGAATAAAAGTTCCAGAGCTGGAGTCTTGCGTGTGGTTTTGTTTGTGAAAGATCTGTGCTTTTATCCTCAGTTACTTCTTAGCCTCTTCCTTCCCTGGGCCTCTTTCTGCATCCTCTCCCACAAGTCATGGGACCTCGGGTATCAGTGAATATGTATGTAGGACTTAACGTCAGGACCTTTACCACCATTTTGCTCTCAGATCTCCAAGCCCCAGAGCTACATGGGTCTGTGCAGATCTTCCTAGGAGATAGAGCTGTGACATTTGCAGGGAAATGGGGTCCCTATAGCATATGAGGCCAAACTGACAGGGCTTTGCGTCTGGGGAGGGAAGGGTGTATAGACCAGAGTGGGACACAGGGCCAGTTGCCCTGCATTCTTTTCTGTGCATACCCTCTAATTTTCTCAGTATCTTGCTCTTTCCGCTTTTCGTGGTGGTACCTACTTCCTGGGATCAGGCTCTGACAGGCCTGTGAGCTCTGGAGAGGGGTGTGGTGCAGTAGGAAATTCTTCATTTGTCATTCCACATCTTAGACCATTAGGAACCCACTGTGCTATATAGCCTAACCAGCTCCCTGTCCCAGCCAGGTGATGGAGAAGAGAAGAAGGGCCCCATTTATTGAAAGAACACAATTTCTGATTTTAGAAAAATGATCTTTTCTGTGATCCAGGATTTATTCATAGAAAAGCACTGTGAGTTCACACACTTGCTAAAAAACGGCAATTGTGATACAGAAATGGGAGTGGCGTTGTCTTTTTTTTTTTTTTAAACCAACCTATTGGGCTGAGAGGTTGTTGGGCCCGTAGCTGGACGGTGAGACTTTGGTAGCCACAAACAGCAAATGCAACTTACTGGTTAGTGTGGAGAAAAAAAAAAGCGACACAAACAGTTTGTCAAAGACAGGAAAGTAAAGCAGACAAAGAGGTCCTTGGTTCACACTCTAACTATACCACCCCTTCCCTGTCACACCCCACCCCCTACTGGGGAACTAAAACATGGAACAGTAACCACCAAGACACTGGTATCTAAATGACTCTTCCGAATGCCTGTGCTACCTCCTATTACACTTCCAGGCTGAGCAGAGGGGTCAGGAAGGTAGCAGGAACATGATACGCTGTGGAGGTCAGCCAGGGCTAAGACAGGGGTTGCCCACTAGAGCTAGAAACTAGTCAGAAAGGAAAAGGCGAAATGCATTCCAGCCGCAGCCTCCAAACCAATGACCAATGGGACTGTGACAGAAGCAGGCAGAGGAAGCTTGAGGTAGAAAGGCAGGGGAAGAAAGCAAGTACAGGGTAAGAAGAGAAATGTGGCACTGAAGGAGCCACTCAGGGCAGAGGGAGACTAGTGCTTAGAAGCTTGTTTGGTGAGACAATGGTGAATAAAGGAGGCCCAGAGATGAGGAACATGTTTAGCTGGTGAGAGAATAAGAGAAATGGGGATGAGAGATCTGGCAAAAAGAGAAGGGACACATTCAGGCAGATCCTCAAACATGAATTCACAGACAAACCTACATGTGGAAATATACACAGTTACACACAGACACGGACATGTTTATACACATGCACTTACGTGTGCCCAGATACACAAACACTACACATGCATTGACAAACATCAACACACACACACACAGATACGTATTTTTATATGTTCACAAATGTGTATACCCTCACACAGAAACCCACCATCCAGTACACAGACATGTCTTTACACAGACACAGACCTGACACAGATACACATAAATATACATGTGCACATGCAGGCATGCACAGATATATCTATGCGCACAGATGCACATACGTAGCCATCCAGATCCACACACATACAAGTGTAATTAGAGATGAAACCAGATGCTGTCTAACACAAAGGTGACCAGAGAAGATGAACATTATAAGCCCAGTGGCCTCCCAGACCTTCACCTTCTCCCTGCCCTTGTTTCTCAGGAGCTCGGCAGGCTCCCAGAGAGAGAGGCTGTGTGAGGCAGGAGCAAGAGCTTCTGTGTCCCCATGGCTTCGTGAGGTGAAAGTCTAAGTCAAGACCGGGCCCTGCCCCTCACCCATCACCGGGCTGTCAATGCCCATCTGCAGGCCGGGGTTTCTGCATAGACTAGACTTGGGGTTTACTCTAATGGCCATTTTTCTCTCTGCCACCCCCACTCTTCCACTGCCAATAGCATATCCTCTGCAAGGGAAACCTGAGAAACGGTTGTGAATCTCCTCAGAAAACAAGCCTATCTTCCCACCCACAGCTACCCATCAGATTAGAACCAGAATTATAAATAGTTACAATTTTACAATGTAACTGGCAACACATATACTATAGTATTTACAGTACCATAAATGCTTCTGTTTCTCTGGTTAAGCAATCCCTGAGACGGAACAGTGTTCTGTGTTTGCCAAGGAGAGAGGGCCAATGCCCAGGACACGCAGGATAGCGGGGCGTGAGGTGGCATGTGTGGGGTTTCTGATCGGTCTGCAGGGCCCAGCTCCTCCAGGAACAGTGGGCTGTTGTGAGAACCTTGACAAGGCATGTTGGCTAGAGCTGGACTCTCCCCATGCTTAGCCCTGTGGTCCTCTGGCTTCAGCCACAGGTGCTCAGAGTCCTCTCAGGGTGGACAAATGTTTGTGTCCTTGGCCTGACCAGATGATACCTGGGAGTGCAGGATGCCCCAGCAGCGAGCTATCTGCTCTCTCAGCCAAAGCGCTCTCGCACCAGCAGCATCAGCTTCTTCTTGCCTTTGTAGATTTGTTTCAGGTTGTCGATGAACTGGGCAAACTGCAGGTGGCCATCCTGCGGCAGCAGGAAGGTCTCCCGGGCCTTGCTCAGAAACTCAATGAACTCTCCGTAGTGGCGAGGGCTGATGTGTGTCAGGCGCGAGTGTGTGGTGTTGATATAGGCATTGATGGTGGCATCCAGCAGCTGGCGCAGGGGAGCTTTGTCGGTGGACATAAGCTTTCCCGAGCTGCGGCGGCCTGGGATGCCGGCCAGGCCAGGTGCAGTGACCGTGCAGCGCCGTAGGATGTCTGAAAGCACTGTGGCACAGTGCACACTCTTCACCACCAGGGGAATCAGGGCCGCCAGCTCATTCTTGCCCAGGGAGTGGCTGAGGGCGCACGCCCAGAGCACATCGTTGATGGCCGGGTGGGTGTCCTGGTTGTAGGCCAGGTTGAGATGGCTCATGGCCAGTGAGGCCAGCTTGAAGGCACGTAGCGGGTAGCCACGGAGCTCCATGTAGCGGGCGATGGTGAACAGCTGTGAGTGAGTCATGCCGCCAGCAGCAGCATCAATGGCAATCTGGTAGGCTGCTTCAAAGGCGATGTGGTCCTTCTCACAGAGCGTAAGGGCCGACAGGGCGCAGCTCTGTGGATCCTTCATAGCACACTGCAGGGCCAGCGTGCGAGCACAGCTAGCCAGCTCCTCCCGCTGTGGATAGTCAAGACTGAGGCGCAGGATAGTGGTGTGGGATACGGCTGTGGCAGCCACAATGCTGGTCGCCTCGGTGGGGGTGAAGAGTGTGTACCAGCTCTGCAGGATGCTCACCAGGGCCTGCACACCTGTCAGGGAGAGCCTGAGCTCAGCCGTGGCCATCCGGGACCTGATCCAGGTCTGCCCAGACTACCGTTTGGGGTCAGAACTTGGCCTGCAGAGACGAGTTCTCCCTCCTTCTCAGCAGCCTCGAGATGATCTGAGGCAGCCAAGGCAAGGGGAACAACCCAGACGCCCAGACCCTGTTTGGGGTCTCTTCCCATCCCTTCCTTCCCCAGGTGAGAGTGTTGAAGGTTTCTGCAGGTGCTCTAAGCCCCTCACAAGGATGGAGCAACAGAGCCTGTGGTTTGCCTGCCCCAAGGCAGGAGTCGCAGATCTGCCTGGGGGTTCTAGCTGAAGTGGGGCCTCTCAGGGTAGAGTCTTGTGCTGGGGCTTTGGGCTCTAGATGGGGTCCCGAGCCTCCAAGTTGTTTGGGGTTTCTCAGAATCATGGACAGGGACTGGGACCAAACCACTGGGCCAACTACCTCCCAAGGCTACACTTGAGTACTTGTGGCTGAAAATTCACTCTCTCAGAATGTCTCTGATGAGAGGGTCAAAGTGCTGCTGACAGCAGGGTATGGTCCAAGCAGTGAGGGCAGAGTTTGGTCAGGCTGAACAGAGGCCATCTTCTCCTACCAGCAGCCTCATCCTTTCCTAGCCATCAGTAATAGGAATATGAGAGCTCTAAATTCGTCGTCCTGTCCCAAGAGTAGGGCCTAGGAATCCTTTCCCCTGGGGGTACAGGGAGCTGGGAGACTCACCCACTTCTGTAGCACATGTCACCAACCACCGCACCATCTCCCGGCGCCTCCAGTTAAGGGTTGATAAGGTCATCCTCATCACCTGGGCAAAAAAGCAGCCTTCCCAGTTGGCTAAGCATAATTGCTATAACCTCCCCCTCCCCACTCCCCCTTGCCATTCATTTATGCAACAAGTATTTATTGGTGCCTTAAACAGCCATCTTTCCCCTGATAACTACAGATGGGTTTGTTTAATTTCTGCCCCACCCCTGCTACCAATCAGATAGAACACTCCTCTGATGACCTGTAATGAATAAAGCCCTTATTACCACACCTTGCTTGACTTGGAGGAATGGGGGTGGGGTACGGAGAAGATGGGGACCCTGTGGAGCCTAAGGCTACACTGCTTAACTGGCCATAACTTCAAAACAGAGGCCAATGTTGAGTCCTTACCTTGTGTCTAGCCTAGAAGCTGTGTCCTGGGGACAGAGAAAGAACCAGTCCTGGCCCATGCCCACTCCAGTCCCCGTGGGATCTTATCTTCTACCAGTTGTCACTAGGCCAGAAGTCTAAAGTGGGGATGGCCCGCTTGTCCTCCATACCTGTAACCCCAGCTCCAGGGCCACGTTGAGCAGGGTGCTGTCTGTACTACTGTCCGTGGGTGTTGCAATCTTGAATGCATCTTGGGCCAGTTTGAAGATGAGGGAGGAAGAATGGATGTGCTTCTGTATTGCTTCCAGGATTGTGCGGAGCCTCAGAGTGTCTCCTACAGGTGCCGAGAGAAGGGGCAGGGACAAGGTCTTCTTTAAAGCTTCCCTGAACAGGGAAGAACAGGGAACAACAGGTACTGGTTGAACTGACGGCTATTAATGCACTGAGTGCTTCTGAAGGCCACCATCTCTTCTGGGTGGTCAAGCTCTGTCTCCACTGAACCCACTGGAGGCTCCTTCCTTCCCCAGGCACCCACATGAATTCACCTCTCTCCACCTTTTCATCTGCCTCTACCCCTCACCCTCTTTTCCCTCAGGATCTTTAGGTCCCAGAAGTCATTTTCTAGAACATTTGAATTTTGAGAGCTACTTATACAGGAGAAGGAAGCCACATTATTGCCAAAAAACTATGCCAGTGCCATAGTTTGTTCCTCAGTACAGCTCCCTGGAGCAAAAAGGAGCTGGGCCACCACTTCCTATCCAGTAGGCAAGTATGAGTGCACAGAGTTAAGGAATACATTGCAGGAATGCCATGTGTACCATATGACGTGAAGGTCACTGTATAATGGCAGTAGGGTATATGAAAGATTGGTGTATCTTCTGAGGGGGTAAAATGTGAAGTAAAGATAGAACAAAAAGTAGGTCTTATGTTTTACCAAGAGGTGCAGTGGTAAGAGTATACAGACTTTGGAGTAAAATACATTGGGAAGTGAACCTAGTTCAGCCGTTTACCAGATCGGTTACTTCATGGAAGTAATGGAAAAAATAACCTTTTAAGGTTGTTGGGGGAATTATAAAAAATTTGTGTATAGTTAATATTCTATGATTCTACTTTTTTTTTTTTTTTTTTTTTTTTTTTGCGGTACGCTGGCCTCTCACTGTTGTGGCCTCTCCCGTTGCAGAGCACAGGCTCTGGACGCGCAGGCTCAGCGGCCATGGTTCACGGGCCCAGCCGCTCCACGGCATGTGGGATCTTCCCGGACCAGGGCATGAACCCACGTCCCCTGCATCGGCAGGTGGACTCTCAACCACTGCGCCACCAGGGAAGCCCTATGATTCTACTTTTATATAAAAGAGATAAGTAGCAGTCTGTTTGTGTACAGCATGTGTGTGCACACATATATGAACAGGAAATACCTGGGAATATTTATTATAAAACCGTCTTAGTAGTAGTAGTTATCTTTGGGTGTCAGGATTGAGAGATTACCTTTTTTTCTTCTATCATCTTTAAAAACAATTAAAACATTTAATAGACTTTGTTTTTTTTTTGGCCGCACCACGCGGCTCATGGGATCTTAGTTCCCTGACCAGGGACTGAACCCGGGCCCTTGTCAGTGAGAGCACGGAGGCCTAACCACTGGACCACCAGGGAATTCCCCACAAGTTTGGTCTCTATATCTGTGAGTCTGTTTCTTTTCTGTTATATTCACTAGTTTGTTGTATTTTTTTAGATTTCACATAAAAGTGCTATCATACAATATTTGTCTTTCTCTGTCTGACTTAATTTACTTAGTAGAACACCTTCCAAGTCATCCATGTTGTTGCAAATAGCAAAATTTTGTTCTTTTTTATGGCTGAGCAGTATTCCATTGTATATCTATCTATACCATCTCTTCCTTTTTTTTTTAACATCTTTATTGGAGTATAATTGCTTTACACTGTGTTAGTTTCAGCTGTATAACAAAGTGAATCAGCTATACATATACATATATCCCCATATCCCCTCCCTCTTGGGTCTCCCTCCCACCCTCCCTATCCCACCCCTCTAGGTGGTGTACCACCTCTTCTTTATCCATTCACCTGTTGATGGACACTTAGGTTGCTTCCATTTCTTGGCTATTGTAAATGACGCTGCTATGAACACTGGGGTACATGTATCTTTTTGAATTAGTGTTTTAATATTTTTTGGATATATACCCAGGAGTGGAATTGCTGGGTCATGTCGTATTTCTATTTTTAGTTTTCTGAGAACTCTCCATATCATATTCCACAGTGGCTGCACCAATTTACATTTCCACCAACAGTGTATGAGGGTTCCCTTTTTTCCACATCCTCGCCAACCTTTGTTATTTGTGTTCTTTTTGAGGACAGCCATTCTGACAGCTGTGAGGTGATTATCTCATTGTGGTTTTAATTTGCATTTCTCTGATGATTAATGATATTGAGCATCTTTTTAGTGCCTGTTGAGCATTCCAAATAGACATTTGGAAAAATGTCTGTTCAGGTCTTCTGCCCATCTTTTAATCAGGTTATTTTGTTTTTTTGATGTTAGGTTATACGAGCTGTTTATATATTTTGGATTTAACCCCTTCTTGGTCATATTATTTGCAAATATTTTCTCCCATTCAGTAGGTAGTCTTTTCATTTTGTTGATGGTTTCTTTTGCTGTGCAAAAAGCGTTGTTTAATTAGGTCCCATTTGTTTATTTTTGCTTTTATTTCCTTTGCTTTAGGATACAGATCCAAAAAACATTGCTACGATTTATGTCAGAGTGTTTTCTTCAAGGAGTTTTATGGTTTCTGGTCTTACATTTAGGTCTTTGATTCATTTTGAGTTTATTTTTGTATATAGGGTTAGAGAATGTTCTAATTTCATTCTTTTACATGTAGCTCTCCAGTTTTCCCAGCACCATTTATTGAAGGGTAGCTCATTTCTTTTTATTGGTAAATGATATCCCATTGTATGGATCTACCTCAGTTTGTTTATCCATTCACCTACTGCAGGGCATCTTGGTTGCTTCCAGTTCTTGGCAATTACAAATAAAGGTGCTATAAACATTTGTGTGCTGGTTTTTGTGTGGACATAAGTTTCCAACTCATTTGGGTAAATACTTAGGAACATGACTGCTGAATCATATAGTTAGACTATGTGCAGCTTTGTAAAAAAACTGCCAAACTGTGTTCCAAAGTGGCTGGACCTTTTGCATTCACACCAGGAATGAATGAGTCCCTGCTGCTCCACATCCTCACTAGTGTTTGGTGTTGTCAGTGTTTTGGATTTTAGCCATTCTAATAGGTATGTAGTGGTTTCTAGCTTTTGTTTTAATTTGCATTCCCCAAATGACATATCATGCTGAATATCTTTTTATATGCTTGTTTGCCATCTATATATCTTGTTTGGTAAGGCATCAGTTCAGGTCTTTAGTGCATTTTAAAATTCAGTTGTTTGTTTTCCTTATTGTTGAGTTTTAAGAGTTATTTGTGTATTTGGGATACAAGTCCTTTATCAGATATTGTTTTGCAGATATTTTCTCCCAGTCTGTGGCTTGTCTTTTCAGTGTTTTTCACATAAGTTTTAAACTTTAATGACGTCCTACTTATCAGTGTTTTCTTTCATGGATTGTAATTTTGGTGTTGTATCTAAAAAGTTATTGCTGGGAATTCCCTGGCGATCCAGTGGTTAGGACTCCACGCTTCCAATGCGGGGGGCCCAGGTTCTATCCCTGGTCCTGGAACTAAGATCCCACAAGCTGCACGGCGTGGCCAAAAAAAAAGTTATTGCCAAACCCAAGGTCACCTAGATTTTCTCCTGTGTTATCTTCTAGAAGTTTTATAATTTTGTGTTTTACCTTTATGTCTGATACATTTTGAATTAATTTTTGTGAAAGGTGTAAGGTCAGTGTCTATATTCATTTTTTTAGATGTGGATGTACAGTTCTTCCAGTACCATTTGTTGAAAAGACTGTCCTTTTCTCCTCTGTCAAAGATCAGTTGACTATATTTGTGTGGGTCTATTTCTGAGCTCTATATTCTGTTCCATTGAACTATTTGTCTATTCTTTTGCCAATACCACACTATTTGATTACTGTAGCTTTATATTGTCTTGAAGTCAGATGGTGTTAGTTCTCCAACTTTGTTCTTCAATATTGTATTGGCTATTCTAGGTCTTTTGCTTTCCCATATAAAGAGAGTTTATCGATATCCACAAAATAAAATGCTAGGATTTTGGTTGAGACTGTACTACTGAATTTATAGATCAAGTTAGGAAGCACTGACATAATAACAGTATCGAGTCTTCCTATTTATGGACATGGAATATCTATTCATTTAGATCTTCTTTGATTTCTTTCCTCAAAGTTTTATCGTTTTCCTCATATAGATCTTGTACATATTCTGTTAGATTTTTCTTAGTACTTTTTTGAGGGGTCCTAATGTAAATGGTATTGTGGTTTTTAACTTAAAATTCCAACTGTTCATTGCTGGTATATAGGAAAGCAATTGACTTTTGTATATTACCCTTGTATCCTGCAACCTTACCATAATCAGTCATTAGTTCCAGTTTGTTCTTGATTCTTTGGGATTTAACATAGACAATCAAGTCATCTGCAAACAAAGACAGTTTTATTTCTTCCTTTCCAACCTATATACCTTTTCTTTCCTTTCTTGTCTTATTTCATTAGCTAGGACTTCCCGTATAATGTTGAATGGGAGTGGTGAGAGGTGATATTCTTGTCCTATTTCTGATCTTCAGGGGAAGGCATCTATGTTCTCTCCATTAAGTATGATGGTAGCTGGAGGTTCTTTCTAGATGTTCTTTATAAAGTTGAATAAGTTCTCTTCTATTCCTAATTTGCTGAGAGGTTTTGTTTTGTTTTTTTTTAAATTATGAATAGGTGTTGGCCTTTGTTAATGTTTTTTTCCTGTGTCTATTAGTATAATCATATGATCTTTCTTCTTTAGCCTGTGGATGTAATGGATTACATTAATTGATTTTCAAGTGCTGAATCAGCCTTGCATTCCTGGAATAAATCCCACTTGGTCATGGTGTATAATTCTTTTCACACTTTGTTGGATTCAGTTTGCTAATATTTTGTTGAGGATTTTTTGCATTTATGTCCATGAGTGATATTGGTATGTAGTTCTCCTTTTTTGTACTGTCTTTATCTGGTTTTGGTATGAGGTAATGCTGGCCTCGTAGGATGAGTTAGGAAGTGTTCTCTCTGCTTCTATTTTCTGGAAGAGACTGCAGAGAGTTGGTATCATTTTTTTCAAGTATTTGATAGAACTCACCAGTGAAATCATCTGGGCCAAGTGCTTTCTGTTTGGAAGATTACTGATTCAATTTCTTTAACAGATGTAGGCCTAGATTAATTGATTTATTATTTATTTCTCCATGTGTGAGTTTTGGTAGATTGTGTTTTTCAAGGAATTGGTCCGTTTTATCATCTAAGATATCAAATTTTAGAGAATACTGTTTTTCATAATATTCCTTCATTATCCTTTTAACATCCATGGATCAATAATGATGGCCCCTCTTTTCATTTAAGATATTAGTAATTTATGTCATCTTTTTTTATTTGTTTGTTTTTTGGCTAGCCTGGCTAGAGGTTTATCAGTTTTATTGATCTTTAGAAAGAACTAGCTTTCGCTTTCTTTGATTTTCTCATGTTTTCCTATTTTCAGTTTCATTGACTTCTGCTCTAATTTTTTTATTATCTTTTTTTTTTTTTCTGCCAGCTTTGCTCTTCTTTCTCTAGTTTTCTAAGGTGGAAGCTTATTTTATTTTATTCCCCCTCACCTTTATTGAGACATAATTGACATATAATATTGTTTTAGTTTAAGGTGTATAATGTGACTTGATATATTTATTGCAAATGATTACCACGATAAGGTTAGTTAACATATTCATCACCTTACAGTTACCTTTTTCTTTTTCTTCATTGAGGCAAGAACATTTAAGATCTACTCTTTTAGCAAATTTCAAGTATACAATACATTTAACTATAGTCACCATGTTAACTATAGTTACCATATTAGATCCCCGGAACTTATTCATATAACTGGATGTCTGTATCCTTTGACCAACATCACCCCATTTCTCCCACCCCCTACCCCCTGTCAACCAACAATCTACTCTCTGTTTCTATAGTTCAGCTTTTTTTAGATTCTCACATATGTGAGATCATACATTTGTCTTTCTCTGACTTATTTCACTTAGCATAATGCCCTCAAAGTTGCAAATGACTGGATTTCCTTTTTATGTTTGAATAATATTCCATTGTGTGTGTATGTACATGTCTGTATATATACTACATTTTCTTTATCCATTCAACTGTCAACAGACACTTACATTGTTTCCAAATCTTGGCTATTGTGAATAATGCTGCAATGCAATTAACATGGGAGTGCAGATATCTCTTTGAGATAGTGATTTCATTTCCTTTGGATATATGCCCAGATGTGGGATTGCTGGACCATACATGGTATTTCTATTTTTTAATTTTTTGAGAAACCTCTATACTGTTTTCCAGAGTGGCTATACCAATTTACATTCCCACCAACAGTGCACTCCACATCTCTTATCTTTTTGATAATAGCCATTCTAACAGGTGTGAGGTAATAGATTATTGGTTGCAAATATTCCTTTTCTAACATTTGTATTTAATGCTATAAAATTTCCCTCCAAGCACTGCTTTCACTGCATCCTACATTTCTGATTAGTTGCATTTTAACTTTCATTTAGTTCAAAATATTTAAAAATTTCTCAAGACATCATCTTGATCCATGTGTTACTTAGAAGTGTATTGTTTAAACTCCATATTTTGGGGGAGTTTTTTCAGTTATCCTTCTGTTCTTAATTTCTAGTTTAATTCCACTGTGACCTGAGAGTATACTTTGTGTGATTTCTATTCTTCTAAATTTATTGAGGTGTGTTTTATGGTCCAGAATGTGGTCTATCTTGGTGAACATTCCATGTGAGCTTGAAAAGAATGTGTATTCTATTGTTGTTTGAGGAAGTATTTTACCAATGTTAATTAGATCCAGTTAATTGATGGTGCTGTTCAGTTCAAGTATACCTTACTGATTTTCTGCCTGCCTGATCTACCAATTACTGATAGAGGTATTGTGAATTCTCAGTGGATTTGTCCATTTCTCCTTGCAGTTCTATCAGTTTTTTTTTTTTTCGGTACGCGGGCGTCTCACTGCCGCGGCCTCTCCCGTCGCGGAGCACAGGCTCCGGATGCGCAGGCTCAGCGGCCATGGCTCACAGGCCCAGCCGCTCCACAGCATGTGGGATCTTCCCGGACCGGGGCACGAACCCGTATCCCCCGCATCGACAGGCAGACTCCCAACCACTGCGCCACCAGGGAAGCCCTCTATCAGTTTTTTGCCTCACATATTTTGATGCTTTGTTGTTAGATGCATATACATTAAGGATTATTATGATTTCTTGGAGAACTGACCCCTTTATCACTATGTAATGCCCCTCTTTTTAAAAATTAATTAATTAATCAATTAATTTTTGGCTGCGTTGGGTCTTCGTTGCTGTGCATGGGCTTTCTCTAGTTGCAGCGAGTGTGGGCAACTCTTCGTTGCGGTGCACGGGCTTCTCATTGCGGTGGCTTCTCTTGTTGTGGAGCATGGACTCTAGGCACGCGGGCTTCAGTAGTTGTGGCTCGCGGGCTCTAGAGTTCAGGCTCAGTAGTTGTGGCAAACAGGCTTAGCTGCTCCACGGCATGTAGGATCTTCCCGGACCAGGGCTCGAACCCGTGTCCCCTGCATTGGCAGGTGGATTCTTAACCACTGTGCCACCAGGGAAACCCTGTAGTGCCCCTCT
The DNA here is from genome assembly GCF_949987515.2 of Delphinus delphis. NCBI lineage: Eukaryota > Metazoa > Chordata > Mammalia > Artiodactyla > Delphinidae > Delphinus > Delphinus delphis. Next base: position 36,721,775 of record NC_082683.1, read on the forward strand.
TTATCCCTAATAATTTCCCATGTACTGAAGTCTGCTTTGTTTGATTAACATAGGCATTCCAGCTTTCTCTTGATTTGTGTTAACATTGTATACCTTTCTCCATACTTTACTTAGTTGTTGTTGAAGGGATCTGACTGTGGTTAATAAATAGTTTTTAAGATGAAAATAACAAACTGCCTCAACTAGTATGCATGCTTTCCTGAGAGAATATCTTTTCCAGACTCTTCCTGCTTTCAGTGCAGTTGGTTTGATAGTGAGTCTCCAAGGTATGGAAAGTGGGGGCCAGAGTGCTGACAACACCTCATATATGTGGTTTATTTGTTTAAGCCCTGGCCTCTGTTTTTAGTTCAATATATATGGAAAGGTAAAGCATACAAACTCAGTCACAGAAGAGTTAGAAATATCTGCCTAAAGGTACAGGATATAAATGAAGCCCAGTGCTGTTCAGTGTTTGTACTTAGGGTGTATTTGCTTGTTTTAACACTGCCTATCTATTAACTGTGGTTAAAATATATATATATATATATATATATATATATATATATAAAAAAAATAAAACTTGCTATTTTAACTATTTTAAAGTATACAACTGAGTGGTGTTAATCATATTCACCATTGTGAAATATCATTCATTGTATAAATACCAGCACCATCTATTTCCAAAATATTTTTATCATCTTAAACAGAAACTCTGTACTCATTAAGCAGTAACTCTGTACTCATTAAGCAGTAACTCACCATTGTTTCTCCCTTTAGCCCCTGGTAACTTCTACTCTCTATCTTTATTAATTTGTCTATCCTAGACCTATATGTGGAATCATACAATAATTATTTGTTTTGTGTCTGAATTATTTCACTTAGTATAATGTCTTCAAGGTTACCCCATGTTGTAGCATGTTATCAGAACATTTCTTTTTAATGACTTAATAATAATATTCCATTGTATGTATATGCCATATTTTGTTTATCCATTCATACGCTGATGGACACTTGGGTTGTTTCCAACTTTTGGCTATTGTGAATAATGCTGCAATGAACACTGGCATATAAAGTACCTGTTTTGAGTCCTTGTTTTGAATTCTTTTGGGCATATACCTAGGAGTGGAATTATTGGATATGTTAATTGTATTTAAAAATTTCAGGAATCATCACACTATTTTCTGCAGCAGCTGAATCACTTTACATTCCCACCAGCAATGTAAAAGGATTTCAATTTCTCCACATCCTCACCATAGGACTCCACGCTTCACTGCAGGGGGACCTGGGTTCAGTCCTTCGGGAACTAAGATCCCACAGGCCGCACTGCGTGGCCAAAAAAACGCCATCCTAGTGGGTGTGAAGTGGTATCTCATTGTGGTCTTGATTTGCATTTCCCTAATGACTAATGATGTTGAGGTTTTTTTTCATGTGCTTATAAGCCATTTGTGTATCTTCTCTGGAGAACTGTCTCTTCAAGTCTTTTGCCCACTTTAAAATTCAGTTGTTTATCGTTTTGTTGTTGAGTTGTAGTTCTTTACATATTCTGTATGTTAAGCCCTTATCGGATATACAATTTATAAATATTTTCTTCCATCCTTTAAGTTGTCTTTTCACTTTCTTGATAATGTCCTTTGATGAACAAAAGTTTTTTTTTTTTTTAAAGTGTTTTCAGCCATTCTCTAATGTGGTTTAATTAATTAATTAATTAATTTTTGCTGTGTTGGGTCTTTGTTTCTGTGCGAGGGCTTTCTCCAGCTGTGGCAAGCAGGGGCCACTCTTCATCGCGGTGCGCGGGCCTCTCACTATCCTGGCCTCTCTTGTTGCGGAGCACAGGCTCCAGACGCACAGGCTCAGTAGTTGGGGCTCACGGGCCTAGCTGCTCTGCGGCATGTGGGATCCTCCCAGACCAGGGCTCGAACCCGTGTCCCCTGCATTAGCAGGCAGATTCTCAACCACTGCGGCACCAGGGAAGCCCCTTGAACAAAAGTTTTTAACTTTGATGAGGTCCAATTTATTCTTTTCTTTTGCTGCTCATGCTTTTGGTATCATAATCTAAGACTCTATTGCCATATCCAAGGTCATGAAGATTTACTCCTATGTTTTCTCTTATGAAATTTATGACTTTAGCTCTTATATTTAGGTCATCGATTCCTTCCCTTTACTTTCACTCTATCTGTGTCTTTATATTTAAACTGGGTTTCTTGTAGACAACATATAGTTGGGTCTTTTTTTTTCTTTTCTTTTTTTTTTAAATCCACTGTCAGTCTGTCTGTTTTTTTTTTCCTGCCCGGCCGAACCATGTGGCTTGCAGGATCTTAGTTCCCCAACCAGGGATCAAACCTGGGCCCCCTGCAGTGGAAGCATGGAGTCCTAACCACCAGACCACCAGGGAATTAACTTTTTCTTTTCCAGTCTTTTTTTTTTTTTTAATCTCAAAATTTCCTTTTATTTTTTTCCCCATAAACAAGAAGGCAAAAAATTCTACTGTAAATTCTTGGGGGAGGAAGCAATCATTCTCTTTTGGGATACAAAATTTATTAAAATTATGCTGACATGGAAAATCAAGTAATTGCTAGCAAGTGGCAATGGTGATAAATACTTCATAAGCATTCCTACAGAGAGCCATGTAAATGCAGTAGGTCAACCATCGTTTCTATTATAGACTGGTGTTTGTGGATTAGTCACTAGGTATATGTCATTAAAATATGCTGAGAGGGATTATTACCACAAAGAAACTTACAATAAATCAAGAAAATTGAAATAATTTTTACTATGTAAGTTCTCCAATCTGTCTTTTAATTGGTGTATTTAGACCATTTAAAAGACATTTAAAATGATTACTGATATATTTGGATTAATATCTACCATATTTGTAACTGTTTTTTATTCACTGCATTTGTTTTTCTTTTTTTTTTTTAAAAAAAAACTTTCCTCTTTTCTGCCTTCTCTTTTAAACTGAGCATTTTACATAATTCAATTTTCTCTTCTCACGATTCTATTTCTTCAAAAAATTACTTTAGTGTTTGCCCTAGAGTGGCAGTGTACATTTACAACTAATCTAAGTCCATTTTCAAATAACTATACCACTTCATAAGGTACCTTATAATAGTATTCCCAATTCTTCGCTCTGTCTATAACATCATTGCTTTCATTTATCTTTAAGCTATAGTAACCCAATACATTGCTATTATTATTTTGAACAAGCAGTTATCTATTAGTTCAATTAAGAATTTTTTTAAAAACCCAAAGGATTATTTTACCTTTATTTATTCCTTCTCTAACACTCTTCCTTTCTTCACAAAGATTTGAGTTTCAGCTCTATCATTTTTCTTCCCTATGAAGGATTTCTTGCAATTTATTGTCTACAGCCTTTGTCTGAGACAGTCTTTATTTCTCCTTTACTTTTGAAGGCTAATTTGTCTGGATACTGCATTCTAGGTTGGTGGTTTTTTCTTGCAACATTTTAAATATTTCACTTCACTCCCTCTTGCTTGCATGGTTTATAAAGTGAGGTTGATATAATTCTTATCCTTGTTTCTCTATAGGTAAAGTTGTCTTGTTCTCTGTCTTCTTTCAAGATTTTCTCCTGGTTTTTGATCTTCTGCAGTTTGAATAGGACATGGCTAGGAGAAAACTTTTTGGTATTCATCCTACTTGGTGTTCTCTGATCTTCCTGGATCTGTGTTCTGGTTTCTGTCACTAATTTTGGAAAATTCTCAGCTATTATTACTTCAAATATTTCCTTTCCTCTTTTCTTTCTTCTCCTTCGGGTATCACAGAATATACTGCATATGTTATTGGGTTGGTCAAAAAGTTCATTCAGGTTTTTCCATAACATCTTATTTGGCCAACCCAAAATATCTCTTTTGTAAATTGTCTTACAGTTCTCAGATATTCTGTTCTGGCTTCCCCCACCCCCATTCTTTTTTAATTTTTGCATTTCAATTTGAGATGTGTCTTTTTACATTTATAATTTAAAATTTTGGAAATATAACATGGTTCAATGTTGAAAAGATACAAAAGGTAAATAATGAAAAATTCTTTCTCCCCCTTACCTCTGACCCACATTCATCCAATTCTAACTCGGTATACAACCAATAGTTTTTGTTTTACCTTCCAGGATATTCTATGCATAACAAGGAAATACTTTGTTTCCTCTCCTTTAAAAAAAATCCACAAATGGTAGCATAGTATATACAGATTTACATGTCATTTTCCCCTACATATCAGTATATCTTAGAGATTATTCCACATCAGTACATAAAGAGATTCTTGTTCTTTTAAATGGCTGCAAAGTATCCCATTTATGTACGTATAGGTCCACAGCTGCTTATTCAAAACCTCTGGGTGTGGAATGCATTTAGAATTCATTATTTTTAAAGTTATATACAGATAATTTGTGCATATATTATATATAATACAGGACGTCTGAGGCAGCATCCCATAATTAAACACATTACTATTTGTGCAGTGAAAGTATGAATATTCTATACACTAGGTAGGATATACACTAGGTAGGATAAATAGCAAAATTTGTATTGTAGTTTTTTGATACAGTAACAAACTGATGAATGAAATAGTGTGATACAGACCATAAATACTTGGTACTCTTTTATTTCTAAGGAAAACATTCAATAAAACCTCAAACCAAGCTAAGTATCTGTACATATGCATACAGTAAATACTTCTTCCATCTGGTTTCTTGAGGATCTTGGACAAAAGGCTTCATCTGCACTGCTATTATTGTCACCAAAGATTAGAGTTGGATATTTAATGATGGGCCAGGATAGAGATTAATGATGAAGCAGCTACAATAGATGGCCTTAAAAAAGGTGTACTTCTAGGATAATGTGTCTCATTAACATAGATTTCTATATAAGCAGTCTCTTCCAATTAAGTAAGCAGCAATAATCCCTTTTTCACTGATAAATGCATGTTATTCAAGGCCAATTAACTGCTCATACATTTCCCCCATACTGTCTATGGAGATTATTTTTCATCTGTGTTACATATCATCATTGTCATCATTACTAGCCTCATGCTTATTTGGGTTAACACTATTTTAGCAATTTTTCTATCTTGCAATGAATGTACAACAGGTATATAACTTATAATATTCAGTATTTTTTTGATGTCAGCTTGTTCTAACTCAGTGCTTCTACAACCTTAGTTGGCATAAAAGTCATCTGAAGAATTTTTTAAAGCATAAGATTCTTGGGCTATACCCACAGAGATTTTGATTCAGTAGGTCTAGAGTTAGTTGGGTCTGGGAATTTGCATTTCTAACAAGCTTCCAAGTCATGTTTGTTTTTGTTTTTGGCTGCATTGGGTCTTTGTTGCTGCACACGGGCTTTCTCTAGTTGCAGCGACCGGGGGCTACTCTTTGTTGCTGTGCGCAGGCTTCTCATTGCAGTGGCTTCTCTTGTTGCGGAGTGTGGGTTCTAGGCACATGGGTTTCAGTAGTTGCAGCACGCGGGCTCAGGAGTTGTGGCATGTGGGCGCTAGAACGCACGGGCTTCAGTAGTTGCAGCGTGTGGGCTTAGTTGCTCTGAGGCGTGTGGTTATCTCCCTGGACCAGGGATTGAACCCGTGTCCCCTGCACTGGCAGGTGGATTCCTAACCATTGTGCCACAAGGGAAGCCCCTCCAAGTCATGTTTTATTTATTTATTTATTTAGGCTGTGTTTGGTCTTCGTTGCTGTGCACAGGCTTTCTCTAGTTGTGGCGAATGGGGGCTACTCTTCGTTGCAGTGCGCGGGCTTCTCATTGTAGGGGCTTCTCTTGTTGCAGAGCACAGGCTCTAGGTGCATGGGCTTCAGTAGCTGTGGCACACGGGCTCAGCAGTTGTGGCTCGCGGGCTCTAGAGCGCAGGCTCAGTACTTGTGGCACACAGGCTTCATTGCTCCGCGGCATGTGGGATCTTCCCGGACCACGGCTCGAACCCGTGTCCCCTGCATTGGCAGGCGGATTCTTAACCACTGCGCCACCAGGGAAGTCCCGCAAGTCATGTTTATGCTGCTTGTCCGCTGACCACACTTTGAATAGCAAGGTTGGTGACTTTAGACTTTTAGCCTATTAACTTTTAGTGTTAAGTAATGACACTATATATCTTCTCATTAGTGACACAAAACCCTTCAATATCTTCATATACAACTTCACTTTAAAAGCCAAAGTCTCTGCAAAATATTTATCAAGTATCAGCAACTGTGTAAATGGCATAATTAAGGTATACCTGAACAAGCTTCTAAAATAACTCTCTTAGAAAGACTTGGGAGTTACCTGCTGCAAGTATCTAGTATGAAAACAAATAAATATTTATATTTGCTCTTCCCTGGGAGTAAAATTTCTTGGTCACAAGAAGTTCATGAGGCATGTGTGTGGAACATGGTCCAGGAATGAGTAGTTTTCTTCCATTCCAGCTTGTGTGCAATAAGCTCATGCCATTGGTACAGATTATTAAGCCAGGTAGAAATTATCTCTTTGATTACCCATGCTTTTTTGTTTATATACTAATAAATAAATCGTGAACAATTTTTTTTTTTTTGGCTCTGTCGCACAGCTTGTGTGATCTTAGTTCCCTGACCAGGGATCGAACCTGGGCCCATGGCAATGAAAGCACGGAGTCCTAACCACTGGACTGCCAGGGAATTCCCTGAATGACTTTGAACCATTGTGGATGTTGGCTTTTTCTAGCTTTACCTGTCTGCTGCATTGGCACATCCCAGAACTTTCAACCTGTCCTTAGAGTCCTTAAAACCTCTTGTTTGCTCATCAATCATTGTTAATTATTTTTTTTTTTAAGAAAACAGAACAGAACAAAGCTGTTTCATCCACCGTATATACATATTTGAGACTAAGGTTTTCATTAAAAATTACCTTAACAAACTGTCAATATAATTTTCATCTTCTTCATGAAAAGAAGCTATTTTATCATAGTTGTCCAGATATTTTATACCATGATACTTCTGAAATTTCTGCAGCCAATATCCTTTTCTTTTAGAAAAAAAAAAATTATTTACGTATTTTGCTGCACTGGGTCTTAGTTGCGGCATGAGGGATCTTTGCTGCAGCATGTGGGATCTTCAGTTGCTGCATGTGGGATCTAGTTCCCTGACCAGGGATCGAACCTGGCCCCCCTGCATTGGGAATGCGGAGTCTTAGCCACTGGACAGCCAGTGAAGTCCCATGCAGCCAATCTTCTGATATTCTATACTCACCATAAAGGTTCAGTCTTCCATGGCATAATCTAGCTTGTTTCATGAACAACAAACCAGTCAGTGGCATAGTCACATTGCTTCATTGTTGAATCCATTCAATCATGGTCGTGTCAATATCTTCATTTTTTGCCGTCTGAAAAATTTCTATTCTTCATTAGTTCTGGTTATTGTTGTCCCTGTAAAACTTCAACTCTTTGTCCTTCTATTATTTCAAGTCATATGTGGTGTTAATTCCCATACCTTATTCTTTAGTAAGATGTCTCATAGACATACCTGATCAAACTTTGCACTAACTCTATTTTCTGTGCTATTGTTAATGACAGATGCTTCCTTTGCTTCTTATTCTTACCCACAGGAGTATCTTCAATTTTCTGGGCACTTTTTACAGGGCAATTAAACTCAAACTGACAAAATAACAACCATCTAAAGGAAAAAGGCAAACAATATTAGTGAACAGCAGAGACGTCTGTGACTGGTAACAGTGCTGAGAAGCAACTAATGCCTCATATCAGCTGAGGCCAGGTTTTGCTGTCAACTTAGAAAAAAGTTTGGATTTTCAAAGTTTTTCAGGTTTGGGAATTCCATGTTAAGAGCTTTTGGAGCTAAAGTAATATATTTAATCAGTCTCCTATTGATGGCTATTTAGAATGTTTCAAGTATTTTGCAGTTGCAAACAATGTTGGAGTGAATAACTTTGTACAAATACCATTTCACATTTGTATAAATATATTTGTAAGATAAAATCCTGGAAGTGAAATTGCTGGGTCAAAGGACATGTACATTGTAATTTTGATAGATATGCCAAACTGCCCTCCACAAAGGATTATCAATCTATACTCCCACTCTACACCTTTGCAAACACAATGTTTTATCAAAATGTTTTCTTTGATTTTGAAATAATTTAAAACTCAAAGAGAAGTTTCAAGAATACTACAAGCATCATAATTTTCTTGCCCCCGAACCATTTGAAAGTAACTGATTTGATACACAGTTACTCCTTGGACTCTGCAGTCTATTTCTGGCAAACAAGGACACTCTTCTACATACCTGCCACATAACTATCAAAATCAGGAAATGTATATTGACATATTACTACCACCAAAGGAGACATGACAAACTTAATGCAACACGTGATCTTGTATAAACACATATAAAGATTTTATACAAGATCGTGTGTTATGTTTAGTTTGTCATGTCTCTTCAGTCTTTGACAATTTGGAAAAATTCCTGAGTCTTCCCTTGACATTCATAACCTTGACACCTTTGCAGATTGGACTGGTTATTTTGTAGAATGTCCTTCAATATGGGTATGCCTAATGTTTCCTCATGATTAGATGAAGGTTTGTATTTTCGGTGTAATATAAAAGAAGTGACACTGAATTCTTATTCCTTCCTGTTAGGTAATATATGATTGTGACTTGACCCGTTACTGATGACATATCCATTGCCCCAAAGTTTCCTTGGGACCCTTGGTAATGCCTTCCTCCCTTCCATCCTAACCTGTCCCAGCTCCCATTCTCAGGAAACTGCTGATCATCTTTCTGTCACCATACTGTGCATTTATAGAATTTTACACAAATGGAATAATACAATAGGCACTGTTTTTCCTTTGGTCTGGCTTCTTGCACTCAGCATAATCATTTTGAGATTCATCCATGTTGTAGTATGTATTACTAGTTCGTTCCTTTTCATTACTGAGTAGTATTCTACTGTATGGTTCTATCACAGTTTTTATCCATTCACCTGCTGATGGATATTTAGATTGTTTCCAGTTTTTGGTTAAAAATAAAGCTACTATGAACGTTCATGTTGAAGTCTTTGTATGGATATATGCTTTCATTTCTTTTGGGTAATACCTATGAGTGGAATGGAAGGATCATATGCATAGGTGTCTATTTAACTTTTTAAGAAACTGCCAAATGGTTTACCAAAGTGGTTGTACAACTTACGTTTCTACCTGCAATGTACAAGAGCTCCAGTTGCTCTTCATCCTTGCCAGTCTTTCCTACAGTCTTCACTACAGCTGCTTTTTGTTTTTTAAATTTTAGCCTTTCTCTTATTGTGGTTTTAATTTGCATTTCCCTAAGGACTAATGATATTGAGCATGTGCATGTGCTTACTTCCCAGCAGAATATCTTCTTTGGTGGAGTGTCTGTTCAGATATTTTTCCATTTAAAAAAATGGGTTGTTGAGGACTTCCGGGAAGATGGCGGAAGAGTAAGACGCGGAGATCACCTTCCTTCTCACAGATACACCAGAAATACATCTACACGTGGAACAACTCCTACAGAACACCTACTGAATGCTGACAGATGACCTCAGACCTCCCAAAAGGCAAGAAACCCCCCCACGTACCTGGGTAGGGCAAAAAAAAAAAGAATAAACAGAGACAAAAGGATAGGGACGGGTCCTGCACCAGCGGGAGGGAGCTGTGAAGGAGGAAAAGTGTCCACACACTAGGAAGCCCCTTCGTGGGCGGAGACTGCGGGTGGCGGAGTGGGGGGAGCTTCCAAGCCGCGGAGGAGAGCACAGCAACAGGGGTGCGGAGGGCAAAGCGGAGAGATTCCCGCACAGAGGATCGGTGCCGACCGGCACTCACCAGCCCGAGAGGCTTGTCTGCTCACCCGCCGGGGCGGGCGGGGCTGGGAGCTGAGGCTCGGGCTTCAGTCGGAGCGCGCTGGGAGAGGACTGGGGTTGGCGGCGTGAACACAGCCTGCAGGGCGTTAGTGCACCGCAGCTAGCCGGGAGGGAGTCCGGGGAAAAGTCTGGACCTGCGAAGAGGCAAGAGACTTTTCCTTCCCTCTTTATTTCCTGGTGCGCAAGGAGAGGGGATTAAGAATGCTGCTTAAAGGAGCTCCAGAGACGGGCGCGAGCCGCGGCTAAAAGTGCGGACCCCAGAGACAGACATGAGACGCTAAGGCCGCTGCTGCCGCCACCAAGAAGCCTGTGTGCGAACACAGGTCACTATCCACACCCCCCTTCTGGGGAGCCTGTGCAGCCCGCCACTGCCAGGGTCCCGGGATCCAGGGACAACTCCCCCCGGGAGAACGCACGGCGCGCCTCAGGCTGGCGCAACGTCACTCCGGCCTCTGCCGCCACAGGCTCGCCCTACACTCCGTGACCCTCCCTACCCACCCCCCCCCCCCCCCCCCCCCCCCGCCTGAGTGAGCCAGAGCCTTCGAATCAGCGGCTCCTTTAACCCCGTCCTGTCTGAGCAAAGAACAGATGCCCTCCGGGGACCTACACGCACAGGCGGGGCCAAATCCAAAGCTGAGCCCCTAGGAGCTGTGAGAACAAAGAAGAGAAAGGGAAATCTCTCCCAGCAGCCTCAGAAGCAGTGGATTAAACATCCACAATCAACTTGATGTACCCTGCATCTGTGGAATACCTGAATAGACAATGAATCATCCCAAATTAAGGAGGTGGACTTTGAGAGCAAGATTTATGATTTTTTCCTCTTTTCCTCTTTTTCTGAGTGTGTATGTGTATGCTTCTGTGTGAGATTTTGTCTGTATAGCTTTGCTTCCACCATTTGTTCTGTGTTCTATCCATCCATTTTTTTTGTTTTTTTTCCTCTTATTTTTTTATTTTAATAACTTCATATATTTTATCTTACTTTATTTTATTTTACTTTGTCTTCTTTCTTTTTTTCCTTCCCTCCTTCCTTCCTTGCTCCCTCCCTCCTTTCTTTCTTTCTACTTCTATTAATTCTTTCTACTTTTTCTCCCTTTTCTTCTGAGCCGTGTGGATGAAAGGCTCTTGGTGCTGCAGCCAGGAGTTAGTGCTGTGCCTCTGAGGTGGGAGAGCCAATTTCAGAACACTGGTCCACAAGAGGCCTCCCAGCTGCACATAATATCAAACGACAAAAATCTCCCAGAGATCTCCATCTCAACGCCAGCACCCAGCTTCACTCAACGACCAGCAAGCTACAATGCTGGACATCCTATGCCAAACAACTAGCAAGACAGGAACACAACCCCACCCATTAGCAGAGAGGCTGCCCAAAATCATAATAAGTCTACAGACACCCCAAAACACACCACCAGACGTGGACCTGCCCACCAGAAAGACAAGATCCAGCCTCATCCACCAGAACACAGGCACTAGTACCCTCCACCAGGAAGCCTACACAACCCACTTAACCAACCTTAGCCACTGGGGACAGACACTAAAAACAACAGGAACTACGAACCTTCAGCCTGCAAAAAGGAGACCCCAAACACAGTAAGATAAGCAAAATGAAAAGACAGAAAAACACACAGCAGTTGAAGGAGCAAGATAAAAACCCACCAGACCTAACAAATGAAGAGGAAATAGGCAGTCGACCTGAAAAAGAATTCAGAATAATGATAGTAAAGATGATCCAAAATCTTGGAAATAGAATAGACAAAATGCAAGAAACATTTAACAAGGACCTAGAAGAACTAAAGATGAAACAAACAATGATGAACAACACAATAAATGAAATGAAAAATACTCTAGATGGGATCAATAGCAGAATAACTGAGTCAGAAGAATGGATAAGTGACCTGGAAGATAAAATAGTGGAAATAACTACTGCAGAGCAGAATAAAGAAAAAAGAATGAAAAGAACTGAGGACAGTCTCAGAGACCTCTGGGACAACATTAAACGCACCAACATTCGAATTATAGGGGTTCCAGAAGAAGAAGAGAAAAAGAAAGGGACTGAGAAAATCTTTGAAGAGATTATAGTTGAAAACTTCCCTAATATGGGAAAGGAAATAGTTAATCAAGTCCAGGAAGCACAGAGAGTCCCATACAGGATAAATCCAAGGAGAAATACGCCAAGACACATATTAATCAAACTGTCAAAAATTAAATACAAAGAAAAAACATTAAAAGCAGCAAGGGAAAAACAACAAATAACACACAAGGGAATCCCCATAAGGTTAACAGTTAATCTTTCAGCACAAACTCTGCAAGCCAGAAGGGAGTGGCAGGGCATATTGAAAGTGATGAAGGAGAAAAACCTGCAACCAAGATTACTCTACCCAGCAAGGATCTCATTCAGATTTGATGGAGAAATTAAAACCTTTACAGACAAGCAAAAGCTGAGAGAGTTCAGCACCACCAAACCAGCTCTACAACAATTGCTAAAGAAACTTCTCTAGGCAAGAAACACAAGAGAAGGAAAAGATCTACAATAACGAACCCAAAACAATTAAGAAAATGGGAATGGTAACATACATATTGATAATTACCTTAAATGTAAATGGACTAAATGCTCCAACCAAAAGACATAGACTGGCTGAATGGATACAAAACCAAGACGCATATATTTGCTGTCTACAAGAGACCCACTTCAGACCTAGAGACACATACAGACTGAAAGTAAGGGGATGGAAAAAGGTATTTCATGCAAATGGAAACCAAAAGAAAGCTGGAGTAGCAATTCTCATATCAGACAAAACAGACTTTAAAATAAAGACTATTAGAAGAGACAAAGAAGGACACTACATAATGATCAAAGGATCGATCCAAGAAGAAGATATAACAATTGTAAATATATATGCACCCAACATAGGAGCACCTCAATACATAAGGCAAACACTAACAGCCATAAAAGGGGAAATCGACAGTAGCACATTCATAGTAGGGGACTTTAACACCCCACTTTCACCAATGGACAGATCATCCAAAATGAAAATAAATAAGGAAACACAAGCTTTAAATGATACATTAAACAAGATGGACTTAATTGATATTTATAGGACATTCCATCCAAAAACAACAGAATACACATTTTTCTCAAGTGCTCATGGAACATTCTCCAGGATAGATCATATCTTGGGTCACAAATCAAGCCTTGGTAAATTTAAGAAAATTGAAATTGTATCAAGTATCTTTTCTGACCACAATGCTATGAGACTAGATATCAATTACAGGAAAAGATCTGTAAAAAATACAAACACATGGAGGCTAAACAATACACTACTTAATAACGAAGTGATCACTGAAGAAATCAAAGAGGAAATCAAAAAATACCTAGAAACAAATGACAATGGAGACACGACGACTCTAAATCTATGGGATGCAGCAAAAGCAGTTCTAAGAGGTACGTTTATAGCAATACAATCCTACCTTAAGAAACAGGAAACATCTCGAATAAACAACCTAACCTTGCACCTAAAGCAATCAGAGAAAGAAGAACAAAAAAACCCCAAAGTTAGCAGAAGGAAAGAAATCATAAAGATCAGATCAGAAATAAATGAAAAAGAAATGAAGGAAACTATAGCAAAGATCAATAAAACTAAAAGCTGGTTCTTTGAAAGGATAAACAAAATTGATAAACCATTAGCCAGACTCATCAAGAAAAAAAGGGAGAAGACTGAAATCAATAGAATTAGAAATGAAAAAGGAGAAGTAACAACTGATACTGCAGAAATACAAAAGATCATGAGAGATTACTACAAGCAATTCTATGCCAATAAAATGGACAACCTGGAAGAAATGGACAAATTCTTAGAAAGGCACAACCTGCCAAGACTGAATCAGGAAGAAATAGAAAATATGAACAGACCAATCACAAGCACTGAAATTGAACCTGTGATTAAAAATCTTCCAACAAACAAAAGCCCAGGACCAGATGGCTTCACAGGCAAATTCTATCAAACATTTAGAGAAGAGCTATCACCTATCCTTCTCAAACTCTTCCAAAATATAGCAGAGGGAGGAACACTCCCCAACTCCTTCTACGAGGCCAGCATCACCCTGATACCAAAACCAGACAAGGATGTCACAAAGAAAGAAAACTACAGGCCAATATCACTGATGAACATCGATGCAAAAATCCTCAACAAAATACTAGCAAACAGAATCCAACAGCACATTAAACGGATCATACACCATGATCAAGTGGGGTTTATTCCAAGAATGCAAGGATTCTTCAATATACACAAATCAATCAACGTGATACACCATATTAACAAATTGAAGGAGAAAAACCATATGATCATCTCAACAGATGCAGAGAAAGCTTTTGACAAAATTCTACACCCATTTATGATAAAAACCCTGCAGAAAGTAGGCATAGAGGGAACCTTCCTCAACATAATAAAGGCCATATATGACAAACCCACAGCCAACATCGTCCTCAACGGTGAAAAACTGAAAGCATTTCCACTAAGATCAGGAACAAGACGAGGTTGCCCACTCTCACCATTCTTATTCAACATAGTTTTGGAAGTTTTAGCCACAGCAATCAGAGAAGAAAAGGAAATAAAAGGAATCCAATTCGGAAAAGAAGTAAAGCTGTCACTATTTGCAGATGACATGATACTATACATAGAGAATCCTAAAGATGCTACCAGAAAACTACTAGAGCTAATCAATGACTTTGGTAAAGTAGCAGGATACAAAATTAATGCACAGAAATCTCTGGCATTCCTATACACTAAGGATGAAGAATCTGAAAGTGAAATCAAGAAAACACTCCCAGTTACCCTTGCAACAAAAAGAATAAAATATCTAGGAATAAACCTACCTAAGGAGACAAAAGACCTGTATGCAGAAAATTATAAGACACTGATGAAAGAAATTAAAGATGATACAAAGAGATGGAGAGATATACCATGTTCTTGGATTGGAGGAATCAACATTGTGAAAATGACTCTACTACCCATAGCAATCTACAGATTCAATGCAATCCCTATCAAACTACCACTGGCATTTTTCACAGAACTAGAACAAAAAATTTCACAATTTGTATGGAAACACAAAAGACCCCGAAAAGCCAAAGCAATCTTGAGAACAAAAAACGGAGCTGGAGGAATCAGGCTTCCTGACTTCAGACTATACTACAAAGCTACAGTAATCAAGACAGTATGGTTCTGGCACAAAAATAGAAATATAGATCAATGGAACAGGATAGAAAGCCCAGAGATAAACCCATGCACATATGGTCACCTTATCTTTGATAAAGGAGGCAGGAATGTACAGTGGAGAAAGGACAGCCTCTTCAATAAGTGGTGCTGGGAAAACTGGACAGCTACATGTAAAAGTATGAGATTAGATCACTCCCTAACACCATACACAAAAATAAGCTCAAAATGGATTAAAGACCTAAATGTAAGGCCAGAAACTATCAAACTCATAGAGGAAAACATAGGCAGGACACTCTATGGCATAAATCACAGCAAGGTCCTTTTTGACCCACCTCCTAGAGAAATGGAAATAAAAACAAAAATAAACAAATGGGACCTAATGAAACTTCAAAGCTTTTGCGCAGCAAAGGAAACCATAAACAAGACCAAAAGACAACCCTCAGAATGGGAGAAAATATTTTGAAATGAAGCAACTGACAAAGGATTAATCTCCAAAATTTATAAGCAGCTCATGCAGCTTAATAACAGAAAAACAAACAATCCAATCCAAAAATGGGCAGAAGACCTAAATAGACATTTCTCCAAATAAGATATACAGACTGCCAACAAACACATGAAAGAATGCTCAACATCACTAATCATGAGAGAAATGCAAATCAAAACTACAATGAGATATCATCTCACACCAGTCAGAATGGCCATCATCAAAAAATCTAGAAACAATAAATGCTGGAGAGGGTGTGGAGAAAAGGGAACCCTCTTACACTGTTGGTGGGAATGTAAATTGACACAGCCACTGTGGAGAACAGTATGGAGGTTCCTTAAAAACCTACAAATAGAACTACCAGATGACCCAGCAATCCCACTACTGGGCATATACCCTGAGAAAACCATAATTCAAAAAGTGTCGTGTACCAAAATGTTCATTGCAGCTCTATTTACAATAGCCCGGAGATGGAAACAACCTAAGTGTCCATCATCGGATGAATGAATAAAGAAGATGTGGCACATATATACAATGGAATATTACTCAGCCATAAAAAGAAACGAAATTGAGCTATTTGTAATGAGGTGGATAGACCTAGAGTCTGTCATACTGAGTGAAGTAAGTCAGAAAGAGAGAGACAAATACCGTATGCTAACACATATATATGGAATTTAAGAAAAAAAAATGTCATGAAGAACCTAGGGGTGAAACAGGAATAAAGACAGAGACTTACTAGAGAATGGACTTAAGGATATGGGGAGGGGGAAGGGTAAACTGTGACAAAGCGAGAGAGAGTCATGGACATATATACACTACCAAACTTAAGGTAGATAGCTAGTGGGAAGCAGCCGCATAGCACAGGGAGATCAGCTCGGTGCTTTGTGACCGCCTGGAGGGGTGGGATAGGGAGGGTGGGAGGGAGGGAGACGCAAGCGGGAAGAGATATGGGAACATATGTATATATATAACTGATTCATTTTGTTGTGAAGCTGAAACTAACATACCATTGTAAAGCAATTATACTCCTATAAAGATGTTAAAATGAAAAAAAAATAAAAATGGGTTGTTCATTTTCTTATTATTGTGTTTTGAGAGTTCTTTACATATTCTGGATGCAAGTCCTTTATGAAATATGTGATTTGCAAATATTTCTCCCCCTCTGTGGCTTATCTTTTCATTCTCAATAGTAACTTTCACAGAGCAGAAGTTCTTAATTTGGTAAGTCGAATTTATCAATTTTTTTCTCTTATGGATTGTGCTTTTAGTGTTGTATTTAAGAAATCTTTGCCTAACTAAAAATGAAAATGATTTTGTCCTGTGTTTTCTTCTAAAAGTTTTATAGTTTTAGCTTTTACATTTAGGTCCTTGATCCATCATGAGCTAATTTTTGTGTATGTTTTACCACTTGTTGAAAGACCTTCATTTTCTTCAACTAAATTGGTTTTGCCCCTTTACTGAAATAGATTGGCCACATATATGTGGATCTGTATTGGGACTCTATTTTCTTTCAGTGATCTATTTGTGTATCTTTACACCAATAACCCTTTGCTGATTACTACAGCTTTATAATAAGTCTTGAAATCAGGTGGTGTTAGTCGTCCCACTCTATTTTTCTTTCACAAAGTTGTTTCTGGCTACTCTAGGTCCTTTGAATTTCCGTACGAATTTCAGAATCAGATTATCGATTTCTACTCCAAAAAGCCTATTAGGATTTTGATTTGGATAACACTGAATCTACATATCAAATTGTAGAGAGTCAACATCTTAATAATACTGTCTTCCAATCCATGAGTGCAGTATGTCCCATTTATTTAGGTTTTCTTTAATTTCTCTCAGCAATATTTTACGATCTTCATTGTATGATTTTCTTGTACATATTTTGCTAGGTTTATTCTCAAGTATTTCATGTTTTCTTGATGTTATAATGATAATTTAAAAAATTTCAGTTTCTGATTGTTTGTTGCTGGTATATTGAAATACCATTGATTTTTGTATATTGATCTTGTACCCTGAAACATTGCTAAATCTATTATTAGTTCTAATAGCTTTTTGTAGACTCCATAGGATTTTCTACATAGACAATCAATGTCATCAGAGAATAAAGACAGTTTTACTTCTTCCTTTCTAATCTGGATAGCTTTTACTTCTTTTTAGTGTTTTATTGTACTGGCTAAAATCATCGGTATAATATTGAAATAGAAGAGGTGAAAGTAAACATCTTTGCCTTATTCTTGATGTTAGGAAGAAAACATTCAGTCTTTTACCATTAAGTATAAGGGTAGCTGTATCATAGATGCCCTTTATCATGTTGAAGAAGTTCCCTTCTATTCCTAGTTTGTTGAGGGTTTTAACTGTTTTTATTAGGAATAAATGTTGGATTTTATCAGGTTCTTTTTCCATATTACTGAGATGATCATATGGGTATTCTTTTTTACTCTATTAGTATGGTGAAATACAGTGATTGATTTTTGAATGTTAAACCAGCCTTGCATTCTTGGGGGTAAACCCTACTTATTACAATATATTATCCTTTTTTATACATTATTGGATTCAATCTGTTACAATTTTTATTAAGATTTTTTGCACCTATGCTCATGAGAGATATTATTCTGAGTTTTCTTTTTTATAATAGTTTTTTGTCTGATTTTGGTGTGAGGATAATGCTGATTTTATAGACTGAGCTGGGAAATACTTCCTCCTCTTCAATTTTCTGCAAGAGTTTATACAGAATTGTTATGTTTTCCTTAAATGTTTGGTAGAATTTACCATTTAGTCCTGGATTTTCTTTCTTTTCTTTCAAAGGTTTTTAACTACCAATTCAATTTCTTTGAAATTCTTTTCTTTTTACTGGGGTAAAATATACATAATAAAATTTACCATTTTAACCATTTAAGGGTACAATTCAGTGACATTAAAGACATTCACATTGTTGTGCAACCATCACCACTATTTCCAGAACTTTCTCATCATCCCAAATTTGTAGAGAGATACTTTGAAACTATGTAAATATCCTGTTCCTCATCAAATGTTCAACCACTAGCTTAGCATCTATTGCTATTTCTTCACTGTGGCTATTCTAGGTAACTCATATAAGTGGAATCATACAATGTTTGTCTTTTTGTGTCTGGTTTATTTCACTTAGCATAATGTTTTCAAGGCTCACCCATGTTGTAGCATATATCAGAATTTCATTCCTTTTTATGGCTAAATATTCCGTTGTGTGCATATGCTCCATTTTGTTTATCCATTCACCTGTTCACGGATACCTGAGTTATTTCCAACTTTTGGCTACTGTGAATAGTGCTGCTATTAATATTGGTGTACAAATAATCTGTTTAAGTCCATGTTTTCAATTCTTTTGGGTATATACCTAGCTAATTCTTATTTATTTTTTGAGTGAACTTTGGTAGTTTGCGTCTATGAAGAAATTAGTCTATTTCATTATGTTGTTTAATTTATTAGCATGAAGTTATTCATAATATTCCCTTATTAACATTTTAATGCCTTTAGAATTTGTTGTGATGTCACTTTTCCCATTCTTGATGTTGGTAATTTTTGTCTTCTCATTTTTTCTTGATCAGTCTGGACAAAAATTTCAATTTTATTTATCTTTTCAAAGAAACAGCTTTTTGTCTCATTGATTTTGTCTGTTTTTCTATAGTTTATTTCATTGATTTCTGTTCTAATCTCTATTATTTCTTTTCTTTTGCTTACTTTAGGTTTCATCTGCTCTTCCTTTTCTGGCTTCTTAAGGCAGAATCTGAGATCACTGATTTGAAACTTTTCTTCTTTTCAAATATAGGTATTAAGTGCTAAAAATTTCCTGCTAAGTAAAGCTTTAGATCCAATCCACACATTTTTATATGTTGTGCTTTTTCATTCAGTTTAAAATATTTTCTAATTTTCTTGTGTTATTTTCCCTTTGTCCAATGAGTTATATGGAAGTGTGTGGTTTAATTTCCAAAACTTCGGTGGATTTTCCATATATCTTTTTATTATTGGTTTCTAATTCAACTGTGGTTGTCTGGAAAAGATTTTTATTTCACCTTTGTTTTTGAAAGATATTTTCACTGGTATAGAATTCTAGGTCAAAAGTTTTTTTTAAAAAGTACTTTAAAGATTTTTCTCCACTGTCTTCTGGCTTACACTGCCTCTAATGAGAAACCTGCTCTCATACTTATCTTTTGTCCTTTTTATGTAATGTGTATTTTTTCCCTCTAGTTGCTTTTAAGTAAGATTTTCCCTTTTATCACTGGTTTTAAGCAATTTGATTATGATGTGCCTTGGTATAATTTTCTCCATATTTCTTGTGCTTGAGGTCATTGAGCATCCTGGATTTGCAGTCATCCTTATCCTGCTTGGAAAAGGCACTCCATGCCAGGCCACTGCCACCCCCACTTCCGACATGGATGACTATTGTCAAATTTATTACTTTTGCCAATAAGATTTGTGAAAAATGTTATCTCAGGGTAATTTTAATTTGTATTTCTCCAGTGAGGCCAGGCATTTTAATTATTTAAAAGTCATCTGTATCTTCTTTTCTGTAAATTGACTGATCATATTTTGTTTAATTTTTGTATTGGTTTTTTGATCATTTTTATATTGATTTATCTGTATCTTTTATCTTTTCTACAATGAGCATGCATTTTTTTTGCAATAAGAAGACACAACATAAAGTAATTTTAAATTTAAAAAGTGCTTTTAAAAACTCATGTAGTTTCCTGGTATTGGAAAAATATTCATAGTCCATGGTAGCTAGTATTTTATTATAACTTCTCAGGGGCTTATTTTCACTTCTCTTTGTGATAAAACCTACATAACTAACATGAAGTATGTGAGCTTAAAAACCTGAGTCACTCTGGACTGCTTATCTTTTGACCAGGGGCCCTAGAAAAATCATAAACTCTCATATCTGTAAAGAGATTTGGAGCTCCAGCACTTCAGTAGATCTTCCAATGGCCCTGGGACGCTGACAGGTCATTGACAATGATCCCCATTTTATAGATTTTTTTTTTTTTTTTTTTGCGGTAAGCGGGCCTCTCACTGTTGTGGCCTCTCCCGTTGCGGAGCACAGGCTCTGGACGTGCAGGCTCAGCGGCCATGGCTTACGGGCCCAGCCGCTCCGCGGCATGTGGTATCTTCCCGGACTGGGGCACAAACCCGCGTCCCCTGCATCGGCAGGCGGACTCTCAACCACTGTGCCACCAGGGAAGCCCCCCATTTTATAGATTTTTAAACCAGAGGCTTAGAAAGGTAAAGTGACTTTATCATATGGAAGGTTAGATTTAGAAGTTACCTTAAAGATGATCTGATTCTCTGTACTCAGAGTCCTACAATTAGTAACTACAGCAAAACTTTGGCTTGGACTCAGGTGTTCATTCTAATAGCAGTAATCAAAGTGAGGATCCCTATCACTATAAGTGCTTAGGGGAGGACAGATAGCTTCTCTGGGCAGGCATACTGGGGGTGCTGGAGCCTTAGGTCTTTCTATGCTCACCTTTGGCAGCAGTCAGCATGGTGGAGGCCAGTTCACACTGCTGTGATTCCAAGTGTCCAAGCGTGAACCAGCGAGGGTAACGGCTGGGCACCACAGATACCATATGGTGAGGGTGGGAAGTGTCGCCTGCAGAAGTTGAGTTTTCTAGAACAGGTAACCTAGAAGACCCAGGGAGAGTCATAAGCTATCACCCAGACCCTTGCCATCTGGAGCCACCTTAGAGCAGCTTGTTCTTTGCTGGGGAGGAATTGGGCAGGAAAGGGTTAATGAAGAACTTTGAAGGTTTTAAAACCTATGGTACCGTACTTTATATGAGGTGAGTGCCTGGGCACTTGCAGAACTCAAGATGAATAGTTCTTACTGCAAATGGATTTGAAAGACAGTTCAAAAACCATAAGATTATTTTTAAAAGCATAAGAAATATATGCCAAGTAATCCTCAGCAGTCCTTTCTGGTTGAGCTGAGGAGCTTTCTCAGCCTTAGAGCCTAACTAAAATTCTTTTTCTGTATGTTCTGCTGCATCCTAGAGGTCCACCTGCCTGAACCAAGGATCCTATTCTAGTTTGGAAACAGGATGCCCATAGCTCATTGTTCTCAAGTCTTGATATAGAAAAACTTACTTCTACTTCCCCAGATGTAGCTGGTGACCTATGCCTGGGAACCATTTCTCAGTTAGGTATGGAAAGGCTCAAACCCCTTGTGAAGCTGCCAAACTGGGCCCAGAACAAAGAGACTCAGGCCTTGGGTGCTCTATATCTGTTAAAAATTCAGAGACTTCCTCAGACAGTTCACTGAGAATGCAGCCAGGGAGCAAGTGCGTCACCAGCGAGGCATCCCAGATAGGAATCCTAGATCGTATGAAAATATCTGAAGCATTTTAGGGCAGGCTGATGGCAGGTCCAATCGAATAGAGAAAGAGTGAAAGAGAAGAAAGTGAGATAAACAAAGAAAAAGAACATCTGAGACTTCTGGTTTAGTGGAGGCATTTGGGCTAGGAAAGGGCTACCCACCTCATGGCACGTAAGGCTAATTTATAGGACAGGTCTGGATCATGAGGCAGCAGAGCTGAGAACAAATACTTGGCAAAGGTATGCATGGGAACACTCTCTCGGTGGATGACTTCTCCCAGACCGCTGAAGGGGCCTCCTGCAGGAATAAGATAAGCCAGCCAGTTATTTATCTGTATGCTTTTATTTGTCTGCCTGGACTTGAGCCTTAGGATCCCACATGTGTTTGCTAGCCATAAGAACCTTCACTATACTTTAACGTTAAAAATGTTGCTATACCTGTGCTCTGTTAGAGAGGTGAACCCAGAGTCACAGGCCTAAGACTCGGTGACAATAGCCCCTTCTCTACTTACCTTCCAGGAGTAAGATGCACTGCTTCTGCAGTGTTTGCACTAGCTCATCATCCAGCTGCAGCTCCTGGAGTCGACTCAGGAGCTGCTCCTCATTACGGCACACCTTGTCCTGTGCGTAGAGGCCTTCAGGCATCACCCTCTGTTGACCCATCCCCATCAGAGCAACTTCCATGGCCAATGACAGGTAGGACTCACTGCTGTCTGGGCAGCCTGCAGCCACAGGCACATGCTGGTACACAGGGGCTCTGCTTTCATTCATATCTGAGGACAACAGGGCACCGGATTTGGTAGGTCAGGCCCCATGGATTTTTCTGCCTCTCTTCCCCCCACACTTTGGAATACAGCTTGGTCAAGAGCTAACACAGGGAAGCTGAGTCAAACACCAGAACAGTAAGACAAATATACTGAAAAAAGGTTATACAGGGTTACAAAGATTCCTAACTCCTTCCTAATGCATTATCTGGCTAGGCCAGCTGGGGAAGAATACAATCATACTAATCTTTTGCTAGAATGCTATGTAATACTAATTAACTATTTTTGTGTCTGTCTCTTCACTAGAATGTAAGAACCTTAAAGGAAAGAGACTTTATCTTACTGCCTGAGGCATCTCCAGGGCCTGGTATGTGGAAGGAGCTAAGTGTATGTCTATGGTAAATAAACCCCAAGTACAACTTCAGGTTTTCAAGATGCAAGTGTCATTGTGCAGATGAAACAGACCAAAGATGATGAGTCCTTTTTCAGGGGATCAGAGGGAAGATAGGGTAGCCCCTACCTTGCATTGGGGCCACCCCTTGTATCTCTACCCACAGAAATCCAAATCCATCCAGTTAAACTATTACTTTTGTGACATTTGCAACTTTTATGTTATTAGTACTTTATATGGTCCACCTTTGGGTTCAAAGTTTCAGGAGGAGAGCACAGGTGTAAAAGCCAGAGTCTTAATTTCTTTCCTTTCCCCTTCCTCCATCTGGTAAATATTTATGGAAGACTATTAAATGGGAGTTACTGCCCTAAGTGCTAGGATCACAATGATAAGTCATAATTTCTGCATTCAGGGACCTGACAGTCTAGTAAGAGATACTTACTTGTAAACAGATTGTAATGCAGTGTGCTAAATACCGTAACAGATGTATGTATACAATACAGTGATAGCATAAAGGAAAGAAGAATCAGTTCTGTCTCAAGTCCTTGCTACTTTGAGACTTTATTAAATTACTTCTCTTTTATTTCTGTTTTGTAAATTTGGTACAAAACCACCATAAAGGAGAATGTTCAAGGGGAACATGAGAGTATTACGCAAGGTATACACACTGCTGATGAAGTTTTTTCCCCCTTCCAGACTCTGAGGACTACTTGGCCTCTGACTCCTCAAATCCCCCTAGCCCTTCTTATTCCCCTTGGATTACTCTTTAGGCATTCACACGGTAGGGAAGTGAGAGGAGCAAAGGAAGACTGAGGCTGGCACAGTAAAATGGGTGAGTAGGACAGGGCCAGTCCACAGAGTGGGAAAGGAAGGTGGGAAAGAGAGCAATCCCAAGAAAACCTCTCAGGGGAGGTCCAGTTTGGATAAGAGACCAAAAGGCTGCAAGAGGGGTAAAACAGCCTCTGTCATGGAGGAGAAGAGAGCTCCCAAGGGCAGTTTCGGCTTGCCTTCAGGGCTGACCCCTGTACCTGACACTTCCAGATAGCCATCATCATTCAGGCGGCAGGCCTCAGTCAAAGTGAGAAACAGGCAGCCAATGGGATCCAGGGGGTGGCCCACCCAGCCTTCTAGGTTTGTGATCGTTGTGGTTCCTCTCTGCAACAGTTCTGGAAACAAGCAGGTCAAGGTTTCAGAGAGTGATAGAGACACACTGCTCTCTGTCCCTGCCCGGTCTCTCCATTAGTCTCTTCACCAGTCTCTCTCAGACACTGGCCCTGAAACTCAAAGTAAAGCTTCCCTCACTGTCTTGCTCTGGGTTGATGAGACTGGTCACAAGCTCATCATCCAGCTCTGAGGCATGTGGTGTGCATGTAGGCTGCCTGCTGACAGCACACATATGTAGATACAGCTTTACAGATCTTCTCATACCAGATCTTAGTGGATTCAACTGTCCTGTGAGAGAGGCAGGCCAGCATTATTATTCCCATTTTACAGATAAGAAAACTGATATTCATAGAGGTAAAGTGAGGCACTCCACACAGCAAGGAGAATGACCTAGAATCCCCTAGCCCCTGTAACACCAGGAAACTTAATGAAAATTAAGTACTAGGCCTTGCAGCCCCTGAGGGTCCGCATCAGCCTCAGCCTAAGGAGTTAAGATGGCTCTTGATCACTATACCTTTCTTCTGATGCTTGTAGATTTCCAGCTGCCGTTGCTGCTGCAACCTCAGAGTATTGATAATGGCCACTGTGAGTCTGAGGGCCTCTTTTGGGTAACCATGGGAACGCAGGGCATCAACCCGAGCACAGGCTGTAGGCACATGCTCTACCAGATGAGAAGAAAATATTTTGATTGAGTTAAATTTTCAAATCAGGAAAATTCATGCTTGACAAAGGGAGACTGTATTCAGTTCAGTTCCTCAAATTCAACCTGACATCTACTGTGTACCAGAAATTGTACCTTACCTTTTAGGGATAGAAAGTTGAATAAGTCACACGTACTACCTCCAAGGAGACACCCTGCAGCCCCAGTGTAATGGTTTGGTGTAGAAAGGGACAAAGAACTAGGATAATAAAATGTTGTACCTCTTTGTGAACATGTACTACAGGAAGGCAATGTAGCAACAAACTGCCTTTATAGAGGGAAAGGCCTCATTTGTTTATTAATCCTATGCTTCCTGAGAACCTATTAAATGCCAGGTAGCATGCTGGGCAAAGCAGCTACAAAGATGAATAAGAAATGGTCACTTTCCTCAAAGTGCTCACAAATGATACATAAACATATCATTATAAAACAGTTGAAAAGAAATGACATGATAGAAATATACACAGAAAGAAAATAATATTTGAGCTATAGCCTTTGTAGGGCAAGTAATATTTTAAATATGTAGACAAGCAGGGAAAGGCATTCCTGGTT
The DNA here is from genome assembly GCF_949987515.2 of Delphinus delphis. NCBI lineage: Eukaryota > Metazoa > Chordata > Mammalia > Artiodactyla > Delphinidae > Delphinus > Delphinus delphis. Next base: position 36,747,217 of record NC_082683.1, read on the forward strand.
GCCTTTATATATAACATATAAACAGAGGCGTATAAGTAAAAGCATAAAAAGTATTCTAGATAACATCTTCAGAGTACGGCAAATAGTTCTGTGTGGAGTTAGGTTATGTGGCTAGAGATAGCCTGGAAATGACTACCAAAGGCTTATAAAAGTGATTATAATAAATGGGGAAGTGATTATAATGAGATTTACGGTTTATTTTGTGATTTCTTTTAAGATAACATTAAAAATTATACAAATAGTTATAGAAAATTTGAAAATATAGATAAAACAAAATAAAGATTGGAGATAACCATTATTTCTAGTTTCATATTTCATTTTATGAAAAAATATATATCCAGACTTTTCTATTTAATTTTAATAAAAATGGGATATTTTAATTATTGTTTTATAACTAGGTTTTTCCACTTAATAACATATTGTAAATATTTTCCCATATTAAATACACTTCTATAACATTAAAAATGATTACATATCATTCCACTGAATATACATACTATCCATTAAGTCAATCAATCCCCTATTGTTGGACATTTAAATTGCTTCCAATTTTTCTCCTCTGTACATTATACATCCATGCTCTAATAAGCCCCATAACTTTATGCATATTCTTAGTTAATTATAGCTCAGGATAAATTCCTAGAGGTAGAATTCCTGGATCAAGGGCTATGAATGTATTTTAAAGGCTTTTGATAAATGTTGTTGAAATGTTGTAAGCATTTACATTCCTACCAGTAGTATATGAGATTACCTCTCCTACATGTAACCTCTCCTCTACCAAAACCTAATTATCTTTATTTATAAAATTTCTGACTATTTGACAATTGAAACATGATAATTCAGTGTTGTTTTGATTTGCATCTTTGTTTATTAATGAGGTTATATTTTTTCTCATGCTTGTTATATATATGTTTTAGAAGTGTTAGAGAAGAAGAAATATAATCAAAGGGAATTTCAGGTGGATTCAGCAAGATCTTGTGAAAGACAAAGATATGGGGTGAGGGATGGAGGTAGGGAATTGGGAGATGATAATAAAAATGTACGCAATTGTCGTTAAGACTCAGAAAATGCGTATTTTTTAAAAGTGTCTAGTTTGGAATGGGCATTCTGTAATAAAGTCAAGAACAGATTGACAGAGGCTAGAGGAGGGTTTAAACTCACAATGGAACAGCTCTATTCTGTTATGATGACGGAAGGAATGAGGAAAGGAAGACAGCTTGGTGACAAATGCAGATAGTGCCTTAGCTACTAGTACAGAGTAATTTAAGTTTCAAAGTTCATGCCTTTTCAGCAAAATATGTAATTTCAGAGTAGATTACAATGTTGCTCGGTAACTGCTGACTAAGAGAGCCTGTGAACTAATGTCTAATGATTTTGTTAGTACTCTTTCAGATTTACTAACTCCTTTCCCCTCCCCAAACTTAGGAAACAATATAAATCCCTCTATTTGAGGTTACTGTACCTCACTTGTACATATGCAAATCGCCCAGGCTACACATAAATACCCTGAGGCCCTAGTCAAGGCCCCAGAAGATCTGTATGAAGACTGTCCAAAGTGTAGTTGTGTTGCTGGTACCTATGCAGATGGCTCACTCAAGCTTGGCATGAGGTGAGAGAGGGCTCTGAAATTCTGAGAGTAGGACAGGTACACTTACCAAGCCACAGTGGCTGGCCTTGGGAATTAAAGAGTAGTCTCTCACTTTCCTGCTGGCAGGCAGGAGCTATATATACATCACTGCTGATTATTCGCTGTAAGTGGCTGTCCTGCCAATGCAATTCACGGCCCTCGATGGCTCTAGTGAACACTGTCCGCCTTGGTCTGGATAAAGAATCTGGGGAAAGAAAGAAATGCAGCAGTTCAATGATGGGTAATCTGAAGCTCTAGCTCCTGTGTCTTCTTCAGGGTGGGAGGAATGGCAGAAGAATAGTGTATAGTTAGTGACAGCAGTCACTCTGCCATCTATCTGGGTGTTCGTTGTGTTGCTTCTTTATTGGATAGCTTTTAGTGTGTCTGTGCCCTCTATGGGAAAACCTTTCTACATAGATCTATGGTTGAAGACCAGTTTCTCGTAGGACCCAGAAACACATGAAAGAGAGGAGGGACCGTGGTGCTCAGCTGCTCAATTATGAGGATACAAACTGCTTCTATAGAAGCCAGAGGAACAGAGAAGCAGCTAGGTAATGTCCCTGGCCAACCCATAACCTGTTTCTTTTACAGCATGACCCACATCAGACTAAGTACTTCTGTGACATGGATATAAAAGCTGAAAAAGAGCTGAAGCCCTGTGTATTCTGGTATCTTTATCACACTAGTATCTGCAAGCTTACAACCTTGTTCTCCCATAAGAAAAATTGATGCTGACAAAAGACTAAATTGTTTTCTCACTGGAGTCCTACCATGCCATCTCTCTTCAGGAAAAGGGCTGCAGGGAAACAGTAGACAAAGTAAGTTCAATTCTTCAGGGTGGTGTGTAGGAAGACCAAATGGAAGATACAATCATAAAATGTGGATATAGGAGGACTCATGGAAGTGACATTTAAGGAAATGAAAACATAAACGATCATTTAACTCTCTGCCAGACTAAGAACAGTTGAAACTATTTTGGGATCAAGAACTGAAATACAGGTATTTCCCGAGATGCCCAAATGAGTTGTGCATCTACTGAGCCTGTGCAAAAATACTGGGAGGGAAAGTCAGAGGATTCAGACTGAACATGAAAGAAACGAACATATTCATCTACTAAGCAAAAGTCCTTGGAATCTGGTCATCTCTTCAGAAACCTGTATATTCCTTAGAGTGCAGGCTCAGAGGATTAAATCAGAATAGCACTGACAATATTTACTGAAATTGCTTCTCCTTCATGTCACCCCTCAGCTGAAGCACAACGACCCTTCTACTGGCTGCAGTCGGAGCCCCTCTCCTGCTAAACTGAGAATCCACCGTGGGTCTGCTCAGCCCACAGTGGGGATTAGGCTCCCAATATGTTTTGTATTTCATGAAGTCAGCAAATAATGACTGCCTACTACATGGCAGGTACTGTTCTAGGTATTCAGGATATAAGAAGTCCTTGGCTTCATGGACCTTTATATTCAAATGGGGAGAGACAGTTAAATGAATGTATAGTATAGTAAATATATAAGATGGTTATGAGCGCTAAGGAAGAGACTAAAGCAAAGTTAGGGAGAAAGGCAAGCTGGTATTGGGTGGGGGTTATTGTTTTTTTTTTTTTTGTGGTACGCAGGCTTCTCACCGCTGTGGCCCCTCCCGTTGCGGAGCACAGGCTCCGGACGCGCGGGCTCAGCAGCCATGGCTCACGGGCCCAGCCGCTCCGCGACATGTGGGATCTTCCCAGACCGGGGCACGAACCCGTGTCCCCTGCATTGGCAGGCGGACTCTCCACCACTGCGCCACCAGGGAAACCCGGGTTATTGTTTTATATAGCATGGTTTTTAATAAGGTAACATGTGAACAGAGGCCTGAAGGAACTGAAGAGCAAGCCTCAGATATAACTAAGGGAAGAGCATCCTAGGCAAAAGGAACAGCAAGTGCTACTGGTGGGAACATATTTGGAGTGTTTGAGGGTAGTGAGGAGGCCAGTGTACCTAGAATGGAGTAAATAAGCAGGAAAGTCATAGGAGATGAAGCCAGAGAGATACTAGGAAACCAGACCATGGAGGGCCTTCTGGGCCATGAGGCAAAGATGAGAAGTCACTGGAGGTCATTGAGCCATTGAAGGTATATGATCTGATTTGCATTTTAAAAGGACAACTGGCAGCAGTATTGAGAACAGACTTTACGATGGAAGCAGTTAGGAGGCCACTGCAATAATTTGTGAAAGACGATGAATCTGTTCAGAGTAACAAGCAGTGGAGGTGATGAGAGTAAATGAACCCTGGATATATTTTGAAGGTAAAGGTAATAGGATTTGCTCGTGGATTAGATCTGGGATGAGAAAGAGAAGAATCAAGGATGACTCCAAGGTTTTTAACATAGACTTGTCATATATGGAGACAGGGAAGACTGCAGGAGGAGCAGGTTTGGGTGGGGCTAGAGGGGTAAGAAATCCTACTGAGATCCTATTAATATCTAAGCTGAAACATCAAAAAGGTAGATGAACATGTAAATCTGGAGTTGAGAGGAAAAGTCTGGGCAAGAGATATAAATCTGGATGTTGTTAGTATATAGATGATTAGTAAAACAATGCAATTACCAGGGGAGTAAATATAGAAAGAGAAGTGGTTTGATAACTGAGCCCTGGGTACTCTAGCATTTTAGGTTGGGAAGTGGTGGGGAGACAGTAAAGGAGACTGAGAAGGAGGGGCCAATGAAGAGGAGAACCAAGAGAGTAGTGTCTTGGAAATAAGGTGTTTGAAGGAGAGAGTGATCGATTGTGACAAATACTGCTGATGGGTCAAGTAAGATTCTGACTGAGAACTAGATTTAGCAATGGTTAGCGTTAGTGACCAGTACAAGAGATGTTTCAGTACTGAAGGGATGAAAGCCTGACTGGAATGAGTTGAAGAGAGAATAAGAGCAGAAGAAGTAGAGAAGATAAATATATAATATTCTTCTGAGCATTTTTCTTAATTCTACCACTTATTTCTACTACCTCAGAGAAACAAGGTGGTAGACAGAGAGTCATGTGGGGTCAACAAGAATATTTTTTGCTTTGTTTTGTTTTGGGATGAAAGATAAAACAATGTGCTTGTATACTCAGAGGAATAATCCACAAAAACCTGTGACGCAGGAGAGAGTACAGATAGTTCCTGGGGTGATGTCCTAGATAAAAGGAATAAGATCTCAAGAACAAGTGGAGGGTTTGCACTTAGAAGCACAAACAAAAACAGCAGAAGAGGCAGAGTAGATGAGTAGAGACAGAAGCAGATGTGGTGATAGAGTTTTGGAAATTCTCTTCTGATTGCTTCTATATTCTCAGTGAACAGGAAGCAAGTCTTCAGGATGAAAGTGAGGATGGGGAGAAAGTATAGAAAGTTTTAAGGAAAAGATGGTGTGAAATAGTAATTTAGAAGACTGAAAGAAGGCACAGACTAGGGAAATGTAGTTGATGTCTGGACAATACTATGGACCCACTTGAGACTAGTGGTCATAAACTTAAGATAAGACCAGTTATCATAGTCATGTTTCTCTCCACCATGTTCAGCTGTGTGGGTGTGAGCACCAAGTAACTAGAAAGTTAGACTGAACTACTAAGGTTAGGGTTTTGCTATGTGAGTGTAACTAAGGGAACGAGGGGGTTGAGTATGTATGCAAGGTAGTGATTATAACGATGCACCAAGGAATCTAATCGGGATAAGAAGGAAAATGAGGCTACCACAAGGATGGAAAAGTGATAGCATCAAAACTCCTAGTGGGTCAAAGAATTACTGGAATACCAGAGAAAATAACCTAGTAAGACTGGTGGTGCTAATTAGAGCTGCTTGAAATTGCGATTGTGAAGAAGGTGTACTTATTGGTAATGGCAAGCTTTAGGGTATGATCTTGGGGTTGCATAGCTAAGTTATGATAGAAGATAGACTATTAAAAGAGAGGAGGTCAAAGAACTGAAAGACTAGAATACTGAAAGTACCATCTATGTGGCTATTTAAATGATCAAGAATCATGACAGAAGTAGAGGCAGAGAGTAGTGTTAGTGAGCCAGTAACCAAAAATCTTCAAGGAATGAGGGGGATTGCCCCAGAGGTCAAACGACCAAAACCTGGAGGGCAGCAGACAGCATATTTTAACAGCACTGACTTTAAAGCTGGGGGGTATTTTAGGAAGGAGGGTAGGACAATGATGTAGAAATGGCAATGAAGAATAAGCAGGATGCCTATTGCTCCATCAGGCCCAAAGGTAAAGAGATGTGAGAGATAAATCAGCCACAGCTTGAGAAGACTTAAGAGGAAACAACATTCTCAAATATACTGTCACCAGTATACTGTGACAAGGAAGAAACTGCCAGACAGGAGGCATGTGTTTATACACATGTGACTCTCTCTATGCCAAACCAAAGTCAATACTAAAAGGATACATTCCTGTGTTGTGGAGGTTAGATGAATGCCAGCAAAGGGTAGCTTCAAGTGGCAAAGTTGTAGGCTTTTCATCTCTCATTACCTTGGTTGCCTTAAATACACTGATAATCAATTATGGTACAGCAGATGAAGACCAAGCAAGAACAATAATTTAAGTGATTTCCTCCTAGAGGTTAAAAATATCAGTAGATTTATCACTTAAAATAAAAGGGAGGACATGTAAAATCAATGTCTGATAAAAATCTACCAATAAAGGATCCCCATGGGCTAAAGAGCAATCAATTGCCAACAGCAAATGGCCTGAGTTACATGAACTAAAGCTGATGTGAATGTCGATGTCCAGTGATACCTGGTCAGTGGGCTCAAAAGGCAGAGGGTACAATATCACTGTACTGGATTTGTCTTAAAATGGAGCAAGAGTCCTAGCCATATCTCGGAACGATGACCCCCTCCTAGAAATCTGCTGTATAAAAATTTGAGGAAAACAGAGAAAAGTAAGTAAGAAAGGCAGTTGTCAGGACTTTTTTTTAAGTTGTTTTTTTTTTTTCTCCCAGGTCTTCTATCATTCCCTTGAGGTAGGTCTTCTGAGCTAAAACCAACCCCAACTGAGGCCAAGATCCATTAGTCATGAAAAACTTGAAGGGTAAAGAGGATTCATGAAGAGGGCTCTAGGAATTTATGCTGGGCACTGTAAGGACACTCTAGATGTGGAAAAGGACAGCATCCTCAATGTCAAAGATACAAGCTCACCCTTATTTAAGGTTTGGCATTTCAAGACAAACAAAAGAACAGGCTTTTCTTATTTAGGATGACAATTCTGACAGTCCAAAAGTTGTCCAGCCACCTTTGTTCTCAGGCTTTACCCTCCGACCTTTTGGAGTTCCAGGCATGAAGACGCTAAAATGATATCTGGCTCACCTGAACGGTGACTGGCATTCTGGGGCAGTGCGTTGGTGATGTTGGGCAGCTCATGCCCATAGTTCCCATCCTCCAGGGGACAGACATCCAGGTCATTCCACTTCTGCAGCTGCTGCAGCCAACAGGATTTTTCCTCCAATTTGCAATGTGGATTTAAAATGATGCACACCCATAACGCCCCTGGAAAAGAAAGAAACCCACATTCTTGACATCTCTCCTTTGATGTATGTCTAAGCCTTAATTTTTCAGTTTACTCTTTTCTTCCATTTTTTGTTGGTAGGAAAAGTTTCCAAAATATCAGCTTTTCTCAATATAAAAAAACAAATCTAAAAAAAAACCAGCCCCTGGGCTTCCCTGGTGGCGCAGTGGTTGGGAGTCTGCCTGCCGATGCGGGGGACACGGGTTCGTGCCCTGGTCCGGGAAGGTACCACATGCCGTGGAGCGGCTGGGACCGTGAGCCATGGCCACCGAGCCTGTGCGTCCGGAGCCTGTGCTCCGCAACGGGAGAGGCCACAACAGTGAGAGGCCCACACACTGCAAAAAAAAAAAAAAGAAAAACCAGCCCCCAAACCAAATCTGCTAAAGTTTTCAGAAATGCTTATTTTTCCTTCCCAAAGGTTTCTTAAAGCAGAGTGACTATCTTGATATCTGGATATATGCCTGTGATGATGAACAAGACAGATTTGGGCTTGAATTCCGAGCTCAGATCTGCAGTCCAACAAACATTTATTGAGAGAGTTCTTGTTCAAGACCTTGTATTGGAGAATAAGACCCTGTTCCTACCCTTGAGGAGCTGTCCAATGGGGGAGATAGATAAATAAACACAGTGTCATTTGAATATGATAAGTGTTAAGATAAAGATATATTCAGGGTACAATAATAGCACAGAGGAAGGGCATTTAGCATAAGAAGGAAGGTGCTCAGAAAAGGATTTTAGTTGACCTTAGACTTTCTGAGCTTCAAATCCCTCAACTGTAAAACTGAGATCATAATGTAAAGGGCCTAGCATATTATTTGGCACAGAGTGGAATTTAGTATTTCCCTTTTCCAAGGAAAATCGTTTATTTGTACTTGGATTTTGATACTGTTGATCAGCTGTGATGCCTTAAAACTATCACATTCTTGGATCTTCTCTGTCACTATAGCAGAGTATCACATATTCCACATAACCAATGAGTACTGTTTCTTTGACCACATCACCCTTCTTTGCAAGCAAACCTGCTTCTTATTTTCAAAGTTGGCTATGTGGCTAAGACAGAAGTATTCTCAATCTCAAGTTAACAATAAGCCTGGCTGCAGAGTGTCTTAAGTTAAACATCCTTTGGGATGGTGTTACATACATAGACGGCAGTATATTCAGACACTATTTCAAGGCCCCTCAAAGTCAAATAGGAATGTTTTAAAAGACATTTAAGCCTCAATTTCAGGTACTAACTAGAGGTGATGAAAATTCATTTCTATTGGCTCAATTCAGTTTTTCAAATCCACAGTGAAAAAGAAACTACACTATGTAATATAATAGTATTATATAATGATGGTTCTTAAGGGGATTATAATTAGGAGTCCCTCAAAAAATAATTATACTAAAGCATAGTAAATGCTATTATAACCACATATAAAATGCTATGAGAATATGTATGATGGAACAATTAACTCTGTAGATGGGGTCAGGAAAAGTTAAAACATTTGAGTTTGTCCTTGAAGAATAAACATGAGTTAATTCTAGTTAAAAAATGGCTAACTAAATACATATGCTCATCATCAGTCCCTCTTGATACTTCACTAAAATGAAAGTAGAGGGATAAGAACAGGCATAAACTCACATAGACACATAGAATGGGAGAGATGAAAGAGAAGAGTCATAAAATTGGGAATCTGGAAGGCATGTGGATGAGAGATAGCTGACATAGCAGAAGAAAGTTGAAAACGCCATCAGCAGTTAGGAAAGCCCAGCAGCAGACTGATTCATGCTGCAGAGCCCCGCTGAAAGTGGGGCCGAAATATAGTGGAACAGGTTAGAAATTTGTCAAAGGTCTCAGGATCACAGACTTCCTCCTCTATTCAGGGTAGCTCAGTGCCTGTTCATTCTCTCTCCTGGAAGAAAACCAGAGCTTTACTCACTGGAAAGATAGATTCGGAGAGGCTCTGGATTGGGAATACTGTGTACAACTGAGGGTGAGGTTTCCATGCGAAAAACTGAGGGAGTAAGAAAAATATACATATTGTACAAATGGACACACTTACCCCCACCATCCAACCCTCTTTCCCTATTTGGTTCTGAGAAAACTGTGACAGGCTTATAATCCAGACATGGTGTTCATGTCCTAGTGTTTTGTGGAAGGTAGAACTTGTGAGTAAAAAAATTAGCTGAGGAAATATCTAAGCAAAGTGTTGAAGGAGCAGCCTGGTTTCTCTTGACTGCTTATAGTAAAATGCAAGAAGAAAGAAATTATTTAAAGACAGAACTGTGAATCAAAAAGGAAGCAGAACTTAAAGATGTGGAACATGCTCAGCCTATCCACATTGAAAAGAATGAGAAAGCCTGTTTGGGAAAGAATATAATGGTGTGACCCTTAGAGAGGTAAATCTTCATCTTTTATTGTAGGAATAAAAAGAGAATACCTAGAATTAAAAAATCAAGAAAGAACAGTTATTTAGAAATGTGGAGGCATGTTAGAAAAAGCAGCTGAAAGAATTAAAAATTGCTCTTTCTGAGAAGTAGGAACTGACAATGTGAAGGAATATGGCATAGAAATATTGTTTTTTATTATAAAGTTTGTAGAACTCTTTGACATTTTAACCTGTATACATGTATTACTTCATTTTGATAGAAGAACAAGAGATAAATAGGAGTGGTTTGGGCGGAGAGATCAAGGGACGGTATATACCCAAACAGGAGAAAGGACATAAGCGAAGACAAAGACGTTCTCATGAGTCATCTTAGTTTCTTTGGATATTAAGTCTATTGGATGTTTTTTCGTTTTGGTAGAAAATTTTTGTAATCTAGCATGTTAGCTTTTAGTACTATTGGGACTGTGAGTTCCTACCAATTACAGTGTCCTTTCTGAACACCAGGTGGCAGGAAATCCCTAATATATAGGAGGTAAAGGAGGTAAAAAATTTCTAACCGTGTGACAGTAAGAAAGATGCACAAATATTCAGATCATAAAAATTACTTTCTCTACTTCTAGAATTTAAGAGTGCTAAAGGCCTGTATAAACCTCAAGAAAAAAATTTTTTTCTTCACATTGTAGTCTTTTCCTATGGTGTCTGTGTTACACTGTTTGCTGGTTCTTGTAAAATTGATGTAGGGATAGGGTCCCACCCACCAACAAACAAAAAAGATAAGAAAACCTCATCATTTAAGATGCGGGAAGAGGAGCGCTAAGAACACAATTTTGAGGAAGCACCAATATTTAAGTAATGAGCAGAGGAGAAGGAGGAATAAGCAAAAGAGATTAAGAAAGAAAGATAAGAGAGATGGAAGAACCAGGAGAAATTAGTGACACACAAGCCAATTAGCAATGTCTAATGAGGCAGAGTGTCAGTATTAGTAAGAAACATTTACTTTACAGTTTAAGATGTGCTTTTTGTTTATAGTGAAGTAAAAGATTTTCACATTTAATCTTCATAAGTATAACGAGAACCAAAGAGAGGCCATTAAACTTGGCCTTATGAATGGCAAAATCAATAGGATAACAGGAACAGAAAACAGATTGGGTGAGTTGAGAGAGGCTTAACAGGCAAAAAAAGCAGGGAACTAACTACAGTCATCAAGGAGTTACCATTTCCTAGGCACTGAAATATTAAAAAGGAGATCCCTAGAAAGTGAGTACTTCCACCTGTAAGTTTAAAATGAGTTTTCTGTTTTACTAAGTCATTATGGATTTGTTTTAAAACAAACTCAAGAGATTGCTGCATCTCTAAGAAAGAGACAAGGCAAAAAATCCTGCAGGTGCCTACATGTAACAGGCATGTAGGGACTGTGTTACCATGATCCAAAAGCAGATTTTCCAGCAACTTAAAAAAAGCATCACCTGAGGATACGGGGAGGGGGAAGGGTAAGCTGGGACAAAGTGAGAGAGTGGCATGGACATATATACACTACCAAATGTAAAACAGATGGCTAGTGGAAAGCAACCGCATAGCACAGGGAGATCAGCTCGGTGCTTTGTGACCACCTAGAGCGGTGGGATAGGGAGGGTGAGAGGGAGGGAGATGCAAGAGGGAAGAGATATGGGGACATATGTATAAGTATAGCTGATTCACTTCGTTATAAAACAGAAACTAACACACCATGGTAAAGCAACTATACTCCAATAAAGATGTTTAAAAAAAAAGCATCAAAAACTCTAGCCAAGTGTAGGTACTATGGAAGTTAAAATTTTACATAATTATTATATATTAAACATAATAATAAATAATAGCAACTATTTCTTTTTATGGGCTACGCATTATAATAGGCACTTTATATATATTATCTTATTCAGTCTTCCAACTGTGCGGGTCAACAGGACTTGGATTGGGTGTAGAAGGTAGAAAACAGAGGGAACCTAGGATGACTCAGATTTTCTTCTTGAGCAGCTAGATACATCTCACGACCCTGTACTGAGATGGGGAAAATTAGGCTTTCACGGGAAAAATAAGAGTTCTGTGATGGTCATGTTAAGTTTGAGATGTTTCTTAGACATGGTGGGAAGCTGGACACTGAGCCTACAGTTCAAGAGAAAGGTCAGAGCTAGAGACATAAGTTTGTGACTTGCCTACATCTAGATTATATTTAAAGCCATGGGACTGAATATGATCACTTAGGTACAGAATGCAGACAGGGCAGTGGGTACTGCAGAATACTCAATATTTAGAAGGATTGAGAAAAGGAAGAGGAGCCTACAAAGCAGTGTGACAGAAAGTAGCCAGAATGTGGGAGGAAACCCAGGAGGGTGTGTGGGGTTATGAAAGCTAAGAGAGTACGTTTCAAGATGGGTATGGTCAATTTTATTGAAAACTGCTAAGAGGTCAAGTAAAATAACAACAGAGAAGTGGCCACTGCAATATGGAAGTCACTGGTGACTGTAGCAAGAGCTACTTGTCAGTAGAGTGGCAACAATGAGCAATGGAAGCTCAATTGCAGTGGGCTCGGGAGAGAATAGGAGGTAAGCAAATGGAAAGAGTGACTGCAGACAAGGTTTTCAAGAAGTGTTGTTTTGTGGGATAGGGAGGGTGGGAGGGAGGCTCAAGAGGGAGGGGATATGGGGATATATGTATACGTATAGCTGATTCACTTTTTTTTAACATGTTTATTGGAGTATAATTGCGTTACAATGGTGTGTTAGTTTCTGCTTTATAACAAAGTGAATCAGCTATACATATACATATATCCCCATATCCCCTCCCTCTTGCATCCCCCTCCCCTTCTCCCTATCCCACCCACCCTTCTAGGTGGTCACAAAGCACTGAGCTGATCTCCCGGTACTATGCGGCTGCTTCCCACTAGCTATCTATTTTATTTATTTATTTTTACATCTTTATTAGAGCATAATTGCTCTACAATGGTGTGCTAGTTTCTGCTTTATAACAAAGTGAATCGGTTATACATATACCTATGTCCCCATATCTCTTCCCTCTTGCGTCTCCCTCCCTCCCACCGCGCTAGGTGGTCACAAAGCACCGAGCTGATCTCCCTGTGCTATGCAGCTGCTTCCCACTAGCTATCTATTTTACGTTTGGGAGTGTATATATGTCCATGCCACTCTCTCACTTTGTCCCAGTTTACCCTTCCCCCTCCCCGTATGCTCAAGTCTATTCTCTAGTAGGTCTGCGTCCTTATTCCCGTCTTGCCCCTAGGTTCTTCATGACCACTTTTTTTTTTAAAGATTCCATGTATATGTGTTAGCATACAGTATTTGTTTTTCTTTTTCTGACTTACTTCACTCTGTATGACAGACTCTAGGTCCATCCACCTCACTACAAATAACTCAGTTTCATTTCTTTCTATGGTTGAGTAATATTCCATTGTATATATGTGCCACATCTTCTTTATCCATTCATCTGTCGATGTACACTTAGGTTGCTTCCATTTCCTGGCTATTGTAAACAGAGCTGCAATGAACATTGTGGTACATGACTCTTTTTGAATTATGGTTTTCTCAGGGTATATGCCCAGTAGTGGGATTGCTGGGTCGTATGGTAGTTCTATTTTTAGTTTTTTAAGGAATCTCCATACTGTTCTCCATAGTGGCTGTATCAATTTATATTCCCACCAACAGTGCAAGAGGTTTCCCTTTCCTCCACACCCTCTCCAGCATTTATTGTTTGTAGATTTCTGATGATGCCCATTCTGACCGGTGTGAGATGATATCTCATTGTAGTTTTGATTTGCATTTCTCTAATGATGAATGATGTTCAGCATTCTTTCATGTGTTTGTTGGCAATCTGTATACCTTCTTTGGAGAAATGTCTATTTAGGTCTTCTGCCCATTTCTGGATTGGGTTGTTTGATTTTTTGATACTGAGTTGCATGAGCTGCTTGTAAATTTTGGAAATTAATCCTTTGTCAGTTGCTTCATTTGCAAATATATTCTCCTATTCTGAGGGTTGTCTTTTCATCTTGTTTATGGTTTCCTTTGCTGTGCAAAAGCTTTTAAGTTTCATTAGGTCCCGTTTATTTTTGGTTTTATTTCCATTTCTCTAGAAGGTGGGTCAAAAAGGATCTTGCTGTGATGTATGTCATAGAGTGTTCTGCCTGTGTTTTCTTCTAAGGTTTGGTAGTGTCTGGCCTTACATTTAGGTCTTTAACCATTTTGAGTTTATTTTTGTGTATGGTGTTAGGGAGTGTTTTAATTTCATTCTTTACATGTTGCTGTGCAGTTTTCCCAGCACCACTTATTGAAGAGGCTGTCTTTTCTCCTTTATCAAAAATAAGGTGACCATATGTGCATGAGTTTATCTCTGGGCTTTCTATCCTGTTCCATTGATCTATATTTCTGTTTTTGTGCCAGTACCATACTGTCTTGATTACTGTAGCTCTGTAGTATAGTTTGAAGTCAGGGAGCCTGATTCCTCCAGCTCCGTTTTTTGTTCTCAAGATTGTTTTGGCTATTCGGGGTCTTTTGTGTTTCCATACAAATTGTGAAATTTTTTGTTCTAGTTCTGTGAAAAATGCCAGTGGTAGTTTGATAGGGATTGCATTGAATCTGTAGATTGCTATGGGCAGTAGAGTCATTTTCACAATGTTGATTCTTCCAATCCAAGAACATGGTATATCTCTCCATCTATCTGTATCACCTTTAATTCTTTCATCAGTGTCTTATAATTTTCTGCATACAGGTCTTTTGTCTCCTTGGGTAGGTTTATTCCTAGATATTTTATTCTTTTTGTTGCAGTGGTAAATGGGAGTGTTTTCTTAATTTCACTTTCAGATTTTTCATCATTAGTGTATAGGAATGCCAGAGATTTCTGTGCATTAATTTTGTATCCTGCTACTTTACCAAATTCATTGATTAGCTCTAGTAGTTTTCTGGTAGCAAATTTAGGATACTCTATGTATAGTATCATGTCATCTGCAAACAGTGACAGCTTTACTTTTTCTTTTCCAGTTTGGATTCCTTTTATTTCTTTTTCTTCTCTGATTGCTGTGGCTAAAACTTCCAAAACTATGTTGAATAATAGTGGTGAGAGTGGGCAATCTTGTCTTGTTCCTGATCTTAGAGGAAATGGTTTCAGTTTTTCACCATCGAGAACAATGTTGGCTGTGGGTTTGTCATATACGGCGTTTTTTATGTTGAGGTAAGTACTCTCTATGCTTACTTTCTGGAGGGTTTTTATCATAAATGGGTGTTGAATTTTGTCAAAAGCTTTTTCTGCATCCGTTGAGATTATCATATGGTTTTTCTCCTTCAATTTGTTAATATGGTTTATCCCAATGATTGATCTGCATATACTGAAGAATCCTTGCATTCCTGAGATAAACCCCGCTTGATCATGGTGTATGATCCTTTTAATGTGCTGTTGGATTCTGTTTGCTAGTATTTTGTTGAGGACTTTTGCATTGATGTTCATCAGTGATATTGGCCTGTAGTTTTCTTCCTTTGTGACATCTTTGTCTGTTTTTGGTATCAGGGTGATGGTGGCCTCATAGAATGAGTTTGGGAGTGTTCCTCCCTCTGCTATATTTTGAACGAGTGTGAGAGGGATAGGTGTTAGCTCTTCTCTAAATGTTTGATAGAATTCGCCTGTGAAGCCATCTGGTCCTGGGCTGTTTGTTGGAAGATTTTTAATCACAGTCTCAATTTCAGTGCTTGTGATTGGTCTGTTCATATTTTCTGTTTCCTCCTCGTTCAGTCTCGGAAGGTTCTGCTTTTCTAAGAATTTGTCCATTTCTTCCAGGTTGTCCATTTTATAGGCATATTGTTGCTTGTAGTAATCTCTCATGATCCTTTGTATTTCTGCAGTGTCAGTTGTTACTTCTCCTTTTTCATTTTGAATACTATTGATTTGAGTCTTCACCCTTTTTTTCTTGATGAGTTGGCTAGTGGTTTACCAATTTTGTTTATCTTCTCAAAGAACCAGCTTTTAGTTTTATTGATCTTTGCTATCATTTCCTTCATTTCTTTTTCATTTACTTCTGATCTGATCTTTATGATTTCTTTCCTTCTGCTAAGTTTGGGGGTTTTTTTTGCTGTTGTTCTTCTTTCTCTAATTGCTTTAGGCGTAAGGTTACGTTGTTTATTTGAGATGTTCTTGTTTCTTAAGGTAGGATTGTATTGCTATAAACTTCCCCCTTAGAACTGCTTTTGCTGCATCCCATAGGTTTCAGGTCTTCGTGCTTTCACTGTCATTTGTTTCTAGGTATTTTTGGATTTCTGCTTTGATTTCTTCAGTGATCTCTTGGTTATTAAGTAGTGTATTGTTTAGCCTCCATGTGTTTGTATTTTTTACAGATTTTTTCCTGTAATTGATATCTAGTCTCATAGCATTGTGGTTGGAAAAGATACTTGATACGATTTCAATATTCTTAAATTATCAAGGCTTGATTTGTGACCCAAGATATGATCTATCCTGGAGAATGTTCTCTGAGCACTTGAGAAGAAAGTGTATTGTGTTTGGATGGAATATCCTATAAATATCAATTAAGTCCATGTTGTTTAATGTATCATATAAAGCTTGTGTTACCTTATGTATTTTCATTTTGGATGATCTGTCCATTGTTGACAGTGGGGTGTTAAAGTCCCCTACTATGATTGTGTTACTGCTGATTTCCCCTTTTATGGCTGTTAGCTTTTGCCTTATGTATTGAGGTGCTCCTATGTTGGGTGCATAAATATTTACAACTGTTATATCTTCTTCTTGGATTGATCCCTTGATCATTATGTAGTGTCCTTCTTTGTCTCTTGCAATAGTCTTTATTTTCAAGTCTATTTTGTCTGACATGAGAATTGCTACTCCAGCTTCCTCTTGATTTCCATTTGCATGGAATATCTTTTTCCATCCCTTCACTTTCAGTCTGCATGTGTCCCTAGGTCTGAAGTGGGTCTCTTGTAGACAGCATATATATACGGGTCTTGTTTTTGTATCCATTCAGCCAGTCTATGTCTTTTGGTGGGAGCATTTAATCCTTTTACATTTAAGGTAATCGTTATGTATGTTCCTATTAACATTTTCTTAATTTTTTTGGGTTTGTTATTGTAGGTCTTTCCCTTCTCTTGTGTGTCCTGCCTAGAGAAGTTCCTTTAGCATTTGTTGTAAAGCTGGTTTGGTGGTGGTGAAGTGTCTTAGGTTTTGCTTGTCTGTAAAGGTTTTAATTTCTCGGTCGAATCTGAATGAGATTCTTACTGGGTAGAGTAACCTTGTTTGTAGGTTTTCCCCTTTTCTCACTTTAAATATGTCTTGCCACTCCCTTCCGGCTTGCAGAGTTTCTGCTGAAAGATCAGCTGTTAACCTTATGGGGATTCCCTTGTATGTTATTTGTTGTTTTTCCCTTGCTGCTTTTAATATTTTTTCTTTGTATTTAATTTTTGATAGTTTGATTAATATGTGTCTTGGAGTGTTTCTCCTTGGATTTATCCTGTATGGGACTCTCTGTGCTTCCTGGACTGATTAACTATTTCCTTTCCCATATTAGGAAAGTTTTCAACTATAATCTCTTCAAATACTTTCTCAGTCCCTTTCTTTTTCTCTTCTTCTTCTGGGACCCCTATAATTCGAATGTTGGTGTGTTTAATGTTGTCCCAGAGTTCTCTAAGACTGTCTTCAATTCTTTTCATTCTTTTTTCTTTATTCTGCTCTGCAGTAGTTATTTCCACTATTTTATCTTCCAGGTCACTTATCTGTTCTTCTGCCTCATTTATTCTGCTATTGATTCCTTGTAGAGAATTTTTAATTTCATTTATTGTGTTGTTCATCATTGTTTGTTTGCTCTTTATCTCTTCTAGGTCCTTGTTAAACGTTTCTTGTATCTTCTCCATTCTATTTCCGAGATTTTGGATCATGTTTACTATAATTACTCTGAATTCATTTTCAGGTAGACCGCGTATTTCCTCTTTATTTGTTTGGTCTGGTGGGCTTTTACCTTGCTCCTTCATCTGCTGTGCATTTCTCTGTCTTCTAATTTTGCTTAACTTACTGTGTTTGGGGTCTCCTTTTTGCAGGCTGCAGGTTCGTAGTTCCCGGTGTTTTTGGTGTCTGCCCCCAGTGGCTAAGGTTGGTTCAGTGGGTTGTGTAGACCTCCTGGTGGAGGGGACTAGTGCCTGTATTCTGGTGGATGAGTCTGGATCTTGTCTTTCTGGTGGGCAGGACCACATCCCGTGATGTGTTTGGGTTGTCCTTGCCTTATTATGATTTTAGGCAGCCTCTCTGCTAATTTTAGGCAGCCTCTCTGTGGGGTTGTGTTCCTGTGTTGCTAGTTGTTTGGCATAAGGTGTCCAGCACTGTAGCTTGCTGATAGTTGAGTGGAGCCAGGTCTTAGTGTTGAGATGAAGATCTCTGGGAGCGCTTTCGCCATTTGATATTACGTGGAGCCAGCGGGTCTCTGGTGGACCAATGTCATGACCTCGGCTCTCCCACCTCAGAGGCGCAGGCCTGACACCCGGCCCGAGCACCAAGACCCTGTCAGCCACACGGCCTTACTACATGTGACATACTCTGATTTCTTCTATTCTTCCAACCTCATGATTGATAACGTTTGGGGGAAAGAATGATATTCTGTTCAAAAATCAAGTCAAAAACTTATCCACGCATCGATTTCTCAATCCAGGATCTTGATAAATAACCATCAAGCCTTTAAAATCCTTGATAGGTCTGTCTCACTGAATGGTTTTGATCTCATTACTTCCTTTTTTGAGCTAATGGTTGAAAATGGGGGTAGCTTGTAAAACTGGTAAAATATTGGCTTTGATGCTTCCTTATCAACATATACACTCTACATGAAGATTCTTGGGGAAACAGAAGGCTGCTGGGTACTGGTTCAGATGCGTAACAGTACCTTAGAAGTGACGGAATGACTGCAGGCACTGAGAGTGAGATCCCAAAACAAGTTTGTGCTGCCTCCTGGTGGCACCTGATTCACAGGTGCTCAGTAAATGGCCATTACTTTCACTAGTCCGTAAATTCACTGGGTGCTCCCGGGTTTCTTTCTTGAACAGCCACAACGGAGGTCTGTCTGCACGCTCTGCAGCCTTCACACAACCAGAGAAGCAGGGTGACTGCACTCCCTGTGCCACATCCATGTGGCAATCTACATCCTTTAGGCCCCCCTAGCCCTGCCCAGAGACCTTCCATAAGGCTCTAACCCAGGCCTTAGCCGGGCCCTGAGAGACAAGGCTGTGAGGGTGCCCACCTGGAGTAGAAGCTCAGATTGGGCACTGCGCTTCCTGGGACCCAGGCAGCCATTGTCCTCGGGCTGGAGGAACTGCGTGCAGCTTGATTCACTTTGTTATACAGCAGAAACTAACAAAACATTGTAAAGCAATTATACTCCAATAAAGATGTTAAAAAAAAAAAAAGTGTTGTTTTGAATGGAAGAAGAGAAATGGGGCAGTAATTAGAGGGGGATGGGACCATCAAAGGCACTTGTTTTTTTGAGACTGAAACTATTAGAGCATATCTGTATGCTGATGGAACTGATCCAGTATTGAGGGAGAAATTAATGACGCCAGAGAAAGGAGTAACTGAGGAGCAAAATTCTTGAGAAAAGGAAATGGCATAGGAACCAGAGCAAGTATGTAAGGAGTGGCCTTTTATGGGAGCAGAGATACTTTATAGATTTTAAAAGAAGATTTTTAAAAGCATATGTGGGGACTTCCCTGGTGGCGCAGTGGTTGCGAGTCCGCCTGCCGATGCAGGGAACACAGGTTCATGCCCTGGTCCGGGAAGATCCCACATGCCGCAGAGCGGCTGGACCCGTGAGCCATGGCTGCTGAGCCTGCGTGTCCGGAGCCTGTGCTCCGCAACGGGAGAGGCCATAACAGTGAGAGCCCCGTGTACCGCAAAAAAAAAAAAAAAAAAAAGGCATATGTGTACAGACACGGAGAGATGAGAAAACTTCATGTCTGATTGCTTCTGTTATCTCTGGTTCAGGAACTGAAGGTAGTGAGCCCACTCCTCTAAATTCCTACAATCCCTGTCGAGGCCCTCCCCAGAGGAGCAGGCCTTGTGACCAGTAAGGAACCCTCAGAGTAATTAAGGGAAGCATGAATACACTTGCTCTAGTGTCTGACCCAATAAGGCTTCTCTTAGTGCAGTGTTTTTCAAAATGTGGTCTCTGGAACCGTGGCATCAGCATCCCCAGGGAACTGGTTAGAAATGCAAATTATCAGGCCCTACTCCAACCTATGTAATCAGAAACTCTGGGGACAGGGCCCAGCAATCTGTTTAAACAAGTACTCCAGGTTATTTTGAGAAGTTTGGGAACCACTGTCTTTGCAGAATGCTGAGAGTTTCTTGGAAGGTTGATATAGCAATTTCGTAGATATGAAAATATCACAATCAAGAGCTTTTCATAATGAACCGAAGTATATGACAAAAGCATTAAAAGCACTGGGATCTAGCTCTGCTTACTTCCTCTCACCTACCTTTGCCCCAAAGGCCAAGCCCAAATCCACAAAACAATCCCATGATTGTCACAGAAATTATTCCCAAGAGATTCAGGCCTCAGATGAAACTGACTCTCTGAAGACTAATTTCAAATTCTTAAGAAACATGCACTTTGGGGGAAAATAGTACATAACAAGGTGAAATTGAGGGAGATGTTGCAGAAGGATGTTTGATTTGGATTCAGACAGATTGGGGTTCCGATGTTAGAGCCACCACTTACTAGTGTGTGACCTTGAACAAGTAACTTTTTGGAGCTCATCTGTCTCCCCTAAGCTGATATGTTACCCTAGAAGGAAGGCCATGCCTACAATTCCTTCTGAGGAAAGAGTGTAAGAAGCTGTTCCCAACTTGCCATGCATTGTGACCCTGGTCACAACTGGTTGGACCAGTAACTTTAGACTAATAGTTCAACATTCCTGTAGTTCAGAAAGTGTGATTGTGTCAGAGAGACAGTTTTCTATAATTCTTTATTTTATTCTGTATCCAGAAGTAACCAGAGCTGTCTCTGTTTCTTTGCAACAAACACACAATTACCTCATAGGTTTGTTATCAGAATTACATGAAACAATGTGTGTACAATCTTTAACACAGAGTCTGGCACATAACGCTCAATAATGTAGCTCTTCATTATTAATGAGAACTCCAAAGCCATTAGTGCCCCAGGTGATATCAAGAAGCCTTAGCACCCAAATCAAAATCCCACACTCAGTAGCCCCAAAGTAACCAAGTATAGTCCCAGAGTCATTAAGCCTCATTCCCCATGGCTTTTAGCCCTAAGACTATAATGTATATGCTTCAGGGGAATTCACTAAAATCCTAAACTTTAGTTTGTTTTTTTTGTTGTTTGTTTGTTTTTGCGGTATGCGGGCCTCTCACCGCTGTGGCCTCTCCTGCTGCGGAGCACAGGCTCTGGTCACGCAGGCCCAGCGCCATGGCTCACGGGCCCAACCGCTCCGCGGCACGCGGGATCCTCCCAGACCAGACCCTCCCAGACGCGGGCACGAACCCGCGTCCCCTGCATCGGCAGGCGGACTCTCAACCACTGCGCCACCAGGGAAGCCCCTAAACTTTAGTTTTTTTCTTGTGCTATTTTGTATGAGTGGAAAGTTTGTCATTGCTTTCTGGGCTGGAGGGAATATGGAGAAGCTATAATAGAGCTTTTAGAATATGTCATATGGAAGTTTTCCAGTATAACCCAAGAGTGGGGCCATGACTGGATAGTGAGTTCAGAGTATGGAGGATTCTGCAAACAGGGGGAGGAGCTGAGTATTAGCCCTGCAAAACTAGCCTTGGAACAGGGGAATGATAAAGAGAAATAATGACTAAAGAAGATGGCCTTGATGAGAAGAATCTAGAACAGAGAAGCTAGTCAGGAGGCCACAGGTCTAATTTAATCTAAAAGTCCCCCCCCCCCCCAAAAAAAGTCCCAAGGCCCTCAACCAGATCAGTGGTGATGGGAAGTAAAAAGTGTGAATGGACACTAAATTGCATTCTGAAGGTCAAGGAATCAAATTAATTTGGTGACTGGATGTAGGGAATGAACAAAAAATGAGTGCTTGACAACAAGTTTGGTAGAGTAAGAAATGGTGGTGCCAATGCCAGGTTCAGGGGAATCTCTTTTCACAGAAGCCCTGATTTCATTTTTGGGTTTCTCAAGTTTGAGGTGATCAGGAGATTTTTTTCAGGAGAAATGGTCATAGGGCAGTTGCTAATATGAGACTGGAACTCAGATAAGTGGAAAGAAGATGAGGATGAGATAGATCATCATAAAGGAAACTCTGAAGCCATGCTATTGAAAAAAAAGAGTTCTCAAAGGAGTATAGAGAAAGAATGGAAGTCCAAGGCCCAAGTCTTGGAAACTGCCTTATGTCTAAGAGGTTTGTCGGGGTGATAAAGAAAAGCAGATCCAGGGAAAGCAAGAAAAGTGAGTTTGGTAAGTATCTGGAGAGCCAGGCTAATGTCATGGAACAGAAGCCAAGGCAAAAGGTTTTCTCTCACCAAAGGCTTCTATGTGGTAACATCTGGAACAGAATGCAGATGTCAATAGCAAAGCACAATGCTGTGGAAGAAACACAAGTGAGTTCAGAATTACTCTGGGTAGCCTCTGTAGAGCCTAAATCTTCTGCCAATTGGGCTAAAGTTCACTTAGCAAGATCCATGTAATGACTGATGGCAAGTGTTCACTAACACTATTGCCAGGGGGCAAGCTGATAGGATAGACAGAGCACTTCTCTGAGATATGCGGACTTACCTAGCTCATCCCAGAGCTGCCTGCACTTATCTGTCATGGTTGTTCCTTGCTGCCTCCAGAGTGTGAGTCGTGGGTCAGCCATAAACTGCTCAGTTATTAGCGTCAGCATCCTGGCTCCATTGGAATCTCTCATCCGCAGCATCTCTCGAACCTGACACATAAGGAGGGGCAAGAGTTGGTGACTGCACATCATGACAAAGTAGGAGGAGAAAGAAGGGGAGGAGGGGGAGGAGAAGATGAAGTAACTAAGCACAGCATATCCAAAGAGCCAAAAAGAAGGCCTCTTGTTCTGTATGTAAGTTCTTCGCATGTATCAAGAAAGGCTGCTGTGGGCAATGAGATACCACTTCACACTCACAAGGATGGCTAGAATCAAAAAGCCAGATAATAAGTGTTGGCAAGGATATAGAGAAATCAGAACCCTCATACATTGTTTGGCGGGAATGCAGAATGATGTAGCCACTTTGGAAATCAGTCTAGAAATTCCTCAAATGATTAAACACAGAGCTACCATATGGCCTATCAATTCCATGCCTAGAGAGAAATGAAAATATATATGTCCACACAGAAACGTTGTGCAAGAATGTTTATAGCAGCATTATTTATAATAGCTAAAAAATGGAAACAATCCAAATGCCCATCAACAGACAAATGGATAAACAAAAAGTGTGGTATCCATATAATGGAATATTACTTGGCCATAAAAAGGAATGGAGTACTGACACATGCTACAGCATGGATGTGTTTTTAAATACTTTAAAATACTATTCCAGGAGAAAGAAGCCAGTCCAGAATAGGGAAATCTATAGAGACAGAAAGTAGATTAGTGGTTGCTTAGGGCTGGGGGAGTGGGGCATGGGGAATAGGGGAGTGATAGGTAAAGGGTATGGGGTTTCTTTTTAAGATAATGAAAATGTTTTAAAGTTGACTGTGGTGATAGCTGTACATATCTGTGAATATATTAAAAACCACTGAATTGTACACTTTTTAAAATGGGTGAATTTTATGCTATGTGATTTATATTTCACTAAAGGTGTTAAGAAAAAAAAAAGAGAGAGAAAGCCTGCTGTGAGAGTCCCCAGTTCCAAAATACTAAGTCTCTTTAAAGCCTCATCGGGCAGCCTTGGGTTCAAAGCAGAGGGAAGGTAGCTTCATTACTAATCCCCCCAGGAATGCTAACTCACTTAGAGAGCTAAGCAGAAGGAGGACTGCCAGGGTGAGGCAGTAGGGGTCCCTGGATGCAACCTGTTCAAGTCTGCTCTGCTCAGCTCCCCTCCCCACAGTTAGTTTTCAAGCATTCAGTACAGGTAGGTCAAGTGAGCTAGCTACAACGCATGAAGCCAGAAGTGTGGTGAGCCCAGTTTACTTAAAAAAAAAAAAAACTTTTCATATCTTACCTTGGCAAACATTGAATTGAGTTGCTTTCCAGAGCCATAGTAACCACCCTGGGAGAGAAAGAGCTTCACTTGTTCTTTCACCTGTTCCTCGTCCAAATGCCAACAGTTCTCATCATCAATGCTGGCCCCAGCTGTGGGGTCAGGGGCACCTGTGAGGAATGGGAATGATGAAATGAATCCCTTGAGTTCCTACCCTACACATTCAGCAGGAGGGGCCCTCTGTGAATATATTCAGAAACAGATGGGTATTCTGCCTTAATCTGGGCTTTGTCAATTGTGTGGGCCTAAACAAACGTAAGAGAGCTAATGCTAGTTTCATGTTCACTAAACTCTCAGTTGTATCCTCTTCCAAAGTCTACAAATACCATCCTGGGGGAAAAAGCCCAGAAGGAAATACACAAACATGAAAATAGTGATGTATTTTTTTTCCCTAAGAGGATGACATTTTTTCTTCTTTTTCGTTTTTCTATGAAGTTCAAATAAGCCTTAAAGCACACATATTATTTTAAAATTAAAAAATACTTCCTTAGAAAATAAAAAATTCTCTTTTTAAAGCTCACTATAAAATTGTAGCTTCTCAAGTGGTGTCAACACTTCTAAATTTCTAGAAACTTGCCCCTGGGGACTTCCCTGGTGGCCCAGTGGTTAAGAATCCGCCTGCCAATGCAAGGGACATGGGTTCGAGCCCTGGTCCTGGAAGATCCCACATGCCGCGGAGCAACTAAGCCTGTGTGCCACAACTACTGAGCCTGTACTCTAGAGCCCACGAGCCAGAACTACTGAAGCCCACATACCTAGAGCCCATGCTCTGCTACAAGAGAAGCCACTGCAATGAGAAGCCCGCGCACCACAACGAAGAGTAGCCCCCGCTCACCACAACTAGAGAAAGCCTGCATACAGCAACAAAGATCCAATGCAGCCACAAAAAAAAAAAAAGAAAAAGAAAAAGAAAAAAGAAACTTGCCCCTGAAGCACAGGCGCAGTTATATACATGGTGATATAATTTTACAAATTTGCACTCAAGATATTTTTTATATCTGGGCTCACCTCAGCAACATCACTTAAAACACAGTTTTAGTTATTTATGCATCCCTTTCCCCTAGTAGCCTGTTAGCTCCTTGCTCACAGTTGAATTACCTATAGCACAGTGCTGGTAATATGACAAGCACCTAGGAAATATTTGTGGAATGAAAACTGAATATTCTTCTGTCATCTTCTCAAAGACAAAGTCCTATGATAAGTTTTTAGAACCCTGTCTCCAAGTGACAAAAGACTGTAAGTCAATATTCTATAGGTGTGGTCATGCAGTCGGTTACAAATTCATCTTGTGTTTCATCAGTACGTCTACCAACCTTCTTGTACTCTTAGATCAAAGGCTTGCTTAAATGAAATCTGCAGAGAAAAGCTGCTCTTCTGCTAAGCTTTTTAAAATAAATTTATTTATTTTTGCTGTGTTGGGTCTTCATTGCTGTGCATGGGCTTTCTCTAGTTGCAGTGAGTGGGGGCTACTCTTCGTTGTGGCGCGCAGGGTTCTCATTGCAGTGGCTTCTCTTGTTGTGGAGCATGGGTTCTAGGTGTGCGGGCTTCAGTAGTTGTGGCACGAGGGCTCAACAGTTGTGGCTCGCAGGCTCTAGAGTGCAGGCTCAGTAGTTGTGGCACATGGGCTTAGTTGCTCCATGGCATGTGGCATCTTCCTGGACCAAGGCTCAAACCCGTGTCCCCTGCATTGGCAGGCGGATTCTTAACCACTGTGCCACCTGGGAAGCCCCTGCTAAGCTTTTTTAGTGCATCTTATTCTCCAGGGAATCAGGAGGGCTCACACATTAATTTATTCTATAAATACTAATTAACACTATAAGCATCCAGTTTATGGAATCTACTACATGCTACTTTTCTTCAAATGTACTATTCTAAACCGAGTTCTGATCATATCACTTCCCTGCTCAGAAGTATTCAGTGATAAACTATTCTTAATAAATGAAGTCCAAATTCAGCCTAGCATTCAGGACCCTCCCCGGTCAGGCTCCTTCATTTCTAACCTTGTCTTTCCTATACTTACGCTATGTTTCTAACCTTGCCTTTCCTATACTTACGCTATGGTTCAGCTAGAAACTTAGTATTCGCAGAAGTCAATGACATTTCCTTATGACTTTACTTATGCTTTTATCCTTTACTTCCTTTCCTCTCCCCACAACCTGTTCTTTGGCCAGAAAACACTACTTCTCATCAATACTGCCTCAGCTCTACAGTCATGGCTGCAATGAGAAATGGAAACCATAAAGTAAGTATACAGAGAGGTTAATGCTGCCAAAATTCAGCTATTGCTTAATTCACTTGGCAGGACTTTTTTACCCCCTCACTGAATTAGCTATATACCCAACTGCCACCATCAAATCTATGTCCATCTTATGCTCATATGCATAAAAAGGCAGTAACACTCTTCTTAGTACTTTATAATTACTTCTCTTAAACACCTGTTGCATTTTTTAACATCTTTATTGGCGTATAATTGCTTTACAGTGGTGTGTTAGTTTCTACTTTATAACAAAGTGAATCAGTTATACATATACATATATCCCCATATCTCCTCCCTCTTGCGTCTCCCTCCCACCCTCCCTATCCCACCCCTCTAGGCGGTCACAAAGCACCAAGCTGATCTCCCTGTGCTATGCGGCTGCTTCCCACTAGCTAGCTATTTTACGTTTGGTAGTGTATATATGTCCATGCCACACTCTCACTTTGTCCCAGCTTACCCTTCCCCCTCC
Source organism: Delphinus delphis (assembly GCF_949987515.2). Taxonomy (NCBI): domain Eukaryota; kingdom Metazoa; phylum Chordata; class Mammalia; order Artiodactyla; family Delphinidae; genus Delphinus; species Delphinus delphis. Next base: position 36,773,670 of record NC_082683.1, read on the forward strand.
CCATATCCTCAAGTCCATTCTCTAGTAGGTCTGCATCTTTATTCCCATCTTGCCCCGAGGTTCTTCATGACCTTTTTTTTTTTTTTTAGATTCCATATATATGTGTTAGTGTACAGTATTTGTTTTTCTCTTTCTGACTTACTTCACTCTGTATGACAGACTCTAGGTCCATCCACCTCACTACAAATAACTCAATTTTGTTTCTTTTTATGGCTGAGTAATATTCCATTGTATATATGTGCCACATCTTCTTTATCCATTCATCTGTCGATGTACACTTAGGTTGCTTCCATGTCCTGGCTATTGAAAACAGAGCTGCAATGAACATTGTGGTACATGACTCTTTTTGAATTATGGTTTTCTCAGGGTATATGCCCAGTAGTGGGATTGCTGGGTCATATGGTAGTTCTAGTTTTAGTTTTTTAAGGAACCTTCATAATGTTCTCCATAGTGGCAGTATCAATTTATATTCCCACCAACAGTGCAAGAGGGTTCCCTTTTCTCCACACCCTCTCCAGCATTTATTGTTTGTAGACTTTTAGATGATGGCCATTCTGACTAGTGTGAAGTGATACCTCATTGTAGTTTTGATTTGTATTTCTCTAATGATTAGTGATGTTGAGCATTCTTTCATGTGTTTGTTGGCAATCTGTATATCTTCTTTGGAGAAATGTCTATTTAGGTCTTCTGCCCATTTTTGGATTGGGTTGTTTCTTTTTTTGATATTGAGCTGCATGAGCTGTGTCTAAATTTTGGAGATTAATCTTTGTTAGTTGCTTCATTTGCAAATGTTTTCTCCCATTCTGAGGGTTGTCTTTTGGTCTTGTTTATGGTTTCCTTTGCTATGCAAAAGCTTTTAAGTTTCATTAGGTCCCATTTGTTTATTTTTGGTTTTATTTCCATTTCTCTAGGAGTGGGTCAAAAAGGATCTTGCTGTGATTTATGTCATAGAGTGTTCTGCCTATGTTTTCTTCTAAGAGTTTGATAGTGTCTGGCCTTACATTTAGGTTTTTAACCATTTTGAGTTTATTTTTGTGTATGGTGTTAGGGAGTGTTGTAATTTCATTCTTTTACATGTAGCTGTCCAGTTTTCCCAGCACCACTTATTGAAGAGGCTGTCTTTTCTCCACTGTATGTTCTTGCCTCCTTTATTAAAAATAAGGTGACCATATGTGCATGAGTTTATCTCTGGGCTTTCTATCCTGTTCCATTGATCTATATTTCTGTTTTTGTGCCATACCATATTGTCTTGATTACTGTAGCTTTGTAGTGTAGTCTGAAGTCCAGGAGCCTGATTCTGCCAGCTCCATTTTTCTTTCTCAAGATTGCTTTTGGGGGGAGCTTCAAGATGGCGAAGAGTAGGACGTGGAGATCACCTTCCTCCCCACAAATACATCAGAAATACATGTACATGTGGAACAACTCCTACAGAACACCTACTGAACGCTGGCAGAAGACTTCGGAACTCCCAAAGGGCAAGAAACTCCCCATGTACCTGGGTAGGGCAAAAGAAAAAAGGAAAAACAGAGACAAAAGAATAGGGATGGGACCTGCACCAGTGGGAGGGAGTTGTGAAGGAGGAAAGGTTTCCACACACTTGGAAGCCCCTTCGTGGGTGGAGACTGCAGGTGGTGGAGAGGGGAAGCTTTGGAGCCACGGAGGAGAGTGCAGCAACAGGGGTGTGGAGGGCAAAGAGGAGGGATTCCCGCACAGAAGATAGGTGCCGACCAGCACTCACCAGCCTGAGAGGCTTGTCTGCTTACCCACTGGGGCGGGCGGGCACTGGGAGCTGAGGCTTGGGCTTTGGAGGTCGGATCCCAGGGAGAGGACTGGGGTTGGCTGGGTGAACACAGCCTGAAGGGGGCTAGTGCGCCACAGCTAGGTGGGAGGGAGTCCGGGAAAAAGTCTAGAGCTGCCGAAGAGGCTAGACACTTTTTCTTGCCTCTTTGTTTCCTGTTGCACAAGGAGAGGGGATTAAGAGTGCTGCTTAAAGGAGCTCCAGAGATGGGCGTGAGCCGCGGCTATCAGCACGGACCCCAGAGACGGGCATGAGATGCTAAGGCTGCTGCTGCAGCCACCAAGAAGCCTGTGTGCAAGCACAGGTCACTATCCACACCTCCCCTCCTGGGAGCCTGCGCAGCCCACCATTGCCAGGGTCCCATGATCCAGGGACAACTTCCCCGGGAGAACACACGGCGCGGCTCAGGCTGTTGCAATGTCATGATGGCCTCTGCCGCCGCAGGCTCACCCTGAATCCGTACCCCTCCCTCCCCCAAGCCTGAGTGAGCCAGAGCCCCCGAAATCAGCTGCTCTTTTAACCCCATCCTGTCTGAGCGAAGAACAGATGCCTTCAGGCGACCTACACGCAAGGCGGGTCCAAATCCAAAGCTGAAACCCAGGAGCTGTGCGAACAAAGAAAAGAAAGGGAAATTTCTCCCAGCAGCCTCAGGAGCAGCGGATTAAATCTCCACAATCAACTTGATGTACCCTGCATCTGTGGAATACCTGAATAGACAATGAATCATCCCAAATTGAGGAGGTGGACTTTGGGAGCAATGATATATATATACATTTTTCCCTTTTTCTCTTTTCATGAGTGTGTATGGGTATGCTTCTGTGTGTGATTTTGTCTGTATAGCTTTGCTTTTACTATTTGTCCTAGGGTTCTGTCTGTCCGTTGTTTTTTTTTTTAATTTTTTTTTTAGTATAGTTTATAGCACTTGTTATCATTGGTGGATTTGATTTTTGGTTTGGTTGCTCTCTTCTTTCTTTTTTTATTACTTAAAAAATTGATTTTAATAATTATTTTAATAACTTTATTTAATTTTATTTTACCTTATTTTACTTTATTTTATTTTATCTTCTTTCTTTCTTTCTTTTTTTCCTCCCTTTTATTCTGAGCTGTGTGGATGACAGGCTCTTGGTGCTTCACCCAGGCATCAGGGCTGTGTCTCTGAGGTGGGAGAGCCAAGTTCAGGACACTGGTTCACAAGAGACCACCCAGCTCCACGTAATATCAAATGGTGAATATCTCCCAGAGATCTCCATCACAACGCCAAGACCCAGCTCCACTCAACAACCAGCAAACTACAGTGCTGGACACCCTAGGCCAAACAACTAGCAAGACACGAACACAACCCCATCCATTAGCACAGAGGCTGCCTAAAATCATAATAAGGTCACAGACACCCCAAAACACACCACCAGACGTGGACCTGCCCACCAGAAAGACAAGATCCAGACTCATCCACCAGAACACAGGCACTAGTCCCCTCCACCAGGAAGCCTACACAACACACTGAACGAACTTAGCCACTGGGGACAGACACCAAAAACAACAGGAATTACGAACCTGCAGCCAGCAAAAAGGAGATCCCAAACACAGTAAGTTAAGCAAAATGAGAAGACAGAGGAACACACATCAGATGAAGGTACAAGGCAAAAACCCACCAGACCTAAAAAATGAACAGGAAATAGGTAGTCTACCTGAAAAACAATTCAGAATAATGATACTAAAGATGATCCAAAATCTTGGAAATAGAATAAATACAAGAAACATTTATCAAGGACCTAGAAGAACTAAAGGGCAAACAAACAATGATGAACAACACAATAAATGAAATTAAAAATTGTCTCAAAGGGATCAAAGCAGAACAACTGAGGCAGAAGAATGGATAAGTGACCTGGAAGATAAAATAATGGAAATAACTACTGCAGAGCAGAATAAAGAAAAAAGAATGAAAAGAATTGGGGACAGTCTCAGAGACCTCTGGGACAACATTAAACACACCAACATTCGAATTATAGGGGTCCCAGAAGAAGAAAAAAAGAAAGGGACTGAGAAAATCTTTGAAGAGATTATAGTCGAAAACTTCCCTAATATGGGAAAGGAAATACTTAATCAAGTCCAGGAAGCATAGAGAGTCCCATACAGGATAAATCCAAGGAGAAACACGCCAAGACACATATTAATCAAACAATCAAATATTAAATACAAAGAAAAAACATTAAAAGCAGCAAGGGAAAAACAACAACACACAAGGAAATCCCCATAAGGTTAACAGCTGATCTTTCAGCAGAAACTCTGCAAACCAGAAGGGAGTGGCAGGACATATTAAAGTGATGAAGGAGAAAAACCTACAATCAAGATTACTCTACCCAGCAAGGATCTCATTCAGATTTGATGGAGAAATTAAAACCTTTACAGACAAGCAAAAGCTAACAGGATTCACCACCACCAAACCAGCTTTACAACAAATGCTAAAGGAACTTCTCTAGGTAGGAAACATAAGAGAAGGAAAAGACCTACAATAACAAACCCAAAACAATTAAGAAAATGGTAATAGGAACATACATAACGATAATTACCTTAAATGTAAATGGATTAAATGCTCCCACCAAAAGACACAGATTGGCTGAATGGATACAAAAACAAGACCCGTATATCTGCTGTCTACAAGAGACCCACTTCAGACCTAGGGAAACATACAGACTGAAAGTGAGGGGATGGAAAAAGATATTCCATGCAAATGGAAACCAAAAGAAAGCTGGAGTAGCAATTCTCATATCAGACAAAACAGACTTTAAAACAAAGACTATTGCAAGAGACAAAGAAGGACATTACATAATGATCAAGGGGTCAATCCAAGAAGATATAACAATTGTAAATATTTATGCACCCAACATAGGAGCACCTCAATACATAAGGCAAATACTAACAGCCATAAAAGGGGAAATCAACAGTAACACAAACATAGTAGGGGACTTTAACACCCCACTTTCACCAATGGACAGATAATCCAAAATGAAAATAAATAAGGTAACAAAAGCTTTAAATGATACATTAAACAACATGGACTTAATTAATATATATAGGACATTCCATCCAAAAACAACACAATACACTTTCTTCTCAAGTGCTCATGGAACATTTTCCAGGATAGAGCATATCTTGGGCCACAAATCAAGCCTTGGTAAATTTAAGAAAATTGAAATCATATCAAATATCTTTTCTGACCACAATGCTATGAGACTAGATATCAATTACAGGAAAAAACCTGTAAAAATACTAACACTGGAGGCTAAACAGTACACTACTTAATAACCAAGAGATCACTGAAGAAAGCAAAGAGGAAATCAAAATATACCTAGAAACAAATGATAATGAAAACACGAAGACCCGAAACCTACGGGATGCAGCAAAAGCAGTTCTAAGAGGGAAGTTTATAGCAATGCAATCCTACCTTAAGAAACAAGAAACATCTCAAATAAACAACCTAACCTTACACCTAAAGCAATTAGAGAAAGAAGAACAAAAAACCCCCAAAGTCAGCAGAAGGAAAGAAATTATAAAGATCAGATCAAAAATAAATGAAAAAGAAATGAAGGAAATGATAGCAAAGATCAATAAAACTAAAAGCTGGTTCTTTGAGAAGATAAACAAAATTGGTAAACCACTAGCCAGACTCATCAAGAAAAAAAGGAGAAGACTCAAATTAATAGAATTAGAAATGGAAAAGGAGAAGTAACAACTGACACTGCAGAAATACAAAGGATCATGAGAGATTACTAAAAGCAACAATATGCCTGTAAAATGGACAACCTGGAAGAAATGGACAAATTCTTAGAAAAGGACAACCTTCCGAGACTGAACGAGGAGGAAACAGAAAATATGAACAGACCAATCACAAGCACTGAAATTGAGACTGTGATTAAAAATCTTCCAACAAACAAAAGCCCAGGACTAGATGGCTTCACAGGCAAATTCTATCAAACATTTAGAGAAGAGCTAACAGCTATCATTCTCAAACTCTTCCAAAATATAGCAGAGGGAGGAACCCTCCCAAACTCATTCTACAAGGCCACCATCACCCTGATACAAAAACCAGACAAAGATGTCACAAAGAAAGAAAACTACAGGCCAATATCACTGATGAACACAAATGCAAAAATCCTCAACAAAATACTAGCAAACAGAATCCAACAGCACATTAAAAGGATCATACACCATGATCAAGTGAGGTTTACCACAGGAATGCAAGGATTCTTCAATATACACAGATCAATCATTGGGATAAACCATATTAACAAATTGAAGAAGAAAAACCATATGATCATCTCAATAGATGCAGAGAAATCTTTTGACAAAATCCAACATCCATTTATGATTAAAAACCATCCAGAAAGTAGGCGTAGAGGGAATTTTCCTCAACATAATAAAGGCCGTATATGACAAACCCACAGCCAACATTGTCCTCAATGGTGAAAAACTGAAACCATTTCCTCTAAAATCAGGAACAAGACAAGGTTGCCCACTCTCACCACTATTATTCAACATAGTTTTGGAAGTTTTAGCCACAGCAATCAGAGAAGAAAAAGAAATAAAAGGAATCCAAATTGGAAAAGAAGAAGTAAAGCTGTCACTGTTTGCAGATGACATGATACTATACATAGAGAATCCTAGAGATGCTACCAGAAAACTCTTAGAGCTCATCAATGAATTTGGTAAAGTAGCAGGATACAAAATTAATGCACAGAAATCTCTTGCATTCCTGTATACTAATGATGAAAAGTCTGAAAGTGAACTTAAGAAAACACTCCCATTTACCACTGCAACAAAAAGAATAAACTATCTAGGAATAAACCTACCTAAGGAAATAAAAGACCTGTATGCAGAAAATTATAAGACATTGATGAAAGAAATTAAAGATGATACAAATAGATGGAGAGATACACCATGTTCTTGGATTGGAAGAACCAACATTGTGAAAATGACTCTACTACCCAAAACAATCTACAGATTCAATGCAATCCCTATCAAACTACCACTGGCATTTTTCACAGAACTAGAACAAAAAATTTCACAATTTGTATGGAAACACAAAAGACCCCGAATAGCCAAAGCAATCTTGAGAAAGAAAAACGGAGCTGGAGGAGTCAGGCTCCCTGACTTCAGACTATACTACAAAGCTACAGTAATCAAGATAGTATGGTACTGAAACGAAAACAGAAATATAGATTAATGGAACAGGATAGAAAGCCCAGAGATAAACCCACGCACATATAGTCACTTTATCTTTGATAACGAGGCAAGAACATACAGTGGAGAAAAGACAGCCTCTTCAATAAGTGGTGCTGGGAAAACTGGACAGCTACGTGTAAAAGAATGAAATTACAACACTCCCTAACACCATACACAAAAATACTCAAAATGGATTAAAGACCTAAATGTAAGGCCAGACACAATCAAATTCTTAGAGGAGAACATAGGCAGAACACTCTATGACATAAATCACAGCAAGATCCTTTTGGACCCACCTCCTAGAGAAATGGAAATAAAACCAAAAATAAACAAATGGGACCTAATGAAACTTAAAAGCTTTTGCACAGCAAAGGAAACCATAAACAAGATGAAAAGACAACACTCAGAATGGGAGAAAATATTTGGAAATGAATCAATGGGCAAAGGATTAATCTCTAAAATATACAAACAGCTCATGAAGCTCAACATTAAAAAAAACAAAAAACCCAATCCAAAAATGGGCAGAAGACCTAAACAGACATTTCTCTAAAGAAGATATACAGATTGCCAGCAAACACATGAAAGAATGCTCAACATCATTAATCATTAGAGAAATGCAAATCAAAACTACAATGAGATATCATCTCACACCAGTCAGAATGGCCATCATCAAAAAATCTACACAACATTAAATGCTGGAGAGGGTGTGGAGAAAAGGGAACCCTCTTGCACTGTTGGTAGGAATGTAAATTGATACAGCCACTACGAGAACAGTATGGAGGTTCCTTAAAAAACTAGAACTACCATATGACCCAGCAATCCCACTACTGAGCATATACCCTGAGAAAACCATAATTCAAAAACAGTCATGTACCACAATGTTCACTGCAGCTCTATTTACAATAGCCAGGACATGGAAGCAACCTAAGTGTACATCGACAGATGAATGGATAAAGAAGATGTGGCACATATAAACAATGGAATATTACTCAGCCATAAAAAGAAACAAAATTGAGTTATTTGTAGTGAGGTTGATGGACCTAGAGTCTGTCATACAGAGTGAAGTAAGTCAGAAAGAGAAAAACAAATACCATACACTAACACACATATATGGAATCTAAAAAAGAAAAAAAGGTCATGAAGAACCTCGGGGCAAGACGGGAATAAAGACGCAGACCTAGTAGAGAATGGACTTGAGGATATGGGGAGGGGGAAGGGTAAGCTGGGACAAAGTGAGAGAGTGGCATGGACATATATACACTATCAAACATAAAACAGCTAGCTAGTGGGAAGCAGCCGCATAGCACAGGGAGATCAGCTTGGTGCTTTGTGACCGCCTGGAGGGGTGGGATAGGGAGGGTGGGATGGAGGGAGATGCAAGACGGAAGAGATACGGGGACAAATGTATATGTATAACTGATTCACTTTGTTATAAAGCAGAAACTAACACACCATTGTAAAGCAATTATACTCCAATAAAGATGTTAAAGATATATATATATTAAAAAAAAAAAGATCACTTTGGCCTTTTGGAAGACCTATTGCATTTTCTTTTATGTTGGAATTGTGCACTTCTCATATATTCCCAACTAGATTGAAGTTTTTAAAGCCTAGTGTACAGACTCATTTTATACCTCACAGTGCCTGGATCATTCAACACTGAGTTAATATTTATAGAATGAACAAACAAACAAACAAAATATTTATAGAATGTCCTATTGACCACCTTGATCTAAGCTCCAGGTGGGCAAATAATATCTCCTATACTTCTTCTGTAAACTGAAAGTGGCAAAGAAAAACAAATACACTCCTTATCCTTATATATTTGTTAATAACAGCCATTTATTGAATGCTTCCTCCACGCCAGAGTCTAAGCACTTTTTATACACATCCCCGCTAGAATACATGCTCCTTGAGGGCATAAATTGTTTTATTTCCTGGTATATTTGCAACATGTGAACAGTGCCTGTCACATAGTAGATGCTCAATGAATATCTGTTGAGTATATTCCAGTGAACTCTCCTAACAACTCTATGAGGTGGTATTATTATCCTAATTTTAAAGCAAAAACAACTAAAGCTTATACAGGTAAGTAATGTAACAGACTGAAAGTATATGAGTTAGAATCTATATGTTGGTCTCTCTTCAAAGTCTTGTTCTTCACTACAAAGCTATACTTTGGCCTCTAGCCTCATATTGCTGTGATCTACCAACCACCTGGTTCAGGCCCTGAATGTAAGCTGGATGGTGTGTCTGAAAATAGCCATATCCTTTCTTGGTTTATTCTACCACACAGAATATAGGGTAAGTCAGAATAACGCATTTTCCACACAGTGAGAATAACAAGAGTTCTCACCAGTACAGTGATTCTCAAATGTTAATCACTTGGGGTTTGTTGTTAAAAATGCAGATTATAGAGTCTCACTTCTGATTCTAGTTTTCACTAGCTCTACAGAGATGGAACTGAGATAAAATAAGATAAACTAAGTATAAACCAAGGATTGGGCCTCTGAGTACCTTGCTGATGAGGAAAGAATAGCAATGGTGCTCCGAAAGCAAGGGGCAGAGATGGTTTGAATACCAATTCTTACCCTTGGGTGGTTCAACTAGAAAAAGAAAAATCAGGAGCAGGACCCAGTCTCCCAGGGGAGCTGGCCTTAGCCAACAGATTGGAGGTGTGGAGTGACACCCCCTCTAAGGATTTGAAGGGGTATGGAGCAAACTGGTGAATCTTTTGGGCCCAGCTGGTGGTAGTAGCAGCAGCTGTGGAAGAAATCAGGCGCAGTTTATTAATACCTAGTGTGCACACGATGGAAAACTTCTGGGATAGCGCAATTACTGCTGGAATACCAGGAGGGGATTTTGAAAATGAGAGTTCAAAATTATAATAACGGCAAGCAGTGATTAGCCCCCTACTATGTGCCAGGCACGGTATTAGGTACCTTACATTAGGCTAGGATAAGGCAAAGCCTAGAGAGTTATTAACAGTAAAATTTCACCTAAAACTTCAAAAGGGTTTGTTTATCTGATAGGAAAGAAAGGATGGTAAACTGTGTAAATGTTTTCTGGTCTATAAGGAATCCGGGAGACAAGAAACTGAGCTGCCAAAATGGGTGCTTGCAGAAAAAAAAAGGGAGTAAGTCCAGGTAACAGTCTATATGGAGCTGGTGTGGCTGTTGAAGAAATCAAAGTCATGGGAGTACCCTGGCGGTCCAGTGGTAAAGACTCGGGCTCTCACTGCTGAGGGCCTGTGTTGGATCCCTGGTCTGGGAACTAAGATCCTGCAAGCCTTGAGGCATGGCGGGAAAAAACCCAAAAGGCCTGAGAAGGATTTTCTAGGACATTTCCGTTTATTCAATATTTATTGAGAGCCTATGTGCCAGGGGCCTGTGCCAAAGACTGGATAGACAGTGTTAAATAAGCAGATATAGTCCCTGTCCTTGTGGAGCTGATAGACTAGTTGGGGAAAGGAATGTCAAGCAAATAATCACCCAGGTACATATCTGTGTGTAAAGAAAGGTCAAATAAGTTTTCCCTGAGAAAGTGACATTTAAGTGAATAATGAGGAATGAATAAGAGCCTGGCAGAGAGTGGAGGAAATACTGTGTGTAGTTTTTGCTCAAAAAAGCATGAAGCCATAAATCATTGTGGTAATTAAGTACATCTATAACAAGGGGGAGAGGATAGGAAGAGTATTCCAAGGAGAGGGAATATCATGTGAAAATGAAGGCAAAAGCCAGATCATGCAAGGTTTTGTAGGCCGTATGAAATCTGGATTTTACCCTAAGTGCAACAGGAGGCCATTGAAGGATTTTAAACAAGAAGTGATATGACAAAATCTGTAGTTATAGAAAAGTTACTTTGGATGGCTGTGTGGAGAATGGAATAGGAGGGAGCAACAGTGGATATGGAAAGATCAGTTAGAAGGCTATAGTAGCAATTTAGCTGGGAGATTACAGTGGTTTTATTTAGGGTGATGAGAGTATCAACAGAGAGAAGTGGAAAATGATGAAAGATACTTGAGAGGTAAAACTAACAGGTCTTGCACTGGAATGCATGTGGATTATGAGAAAAAAAGTGTTCTATCATGATCCAGTGGCTAGATGGTGGTGCTATTTATTGTGCAAATTTGAGGAAGAAGATAAATTCATGTTTGGATATGTTGATTTGTGGATGTCTTTGATATAGAATAGTCAGTTGGATATAGGAGAAGTAAATCTGTGAGTCATAATACATAGATGACATTAAGGTAAAGGAGGTAGCTGAGATTGCCCGCAGAGATCATATAGAATAAGAGGAGAAAATTTAAGATTAATTTTTAAGAAATAGCAACATTAAAGGTCAGATAGCAGAGAAGGGTACAGCATTTAGGAATGAACGAATAAGAGCAAAGATAATTTTAACTAGATAAGCCAGGCCTGGAGTTCACAACCAGCTTCTCTAGCTCTCTCACTAACTCCCAGGCAAAATCTTAAAAAAAAAAATGATCCTTTGGTTAAAAACAAAAGATAAAAATATCCCTATATGTGTTCACTGGTTAGAACATTTTAGTCTTTTTATAAAAAGAGATGAGTATGAAACTAATTACCCTCAGTAGTGGTAAAGTGGACTTGGTCAATATAAATGATACTTTGACATTTTCGTATGAAAATTTCCACAGGATTATAAGACAAACGGTAACAAGTGAAGATAAAATGAAAGGATTTTTTTTTTTTTTGGCAGTACGCGGGCCTCTCACTGTTGTGGCCTCTCCCATTGCGGAGCACAGGCTCCGGACGCACAGGCTCAGCGGCCATGGCTCACGGGCCCAGCCGCTCTGCAGCATGTGGGATCTTCCTGGACTGGGGCACGAACCCATGTCCCCTGCATCGGCAGGCAGACTCTCAACCACTGTGCCACCAGGGAAGCCCCATTCTCTTAATTTTTTTTTTTTTCCATTCTCTTAATTTTTAACAGCCTTTTTTCTTCCTATTTTTCATCTTTTCATCTTCTTTTTAAAAAAAAATCTCTTTGTCTTTCTGCTCTACTCTATAGGAACTTTCCTTACCTTTATTTTCCATCACTTAGTTTTATATTTTTTTTGCCATTATATTTGTAATATTCATTAGTTCTTTCTGTTCTGTGAATTTCTTTTTATAGTATCCAGTTTTTATTTCATGGTTAAAATATCTTCTATTCCTATGATGATATTAATAATAATTTTTCAAGGTTTTCTTCTCTCTGCATAGTCTCTATTTCCCCCAAATTGCTGTTCTATGTTTGTTAGTTCTGGTCTGTATCTTCCACAATATTCAACATTGTTGACCATTTACTTCCTAAAACTCAATTTTATACTTAAAACTCAATTTTATAGTTACTTGCTAGCTTCTCCTCATTTCTCATTCTACTTTGCTAATTCCTACACTGGCCCCTGTTTCATCACCTGTATATGCATGAATACAACAAATAATAAGGATTTGTTGTATTCATTCAACAAATCCTTATTATTTTCCAGGTACCATGCTTGGTGATGGAGACTCAGAAATTTGTAAGACATGGTTCCTGACCTAACTCCTCAAGTTATCATAATTTTCTCTTGGTATCCAAACTCTCTGTATGGATAAACAGCAACTGAAGACCTAGCCTGGATGCTATATGCCAGAGAATCTCAGGGTATGGAGTTACCAGAGAAAATCACAAACAGAGCATGGAGCAGTGCTAGATGAAGAGTTGGAAAGATAGTCCAAATTGAATCACCAATCCAAAGGGGACAAGGCAAAGTCTAGCTAAAACCACTTACAGGGACTAATAAAAGTTTTCAGGGACATGAGGAGCAGAGCAATACCTGGATCCATTCCCGGGATTAAAAGCAGGTAGCTAGGGCTTCCCTGGTGGCACAGTCATTAAGAATCCACCTGTCAATGCAGGGGACATGAGTTGGAGCCCTGCTCTGGGAAGATCCCACATGCCGTGGAGCAACTAAGCCCATGCGCCACAACTCCTGAGACTGTACTCTAGAGCCCATGAGCCACAACTACTGAAGCCCATGCGCCTAGAGCCCGTGCTCTACAACAAGAGAAGCCACCGCAATGAGAAGCCCACTCACCACAACAAAGAGTAGCCCCTGCTCACCGCAACTAGAGAAAGCCCACATGCAGCAACGAAGACCCAACACAACCAAAATTTAAAAAAAAAAAAGCAGGTAGCTAGCAGTTTTAGAAATTTTATTCCTGCTTTTTAAAGTCTGTTTTGGTGAAGAGTAGGGCTTGAGAGAGAGGAGACGGAAGATGTTCTAGGTGTTTATACATTTAGCAGGGAACAGAAACAGGACTTCAAAGATCATCTCTATGCTAATAACTCCAAAATTCTGACTTTTGTCCTTAGCTCCAGATCCAACACCCAATTTTGTATCAGAAATCTTCACCTAAGTGTTCTACAAGCACCTCAAACTTAAACTGAATTCGTCTTCCTCCTAAATTTATCCCTCCCCTTACGTTCCCTAAGTGAATGGCAACATTATTGTCAAATCCAGCCATCGTAGCTGGACATTCTGGAACTGAGTTTTTTCTCATCTTCCTCTTCTTCACTCCCCACCCATCCTACACACCTGGATGTTGAATCCAGTCCACCTTGCCTCTAAGATATCTCCACTCCTCGCCCTCATCATTTTCAGTATCACTGCCTATATCAGCACTGGTTATTAGAAATATATTAAGAAAGACCCTGTGGAATACTAGGGAACCTGGGGTAGAAAGCTAATATTAGTTTGGAATAAACACAGGTACAGAAGTAGTAGTTCCTGAGGAAGGTTGAGAATAACATCTCAAGTTCACTCTGGCAACTTAGACTAATTTCAGACATATAATAAGATGCTGAGATGGGAGGTATAATGAGGAATAAAGATTGCTTCAGCACAGTGGTAAAGGGGAAAGAGGGTTGCTTTGGTGACAGTGGTGATGAACAAGGCAGGTGCAATACAGGCACTCAACCAAGGTGGTTAGTTCAAGAAAAAGGCAAGAGAGCTTGGATATAGGCAAAAATTCTGAGAAAGAGCTAGTGGGAATGATGCATGAAAGTAGGCCATAACCCAGCTGTGGTGTTACAGACCTGGAGCTGAACTCAGGTCCCTAAGAACTCTAGACTTAAGGAGGTCAGAGAAATAGAACAGGCTCCCTATGTGGGATAAGAAGATATATATATATATATATATAGTTACTCTTTAACAGTATCTCTCAAATAGAGCTCAGTTACCATGTAAACACTACAACTTTGAGGATAAAACAACAGAAGATTATTTCGGCTAGTTAGCGAGAGTTCCTGGAAGCCTGTCTGACTATCCTTATTTCTGAGGAGTGGTGAGGCTGTGTGTAGGACTTGATTAGCTCTATTGGGCAACTGGGAAAAGCAGGCCCTTTGGCACATACCATAGTATTATACAGGCCATTCATCTGGCCTCACTGCCTTGTTCACGCTAATACCAAAGTTTCTTCTAAAAATAGAGAGGTAGTATAGAGAAGCATTAAAAACCTGAGTTCTGAAATCAGGTGAGCCTAGGTTATAAATAATTTCCTTATTTATAAAATGGAAATGGTTATAATACCTACCTCACAGGATAGTTTTGAAAACTAAATGAATTAACATATATAAACATGTATAAAATCTCTTGCATGATGCCTGGAACATAGTAGGACCTAACCAACAAAATGAAAAATTGGCTCATATAGCTCCTCTTCTCAAAATTCTTCAACGGTTTCCTGTGATTAAATATCTACAACCTGGCTTCATAATAAATGCAAGCATTTATTTCAGACCTAGCTGTCTTTTCTACTAGATTATAAGCAATTTGAAGGCAGGAACCATGTCTGTTTTATGCTCTCAACAATCAGCGCTACCACTTGCACAGTGTAGGTACTCAACATATCCTTGTTGAATGAGTAAGTGAACATAATATCTTTCTCCATCCATAAACCCTCCCATTACATAGCTCATAAACACAATGCTAGCAGATGCTCTTTGGAATAACCTTGATGCTATGCAGGTTCCTGAAATGTTAAGGAATTCTCATATCCATTTCAGTTCACTGAATGGCACTAATTATTTTATGCTTTCTCTCACTCCTGAATATCCCAGGCTCCTGGAGCAGGGATTGTAAGGACAAATGAAGTCCATAAACTAGATCAATATGTAACTCTAACATTCTCTGTCCTTTTTTGCCAAACCTTTATGAGGTGGACAATTGGATTGCTTTAAGAAACAGAGTTAATAAATAGTTTGGATAGAATGAACTGATTAAGGTTGAGTGATTACAATGGCAAATGTATCCCAATCTCTAAACATGCAATAAAGCAACAAAATATATTTTTAGCAACAAAAATGTTGTACAATTACCGTTTACTTGGTTGATTTCGGAGTTGGAGGATAGAATCTCATCTGCCAGCTTCTGTGCAGTAGGAAGAACTTCAGTGTGGTGTGCCGTGATTAAATACTGAATAAACTTTTGTAGCTGGTCTCTATTCATCTGGAAAAGGGTTTCTGAGATAGGAAGACGCAGTTTGACTTGGTCTGGTTTACGGATCCTGTAGAGTGAGAGCGCTACCACATGGGCACAGTAGAATATGTCTTTGTTCCCACAGCCACATGCCACTGAAGTGATTTTACATCGATCAAAACTGATGGCAACTTTGTAAGTCACTGCTGGTTCAGAAGTAGTGGCTGGCTCAGTTACTGTGCCACTGAGATGGAAGCCTAAGGAAACAAAAAAGACATGTTTAGAGATTCTGTAGTAAGAAACCTGAAGGTTTTCATTTTGCATTTAAATTCATAAATTCAGAAACTATTTGCTGAGTATCTCCTACATACACAGTAGGCTCTGTCAAAGGTCAATGAAACCCAGGTATTGATTTAAAAAAAAAAATCTATCTATCTATCTATCTATCTGTTTTGGCTGCGCCGGGTCTTAGTTGAGGCACGCAGGCTCTTAGTTGCGGCTTGCAGGCTTCTTAGTTGCAGCATGTGGACTCTTAGTGGCGGCAGGCACGTGGGATCTAGTTCCGCGACCGGGGATTGGACCCGGGCCCCCTGCACTGGAAGTGTGGAGTCTTACCCACGTGAACACCAGGTAAGTCCCCCAGGTATTGCTCTTAAGAAACACACAATCTAGAAAAAGAGTCTTTACCCTGGAGTCCATGAACCTCCAGAACTAATAAGAAAACTTTTGTTTGTACATATGTACATTCTTCTGGGAGTACATTTCATACCTTTTATCATAGTCTCAAAAAGATTATTCAAGATCCTTGAATAAGTTAAGAACCTCGGTAGTAGATTTTGAGCTCTTTGTGGCCAAAGACAAGTCTACAAATAACGTCAGTACAATCTAGAGTAAGGTGAGCGTTATAAACGAGAGAAACCAAAAGAATGCCACAAGGAAAGACGAGGAAGATAAGGGCAACATTTCTTCCTCAAAACAAACACTTCCAAAATGGTAACCACATGGAATACCTAAAAGGCAAGAAGCCTCATAAGACGCAGAAAGCAGAGAGCTTGGTGCAGTGAGACTATGCAGTGTTAACCTCCACTCACTAGCACACAGCACCAATAATTTTGAAATGTAGAGAGAATACATTTTTAAGTTACAACTAAATTGAAAAAAGTTAAATTCAATAGAAAATTCATTCTATAATAACTGTTTATTCTTTAAATATGATTCTTCTTTGACAAAATATGTATTCAAACAATCATTCAGTCATTCAACAAAGGTTTAACAAAACTTTAAGTAACAAACTTTTTTTTTCTTACAGTACGCGGGCCTCTCACTGTTGCGGCCTCTCCCGTTGCAGAGCACAGGCTCCGGACGCGCAGGCCCAGCAGCCATGGCTCACGGGCCCAGCCGCTCCGCATCGTGTGGGATCCTCCCGGACCGGGGCACGAACCCGCGCCCCCTGTATCAGCAGGCGGACTCTCAACCACTGCGCCACCAGGGAAGCCCCAGTAACAAACTTATTTTAAGTACCCCTGTTAGCCTAGGGATGCTAACACGAAAAGGAGAGGAATGTCAAATATTCGTGAAGCACCTATTATGTAGCAGAACTGTGTCGGGTGCATTTAATAATTTGTCATAATAACCTTATGAAGTTGGTATTATTTTCCTTATTTTAAAGGTATGTAAACTGAGGCTCAGAGGTGAAGGAAATTTGCCCAAGGGCCCTCAGCTGGAAAGTGATAGACCTAGGATTTGGAACCAGGTCTGACTGACTCCAAAGTTTATTTTCTTTTACTTATACTACACTACCTCTGAAAATGCCATGACAAAGTCCTTATCCTCAAAAACCACAGAAAAATAAATGATTACAATATAATATACCAAACGGTATAGAGACAGGAACAAAGGTGAAGCTAATTTCATAGATTTTCTTGTTTTACTGCACTCCACACTGTGAATAGGAAAGCAATTTAAAATAATCTTATATTTGCTGGAGAAATATTTGCCAAATAATAAAAGGTGCATATGTTAGTTTCAGAGCTACCATCGTGACCTGGAGGAATTAAAAAATGAGGAGAAAAAACATTCCAAAGTTCAAGTTTCAGATAATTATGGCTAATTAAAGTAAGAATAAGTCCTAAATTTATAAGCATACCCATAAAATCTAACAAAATTAACATTACTAAAGGCATATTTAGGTCCAATCCAAAGAAAGGTGCACATTACTGAAAAAGTTAATATTAATTTCCAGAGTAAGAAAAATATCAAAATTAATTGGCTAACTTCATAGCTTTCAGGTATATTTTTAAAACTTCACAGAGGCTTTTTCTCAGTTAAACTTAGTTGCAGATTTAAAAATACTGATCGTCATTTGTTCAAAGCAAAGTAGAAAAGTTATATTCAAATGTGATTAAGTATGGCTAAAGACTGCCTTCACTTTAGAACTAAGGAAGAGAACCTTCTGCAGAGTTGAGAAGTAACTCTTCTCCAGATTTCTATCCCCTGGACATAGCCAGTAGAATAACACAACAGAGAGCACATTACACTACGAATTAGGCAGCCACGATCTGTTATTTACTATGTAGTTTTGGGCGACTGACTCACTTTACAACTTTGAGCCTAAGCTTCCTCTTTAATAAGGTGGGGATAATAATCCTTGCTCTGCCTAGCTCTTAAAAGTGCTTTGTCAAACTGTAAATGTCCTAAAGATTTATTATTCATGCTTTTATGCAGTTTTTGTTAATGCGTCTTCATGTCAAGGGCATGAGACAACTTCCCCAGTGGCCAAGTTTCACAGTGGTTGAAAATCAGGGGCTAAGAAAGTACATTTTTTATTTCCCTCAGGCCCTCAGGAGTATTTAGTATATTCTTGAGAAATGACTTAAGTCCTGATGAAAAGAGACCCCATAGAAGGACTACTTTATTTTTTAACTTTTATTTTAAATTAATTAATTAATTTTTGGCTGTGTTGGGTCTTCCATTGTTGCTCACAGGCTTTCTCTAGTTGCGGTGAGCCGGGGGCTATTCTTCGTTGTGGTGCGTGGGCTTCTCATTGCAGTGGCTTCTCTTGTTGTGGAGCACGGGCTCTAGGAGCACAGGCTCTAGGAGCACAGGCTTCAGTAGTTGTGGCACGCAGGCTCAGTAGTTGTGGCTCACGGGCTCTAGAGTGCAGGTTCTGTAGTCATGGTGCATGGACTTAGTTGCTCCGTGGCATGTGGGATCTTCCCAGACCAGGGCTAGAATCCGCGTCCCCTGCACTGGCAGGCAGATTCCTAACCACTGTGCCACCAGGGAAGTCCCTAGAAGAACTACTTTAAAATTTCAAATAAGACAATGATGCCAATGTGGGAAAACGTTAGGTTCCAAGCCTCTGAATCTAAAAGTTGAGTATAAACATTTCTACTTGTTTGGGGGCACTTGGCCTGTAGCACAGTCTCTGAACCCAATTCTCTCATTCCTTTCCTGCATGAAAATGAATAAGAATATTGGTTAGAGTTGGGACAGAAACTATGGGTATCTTATTAAGATGTAAGCCACATGAGGGCTTTCTCTGTATACTGCTTACTGTGAAAAAGCAAAATCACTATGGCTGCACTATGAAAAACAGACTGGGGCTTCACTGGTGGCGCAGTGGTTGAGAATCTCCCTGCCAATGCAGGGGACACGGGTTCGAGCCCTGGTCTGGGAGGATCCCACATGCCGTGGAGCAACTGGGCCTGTGAGCCACAACTACTGAGCCTGCGCGTCTGGAGCCTGTCCTCCACAACAAGAGAGGCTGCGACAGTGAGAGGCCCGCGCACCGTGATGAAGAGTGGCCCCCGCTCGCTGCAACTAGAGAAAGCCCTCGCACAGAAACGAAGACCCAACACAGGCAAAAATAAATAAATAAATAAATTTATGGAAAAACAAACAAACAAAAAACAGATTGGACCTTGGCCTCCATATTTTTAAGATGAGAGGCTGGCCTAGAAGACCTCCAAGGTTCTATCTAGCACAGATATATTATGATTTCATAGTAACTATCACTAAATCTTATTATCTTTTTTAGAACCAGAGTACTTTTGGGATTTAAAGAGTATATAATAATAGCTAACCTTTATGAGTGCCTCCTATGTGTTCGGCTCTGTTCTAAGTACTTTACATGCATTAACTCATTAAATTTTCACAATTTTTATGAATTTGATAGTAGGTATAATGGTAAGCTTTATGTGTCAATTTGACTAGGCTACAGAACCCAGTTATTCAATCAAATACTAATTAATCTGGGTGTTGCTGTGGAGGTGTTTTGTAGATGTGATTAACATCTACAATCAGCTGACTTTAACTAAAGGAAATTATCCTTACTAATGTGGGTGGGTCTTGTTCAATCAGCTGAAAGGCCTTATAGGCAAAACTGAGGTTTCTCTGTGAAAGAAGAAATTTTGCCTTAAGACTATAGCATCAGATTCTGACCAAGAATTACCAGCCTGATGGCCTGGAAACATATACTATATATGTATATACAGTTATCTCCTACTGATTCTGTTTCTCTGGAAAACCCTGACTGGTTACTATTATTATTCCCATTTTATGTATGAGGAAACAAGCACAGAGAGACTTGCTCAAGGTCATTCTGCTAGTAAGTGGCAAAGCCAAGATACACACCCAGGCAGTCTGGCTCAAAAGCCCATACTCTGAACTATTACATTATACTGCCTCTGTATAATACTGTGTTGTATGGCAATCAATACCACATTTATATAAACTGTAAAACAACTATAAAACTAGAAACATTATTAGAAAATAACTTCTATGTTTACTGAAATTCTACAATTTCAATTTTTATAGCATTGGTAATGGTTTGAACTTCTAGGTTAATCTGGAATTACAGACAAAATGTTGAATATCAATTTAGATTCCATCTGTCTCCACAGCAGGTCAATGTTAAAACAACGGAGAAACTTTCTGAAAAATATTTTTCAAAAGCTAGTTAGACATGGCTCCCTAGAGGCTTTGATTAAGGTCCATGATGCTCTTGGGATCATGTTCATGTGAGTTAGGTAAATCTTTGGGCTCCATCAGCTGTATTAACAGTGGTATAGCTCATGCTCCGGGCCTAAACCCATTTGAAAGGCAGAAGGTTCTGGGTGGCTCCGTGTAAGTTTCCTTGCTGGGAGTTCCTTTTTCCCTTATTATAACCTAGTAACCCTTTTTTCAAGATTAATTACTCCTGAGAATAAAGCTACATAGAGGTTCAATGTAGTATTTCTTTCCCATCGCAAACCTAACTGCCATCAATAATCTGCTGATTTAAGCAAACATGTAGAAGCCTAATTTTAAAAAATTTCTGTAAAGAGTAAGACGCGGAGATCACCTTCCTCCCCACAGATACACCAGAAATACATCTAGACGTGGAACAACTCTTACAGAACACCTACTGAACGCTGGCAAAAGACCTCAGACCTCCCAAAAGGCAAGAAACCCCGCAAGTACCTGGGTAGGGAAAAAGAAAAAAGAATAAACAGAGACAAAAGGATAGGGACGGGACCTGCACCAGTGGGAGGGAGCTGTGAAGGAGGAAAGGTTTCCACACACTAGGAAGCCCCTTCGCGGGCGGAAACTGCGGGTGGTGGAGGGGAAACGCTTCGGAGCTGCGGAGGAGAGCACAGCAACAGCGGTGCGGGGGGCAAAGCGGAGAGATTCCCGCACAGAGGATCGGTGCCGACCGTAACTCACCAGCCCGAGAGACTAGTCTGCTCACCCGCTGGGGCGGGCGGGGCTGGGAGCTGAGGCTCGGGCTTCGGTCGGAGCGCAGGGAAAGGACTGGGGTTGGCGGCGTGAGCACTGCCTGCAGGGGGTTAGTGCGCCACGGCTAGCCGGGAGGGAGTCCGGGGAAAAGTCTGGACCTACCAAAGAGGCAGGAGACTTTTTCTTCCCTCTTTGTTTCCTGGTGCGCGAGGAGAGGGGATTAAGAACGCTGCTTAAAGGAGCCCCAGAGAAGGGCGCAAGCCACGGCTAACAGCGCGGACCCCAGAGACGGGCTTGAGATGCTAAGGCTGCTGCTGCCGCCACCAGGAAGCCTGTGTGCAAGCACAGGTCACTATCCACATCCCCTTCCGGGGAGCCTGTGCAGCCCGCCACTGCCAGGGTCCCGGGATCCAGGGACAACTCTCCCGGGAGAACGCACGGCGCGCCTCAGGCTGGTGTAACATCATGCCGGCCTCTGCCGCCGCAGGCTCGCCCCGCACTCCGTGCCCCTCCCTCCCCCAGGCCTGAGTGAGCCAGAGCCCCTGAATCAGCGGCTCCTTTAACCCCGTCCTGTCTGAGTGAAAAACAGACACCCCCTCGGCGACCAACACGCAGAGGCGGGGCCAAATCCAAAACTGAGCCCCTGGGAGCTGTGAGAACAAAGAAGAGAAAGGGAAATCTCTCCCAGCAGCCTCAGCAGCGGATTAAAGCTCCACAATCAACTTGATGTACCCTGCATCTGTGGAATACATGAATAGACAACGAACCATCCCAAATTAAGGAGGTGGACTTTGAGAGCAACATTTATGATTTTTTCCCCTTTTCCTCTTTCTGTGAGTGTGTATGTGCATGCTTCTGTGTGAGATTTTGTCTGTATAGCTTTGCTTCCACCATTTGTCTGAGGGTTCTATCCGTCTGTTTTTTTAAAAAATTATTTCTTCATAATTACTTTTTATTTTAATAACTTTATTTTACTTTATCTTCTTTCTTTCTTTCCTTCCTTCCCTCCTTTAGACAACGAATCATCCCAAATTGAGGAGGTGGACTTCGAGAGCAAGATTTATGATTTTTTCCCCTTTTCCTCTTTTTGTGAGTGTGTATGTGTCTGCTTCTGTGTGAGATTTTGTCTGTATAGCTTTGCTTCCACCATTTGTCCCAGGGTTTTCTATGCATCTGTTTTTTTTTTGTTGTTTTTTGGGTTTTATTCTCTTAATTTTTTTTATTTTAATGACTTTATTATATTTTATCTTTATTTTATTTTACTTTATCTTCTTTCTTTCTTTTTTCTTTCCTTCCCTCCTTCTTCCATCCTACCTCCCCACCTCCCTCCCTCCTTTCTTTCTTTCTTCCTACCTCTACTAATTCTTTCTTTCTACTTTTTCTCCCTTTTCTTCTGAGCCATGTGGATGAAAGGCTCTTGGTGCTGCAGCCAGGAGTTAGTGCTGTGCCTCTGAGGTGGGAGAGCCAACTTCAGGACACTGGTCCACAAGAGACCTCCCAGCTCCACATAATATCAAATGGCGAAAATCTCCCAGAGATCTCCATCTCAACACCAGTACTCAGCTTCACTCAACGACCAGCAAGCTACAGTGCTGGACATCCTATGCCAAACAACTAGCAAGACAGGAACACAACCCCATCCATTAGCACAGAGCTGCCCAAAATCATAATAAGTCCACAGACACCCCAAACACACCACCAAACGTGGACCTGCCCACCAGAAAGACAAGATCCAGACTCATCCACCAGAACACAGGCACTAGTACCCTCCACCAGGAAGCCTACACAACCAACCTTAGCCACTGGGGACAGACACCAAAAACAACAGGAACTACAAACCTGCAGCCTGCAAAAAGGAGAACCCAAACACAGTAAGATAAGCAAAATGAGAAGAGAGAAAAACACACAGCAGATGAAGGAGCAAGATAAAAACCCACCAGACCTAACAAATGAAGAGGAAATAGGCAGTCTACCTGAAAAAAATTCAGAATAATGATAGTAAAGATGATCCAAAATCTTGGAAATAGAATAGACAAAATGCAAGAAACATTTAACAAGGACCTAGAAGAACTAAAAATGAAACAAACAATGATGAACAACACAATAAATGAAATGAAAAATACTCTAGATGGGATCAATAGCAGAATAACTGAGGCAGAAGAACGGATAAGTGACCTGGAAGATAAAATAGTGGAAATAACTACTGCAGAGAAGAATAAAGAAAAAAGAATGAAAAGAACTGAGGATAGTCTCCAAGACCTCTGGGACAACATTAAACGCACCAACATTTGAATTATGGGGGTTCCAGAAGAAGAAGAGAGAAAGAAAGGGACTGAGAAAATATTTGAAGAGATTATAGTTGAAAACTTCCCTAATATGGGAAAGGAAATAGTTAATCAAGTCCAGGAAGCACAGAGAGTCCCATACAGGATAAATCCAAGGAGAAATATGCCAAGACATATTAATCAAACTGTCAAAAATTAAATACAAAGAAAACATATTAAAAGAAGCAAGGGAAAAACAACAAAAAACACACAACGGAATCCCCATAAGGTTAACAGCTGACCTTTCAGCAGAAACTCTGCAAGCCAGAAGGGAGTGGCAGGACATATTGAAAGTGATGAAGGAGAAAAACCTGCAACCAAGATTACTCTACCCAGCAAGGATCTCATTCAGATTTGATGGAGAAATTAAAACCTTTACAGACAAGCAAAAGCTGAGAGAGTTCAGCACCACCAAACCAGCTCTACAACAACTGCTAAAGGAACTTCTCTAGGCAAGAAACACAAGAGAAGGAAAAGACCTACAATAACGAACCCAAAACAATTAAGACAATGGGAATGGGAACATACATATCGATAATTACCTTAAATGTAAATGGACTAAATGCTCCAACCAAAAGACATAGACTGGCTAAATGGATACAAAAACAAGACGCATATATTTGCTGTCTACAAGAGACCCACTTCAGACCTAGAGACACATACAGACTGAAAGTAAGGGAATGGAAAAAGGTATTTCATGCAAATGGAAACCAAAAGAAAGCTGGAGTAGCAATTCTCATATCAGACAAAATAGACTTTAAAATAAAGACTATTAGAAGAGACAAAGAAGGACACTACATAATGATCAAGGGATTGATCCAAGAAGAAGATAAAACAATTGTAAATATTTATGCACCCAACATAGGAGTACCTCAATACATAAAGCAAATGCTAACAGCCATAAAAGGGGAAATCGACAGTAACACATTCATAGTAGGGGACTTTAACACCCCACTTTCACCAATGGACAGATCATCCAAAATGAAAATAAATAAGGAAACACAAGCTTTAAATGATACATTAAACAAGATGGACTTAATTGATATGTATAGGACATTCTATCCAAAAAAAACCAGAATACACATTTTTCTCTAGTGCTTATGGAACATTCTCCAGGATAGATCATATCTTGGGTCACAAATCAAGCCTTGGTAAATTTAAGAAAATTGAAATTGTATCAAGTATCTTTTCCGACCACAAGGCTATGAGACTAGATATCAATTACAGGAAAAGATCTGTAAAAAATACAAACACATGGAGGCTAAACAATACACTACTTAATAACGAAGTGATCACTGAAGAAATCAAAGAGGAAATCAAAAAATACCTAGAAACAAATGACAATGGAGACACGACAACACAAAATCTATGGGATGCAGCAAAAGCAGTTCTCAGAGGGAAGTTTATAGCAATACAATCCTACCTTAAGAAACAGGAAACATCTCGAATAAACAACCTAAACTTGCACCTAAAGCAATTAGAGAAAGAAGAACAAAAAACCCACAAAGTTAGCAGAAGGAAAGAAATCATAAAAATCAGATCAGAAATAAATGAAAAAGAAATGAAGGAAACTATAGCAAAGATCAATAAAACTAAAAGCTGCTTCTTTGAGAAGATAAACAAAATTGATAAACCACTAGCCAGACTCATCAAGAAAAAAAGAGAGAAGACTCAAATCAATAGAATTAGAAATGAAAAAGGAGAAGTAACAGCTGACACTACAGAAATACAAAAGATCATGAGAGATTACTACAAGCAACTCTATGCCAATAAAATGGACAACCTGGATGAAATGGACAAATTCTTAGAAAGGCACAACCTGCCAAGACTGAATCAGGAAGAAATAGAAAATATGAACAGAACAATCACAAGCACTGAAATTGAAACTGTGATTAAAAATCTTCCAACAAACAAAAGCCCAGGACTAGATGGCTTCACAGGCAAATTCTATCAAACATTTAGAGAAGAGCTAACACCTATCCTTCTCAAACTCTTCCAAAATATAGCAGAGGGAGGAACACTCCCAAACTCCTTCTACGAGGCCACCATCACCCTGATACCAAAACCAGACAAGGATGTCACAAAGAAAGAAAACTACAGGCCAATATCACTGATGAACATAGATGCAAAATTCCTCAACAAAATACTAGCAAACAGAATCCAACAGCACATTAAAAGGATCATACACCATGATCAAGCGGGGTTTATTCCAGGAATGCAAGGATTCTTCAATATATGCAAATCAATCAACGTGATACACCATATTAACAAACTGAAGGAGAAAAACCATATGATCATCTCAATAGATGCAGAGAAAGCTTTTGACAAAATTCAACACCCATTTATGATAAAAACCCTGCAGAAAGTAGGCATAGAGGGAACTTTCCTCAACATAATAAAGGCCATATATGTCAAACCCACAGCCAACATCGTTCTCAATGGTGAAAAACTGAAAGCATTTCCACTAAGATCAGGAACAAGACAAGGTTGCCCACTCTCACCACTATTATTCAACATAGTTTGGGAAGTTTTAGCCACAGCAATCAGAAGAAAAGGAAATAAAAGGAATCCAAATCAGAAAAGAAGTAAAGCTGTCACTCTTTGCAGATGACATGATACTATACATAGAGAATCCTCAAGATGCTACCAGAAAACTACTAGAGCTAATCAATGAATTTGGTAAAGTAGCAGGATTCAAAATTAATGCACGGAAATCTCTGGCATTCCTGTACACTAAGAATGAAAAATCTGAAAGTGAAATCAAGAAAACACTCCCATTTACCACTGCAACAAAAAGAATAAAATATCTAGGAATAAACCTACCTAAGGAGACAAAAGACCTGTATGCAGAAAATTATAAGACACTGATGAAAGAAAGTAAAGATGATACAAATAGATGGAGAGATATACCATGTTCTTGGATTGGAAGAATCAACATTGTGAAAATGACTCTACTACCCAAAGCAATCTACAGATTCAATGCAATCCCTATCAAACTACCACTGGCATTTTTCACAGAACTAGAACAAAAAATTTCACAATTTGTATGGAAACATAAAAGACCCCGAATAGCCAAAGCAATCTTGAGAACAAAAAACGGAGCTGGAGGAATCAGGCTCCCTGACTTCAGACTATACTACAAATCTACAGTAATCAAGACAATATGGTACTGGCACAAAAATAGAAAGATAGATCAATGGAACAGGATAGAAAGCCCAGAGATAAACCCACGCACATATGGCCACCTTACCTTTGATAAAGAAGGCAGGAATCTACAGTGGAGAAAGGACAGCCTCTTCAATAAGTGGTGCTGGGAAAACTGGACAGGTACGTGTAAAAGTATTAGATTAGATTACTCCCTAACACCATACACACAAATAAGCTCAAAATGGATTAAAGACCTAAATATAAGGCCAGAAACTATCAAACTCTTAGAGGAAAACATAGGCAGAACACTCTATGACATAAATCACAGCAAGATCCTTTTTGACCCACCTGCTAGAGAAATGTAAATAAAACCAAAAACAAACAAATGGGACCTAATGAAACTTAAAAGCTTTTGCATAGCAAAGGAAACCATAAAGAAGACCAAAAGACAACCCTCAGAATGGGAGAAAATATTTGCAAATGAAGCAACTGACAAAGGATTAATCTCCAAAATTTATAAGCAGCTCATGCAGCTTAATTACAAAAAAACAAACAACCCACTCCAAAAATGGGCAGAAGACCTAAATAGACATTTCTCCAAAGAAGATATGCAGACTGCCAACAAACACATGAAAGAATGCTCAACATCACTCATCATTAGAGAAATGCAAATCAAAACTACAATGAGATATCATCTCACACCAGTCAGAATGGCCATCATCTAAAAATCTAGAAACAATAAATGCTGGAGAGGGTGTGGAGAAAAGGGAACCCTCTTGCACTGTTGGTGGCAATGTAAATTGATACAGCCACTATGGAGAACAGTATGGAGGTTCCTTAAAAAACTACAAATAGAACCACCATATGGCCCAGCAATCCCACTGGGCATATACTCTGAGAAAAACATAATTCAAAAAGAGTTGTGTACCAAAATGTTCATTGCAGCTCTACTTACAATAGCCTGGAGATGGAAACAACCTAAGTGTCCATCATCGGATGAATGGATAAAGAAGATGTGGCACATATATACAATGGAATATTACTCAGCCATAAAATGAAACGAAATTGAGCTACTTGTAATGAGGTGGATAGACCTAGAGTCTGTCATACAGAGTGAAGTAAGTCAGAAAGAGAGAGCCAAATACCGTATGTTAACACATATATATGGAATTTAAGAAAAAAAAATGTCATGAAGAACCTAGGGGTAAAAGAGGAATAAAGACACAGACCTACTTGAGAATAGAATTGAAGATATGGGGGGGGGAAGGGTAAGCTGTGACAAAGTGAGAGAGAGGCATGGATATATATACACTACCAAACGTACGGTAGATAGCTAGTGGGATGCAACCGCATAGCACAGGGAGATCAGCCTGGTGGTTTGTGACCGCCTGGAGGGGTGGGATAGGGAGGGTGGGAGGGAGGGAGACACAAGAGGGAAGAGATATGGGAACATATGTATATATATAACTGATTCATTTTGTTGTAAAGCAGAAACTAACACACCATTGTAAAGCAATTATACTCCAATAAAGATGTTAAAAAAAAGAGAAACATTGCATTATATAAAAAATAAATAAAAAATAAAAAATTTCTATTGAATCAGCATGTATTTATTGAATATCCACTGTGTGCTCTTTTTACCTTTTAACTCTTTTATTTGGACATTTTCAAACAAAGAAGTAGAGGGAACGCTGTATAATGAGTCCTCTACATCCATCACTCAGCTTCAACAATTATCAATACAAAGATAAACTTGTTTAACCTTTACCCTCTCCCAGCTCCTTCCCTGTCCTCCTCAATTAATTATATTGAAGTAAATCCCATAAATATCCTTTCATCAGTAAATACCTCGGTATACATTTCTAAAAGACAAGAACTTATTTTTTGTGTGTGTGCCACCCCGTGCAGCATGTGGGATCTTAGTTCCCCAACCAGGGATCAAAAACCTGCTCCCCCTGCATTGAAAGCACAGAGTCTTAACCACTGGACCACCAGGGAAGTCCCACAAGAACTAAAAATTAATAATTCCTTAATATCAAATATCCAGTATTCAGATTTCCACAACTGACTTCAAAAACAAAACAGCAAAAAACAGGAAAAGTTTGTTCAAATCAGAATACAAACAAGGTCCAGATATTACATTTGGTTGATAATGTCTCTTAAGCTACAAGTTCCTTCTCCTTCCTCTTCCCCTTTAATTATTTACTGAAAAATAATAGTTAGCTCTAGAGAGACTTGACCAGATTCAGAGGTTTGGTAAAATTACTTCACAGGTTGTGTTGCATACTTTCTAATACATCACATCAGGAGACACATCATGCCCGATGATCTTTCTTCCTGTGCTGTTAGAATTCAGCACGGGGTTCAGGTGTTGTTAGCCTGCTCCATCCATTATAAAGTTCCTCGTCAACTTTTCACCTAATAGTTTTAGTAGTCATTGATGATCATTGCCTTGATCTATTGATATTATTTCACTTGGGTGGCTTTACTTTAAAAAAGAAATTTGGCTCTCTCACATTCTCTCATGACTCTTAACACCTTAAACTGTAAAATAAGGAAAAAAACATAAAATGGCTAGCTCAGTGCCTGGCACATGGTGGGCTTTTAACAAAAAATGTGACAGAAACAACCACAAAAATTGCTTAGAACTCATGGGAAAAACAACTACTTTATAGACAAAGTTTTCCTGAATATCAGCTTTGTGATGATCCTTCATTCATATTTTCTTAAAATATAAAAAGAAAACACATATATTGTGAAATCATCCTGCTTATCAAAATGCCCCAAAGACTTTAAAACAGTCTCTTTTTATCAGTTGTAAGTCTTGAAATGATTAAGATAATGGATGGACTGGTGGGAGAGGGAGTAGTCAGGCACATAGGGAAGCAACATGTGCTTGCTTCACTAGTGGCTCCCGTAGGCCGTAAAGGTCAAATGCCCATATTTCCTTCTTCCTTACAGCATGTCTTTTGGTGCAAAGCAGTCAGGGATGGTGGGTCTATTAGAGACCTGGCTTTTTGAAGAAACAGTCAGTCAATCAGGCAGCTGCTCCCCTTGTGGCCCTATCAACTTCATACACAGGGGGAAAAAAAACCTCAAGTGCTTTAACACTGAGTGAGCCCTGAATGCACCATATACTTTCAAGGAGTTCCTGTTTAGTTTTGCAAGCACTGCATCCCTCCAACCCACCCCCAAATCACAAAGCTAGCTTTGCCCTGAGAAAAAGATTTGAAAAAATTTCAACTTCCTGTTCTGTGGCTGAGGCACCTTTCCTACCTGGCCTCTACACTGTTTAGAAATTTTAGAATAAAATTGTACTGCAGTACTCCACTACATATCACAATGGCTCTGATGTCTCAGCTTCCAGGAAAAAAATGACCTTCTATAAATGCCTGCTATGAGGTAAGCCCCTACCAGAATGTTATCCTATAAGTGTGCCATGTTTTCCTTGCCTTTAACATGCTCCAAGTACCATTTAGGAGTGGGAAAAGATGCAAAAAGTGTGCAGAAATGGCCTCACAGGCCCCTAATAACTGAGTTCTTTGCAGGCAGTCCTTGCTAGAGCTTGTCATGCTTAAATGTGCAACAAGAGCTCTGAGAACTTCAAGATTAGCAAGAAATTGTTAAAAATCCAGGAGTGGGGGCTTCCCTGGTGGTGCAGTGGTTAACAATCCGCCTGCCAGTGCAGGGAACATGGGTTTGATCCCTGGTCCGGGAAGATCCCATGTGTTGTGGAGCAACTAAGCCCGTGCGCCACAACTACTGAGCCCGAGTGCTGCAACTAGTGAAGCCTGTACGCCTAGAGCCCATGTTCTTCAACAAGAGAAGCCACCGCTATAAGAAGCCCACACACCGCAACGAAGAGTAGCCCCCACTTGCCGCAACTAGAGAAAGCACACTCACAGCAACAAAGACCCAACGCAGCCCCCACAAAAAACTCCAGGAGTGCTCATGGCTTAAGAGCTCTTATTCTCCTGCCTTCTAAACTAAACGGTGGCACAAGAGGAAATTGAAAAGACTGAAATTGTTTACTTAACATTTCTTTTCCAGCATCAGTGCTGGGGAATCCAGGGCATGGGCTGGACCCAACCTTGGACTAAACAGAAAGTACCAAGGACCAGTTTTATACTTGAGGAAAATATAAATAAAATGTCTCTTTCCCAAATAAGGAAATCCTATGTTCTTCATGGCTTTGCTCAAATATCACCTCCATATGAAACTCTATCTGGTGCCCCAGTTGCTAAACTGAATCATGTTTTTTTGTTTTTTACATTGGAGTATAGTTGATTAACAATGTTGTGATAGTTTCAGATGTACAGCAAAGTGATAAACTGAATCATATTAAATGAAGAAACTTTAACATTTGTGCCTATGGAGCTTACAGTTTAGTTCACAAGAAAGCATTTTACCCAGAATCAACTAATAAAGGACCGAAGAGATAATAATTTCACAGATGAAGAACAGGCTCAGAGATGTTATGCAATTTGCAGCTTGTAATCATTTACACGATTATAGTCATGATAACAGAAATTAAAATGACCATAAATTCACATTCTGAAACATTTTAGCCTTTAAAGACTAGGAAAAATAAGCTTGTGAAGAGTTTCCTTCAAATTAATATACTTCCTGAATACAGTCAAATTGCTTACTTTGATCTAAAAAGAACCAAAATAAATAACTTTTAATCACAAACAGTTTTTGAGCACTTACCATGTGTTCTTTTACAAACATTGCATCATTTAATCCTCACCACAATGTTATGTGTTTAGTACTATTATCCCCATTTTTTGTGAAGAAACTGAAGCTTAGAGAAATTATTCAATTTGCCTAAGTTTACACAGCCTGTAAATGGCAGAGCTAGGATTTGAACCCAGGCATTCCGGCTTCAGAGTCTAAGCTCCTAACAACCACATTTTATTTCTATTATAGTGTTTCCCAAACACCAACTTCATTTTCCTGGCTTAGGAAAATCGGAGTGATGTTTGGTACTGCTCCTTAAACTTTTTTTTTGTAAAAATTAGTACATTGCTAAATCATACTAATTCAATTTTCATCCTTTGTTTACATACAGTCAGCTACTATGATACTAAGTTACCAAACTGATAGAAAAATGGAATCCTAACAGGGACAAATGGCAGAGAATATGCAAAATGTATTCAATCTGGTAACCCAAAAGTTACAGCACATGTCTTCCTCTTAGAGACCACAAGAAATTTGAAGAGCCAAAACACATAAAGATGTTAATTTCTCTCTTTTTAAAAAGTATCTTAAGGTTAATTCATTCATTAAACTAATAACTATTTAAGATCTACTATGTTAGGTCCCAAGGATACATCTGTGAAAAGACCAAATGATCCCTGACTTTATGGCATTTATAGTGTAGCTGGGGAGACAGATATTAAACAACTAAGTCCACAGAAAATTATTTAATTTTAATTGTGAAGAAGTACAGAATGATAGAATAGCATATAATATGGAAGACCTGACCTGGTTTAGCATTTTGAGCAGAATTTTATAGAATAAATCAGAATTAACTAGGTGAAAGGATGGGGAATGCAGAGTAGTGGTAAAGAGGACTCCAGGTAGAAAACAAAAAGTACATATGCAGAGGGGAAAAGAAGGCTATGCAGAGGTGCTAAGGCCAAGAGGAACATGGAATGTTCAAAGAACGGAAAGAAGACCAGCATCGGAAAGCCAACAGGGAGCGAGATAAAGGGGCATACAATGAGGCTGGAGAAGCAGGCAGGAGCCATGGCTCTGGGATGCATCCTAGCTCCTGCCTCTGCTCCATATCCAAGAGGGTCACTAAATCCTGTGGATTCTGCCTCCTAAGTATCTCTCCATTCTAGTGCCTCTCCTTTAACTCCGCTAACACTGCCTCAGCCCAAGATCATAATAATCTCCTGCTTGGATTAACTAATCTTCCTGCCTGCAAGTCTTATTCCCTCTACCCACCTTCCATAACATCAGCAGAATGATCTTCCTAAAACAAAATCATGTCATTCCTACTAAACTGTGACCTATTCATTTCACAGTCTTGGTATCTAACACAGAGTCTGGCATAGAAAAAACATTTATAAAAATGTTTCCTTAAAATCTTTCAAATGGTTCCTCACTGATTATAGGGTAAAGTTCAAACTTATGATGTGGCCTCTTTATATCTCTTCAGACTTGCTTCCTGCCACTTCTCAAAGCACTAAACACACTAAACTACTTGCAGATTCTTGATTATGCAGTGTTTTCTTAGCCTCTATGTCCCCATACCAGGTGTGACCTTCTCACCTCCTTATCCTTAATTCTCAACTCAAATGATACCTACACTGGGGAATCTTCCCTGATCTCCCTGGAGAATTAAATGCTTCTTCTTGAGCTCTCAATTTTTATCAGTCATATCTCTTACAGCACTTGACATCAGTGTAATTAATAGTTTTTATATTTGCCTTTTCCCTTTAGATTGTGAACTCCTTGAAAGCAGAGGTTATATCTTTTTCACCTCTATATTTTCATTTCAGGCACATTTTAAGGGTTTCATAAGTATTTGTTTATGGATGAATGAATAAATGAACACTAGACTGAATCTTTAATTTATATATCCACATTCATGATTCACAGAGAATTAAGCATGTTTACAAAATTCTTGATTTTATGATTTAAAAAAATCAGTGAATAATTAAACAATTTTGCTGGGATGGTGAGCAAAGTAACAAGTTAATAATAGTGAAGCATAAGATTATTTTCCATAATTCATACTTATGCCTCAAATGGACAGCTGTTATGCTTCTGCCAATTTTCGAACTCTTTTCTAAAATATAAACTATGAGCAATTTATTAGTTAACAATTACTGGATATTTACTATGTGCCAGAGAGTGTTCTAAGTATTGATACTTTCCATGTATTAGCTAATTAAACCCTCACAACAGCTCTACAAGATAGGTTTATTTATTAGTCACCTTTTTCAGATGAGGAAACTGAGGCTCAGAGAGGTAAAGGAACTTGTCTAAGAGCACACATTCTGTAAAAGGTTGAGTTGGGATTTGCACTCTTAGCTAGTACAATATATGGAATATGACTATGCAGTTTAAATTATGTATACAAAATTTTATAAAAGTAATTAGCAAGCACAGTTCTACAAAGATGCTCTAATGACAAGTCAGTAAACTCTGATGTTTGCCTGATTTCCTGGGCAATTGTTCAAGGCAACCGAAACTGACAAGTGCTCTGTGATGCTCTCACAGTTGGAATGAAGATAGGTTTATGAATTTATCTGTACAAGACAATGTCTCAGCACAGTGAGTGAATCATCTGAAAGTTCTAAAGGAAAGCACTTCTCAGTACAGCCCTCTGACACCATTCAAAGTCTTTTGTGTTTCCGAGTGCAAGAAAGCCTCTAGTAAAGCTTGGGCAATTAAAACCACTTTGCTCATTGCTCTTTTGATTCACCAGACCCTTGAGCAGGTGCTAATCCATGAAAATGAATGTAGTTTCAGCCAATGGCAGGGAAAAGGAGAGCTGTGGTTTACAAAAAGAATAATTTTTCTTATAGTCAGTTTAAGTGCATACACACACACAGATATACAAACTAGGTAACTCCTTTGAATGAGAACGCTTTCCTCTTGAATAAATTTGGTTTTGATGAAACTATGTAGTATAGATTAGACTTTCTCACTTAATTCTTGTCTCCTGGAAGGCCAAAGCAGTATACTAGCAGCCACTCTTTTTCCTTTCTGTCACCTAGCAAAATGGTAGTCACACAAAGGCTTAAAACAGTGCAAGTGACATCCTCAAAATAACTAATTTCCCTTCTAGAAAACCTGACTCAAAAGCTGGGTAACTACTGCCTAAACAAGAGCACTGGAATGGCTCTGTGGACTCACACTGTTATATACAGAGCTAAAGAATCAGGGTGCTTGAGGTCTAATTCCAATACCCCTCAATTCCTCTTTGCCTCAGTTTCTTAATTATGCAAATAGACATTGTAATACTTATATGCCTACCAGATTCATGTGAAAGTAATTTGTAAAGAACATATTTCCCAGAGAAATGTGTTTGCTATCATTCAATAGTGATCCCAACTGGCCAGAGCCAGCACCTATATAAGTTCACAAGAAGCAGATGGCGCCCACAGACTGGGTGAGGGTGCAAGAGATTGCAAAGTGAGGAGCAGTATTGTTATTCGGGAATACAAATGATGCTGCCCTATTACCCTGAGAGCTATTTGGTTTGTTTGTATTAGAGAGG
This sequence comes from Delphinus delphis, assembly GCF_949987515.2. Lineage (NCBI taxonomy): Eukaryota > Metazoa > Chordata > Mammalia > Artiodactyla > Delphinidae > Delphinus > Delphinus delphis. Next base: position 36,808,586 of record NC_082683.1, read on the forward strand.
TCACCCTAAGCTTCTCAGAGCAGCTGAGTAAGCTGGAGGGCCCTTCTTGTGGCCATCTGCTCCCCTCCCAGACTCCTCTGGCAAATCAAGAGGTTTTTCCTTGTATTAACCTCTGAAGAGCAGCCATAGGCCCTTCTCAGCATCAGCTTCAGCAAGCAATGGTCTCCGCTCTCCATCTGTCCCAGCAACACAGTTAAAGAACAATGAGGCTTCCCAAGCCCAGGTACTCACTTAGAGATACCCGTGCATTACCTAGTCTTCCAGTACTCTTTTACTTGGATCTCTATTAAGGGGATTAGGTGTATATTTTAAAAGATTAAATTATTTTTTTGTTATTTTAGAAACATTTTATTTAGAAAAAATAAAATGGGAATGATTTGTCCGGAAGATTCATTTACAAATCTAATATGCATAAAACATAATCACTTTAAAAATGATAAATTCATTCCCCCTACCCCAACCACTCTGTGGAGCAGAAGACTTATAGAACAAGCTGTCTTGTATATTGATGGACAATCAATCTATTCAGAACTGCAGATCAGATTCGCTCCTCAGTTCACAGATTGGGAAAAAATATTACACCCTTTAAGCAGTTATCCGCAGAAACAATGTGTACATATACAAGGTACACATGTTGCCAAAAGGGATGTTATAGGCTAATAATTACCACCTGGGTTATTGATTTGAACAGAGAAAAGGGCAAAATACAATTGTAAAATGATTTCAGAAATTACTTTACTCCATTTAGTAGTCTATATCAATGGGGGAAAATAAAAATCAAACAATAAATTGTTTTTCAAAAGGAAAAGGAGGGATTTCCCTGGTGCTCCAGCTGTTAAGACTCCACACTCCAATGCAGGGGGCCCGGGTTTGATCCCTGGTCAGGGAACTGGGTCCTGCATGCCGCAACTAAAAGATCCTGCATGCCGCAACTAAAAGATCCTGCATGCCGCAACGAAGATCCCGCGTGCCGCAAATGGAGACCCGGCACAGCTAAATAAATATATTTTTTAAAAAAACAAAACACAAAAAGAAAAGGATACCCATAGGTGTTTTTGATCAACCACAATATTGAGTGATGAACTGTTTATTTTTGAGAGTCTTCGAAAGAGTATTCAGATTTATATTAAAGCATTAAAAATTACCCAGATATCCTTTTCCAAGAGGAAAAAGTTCTGGCTGCTTCTTTGAGACTGTATACACTAAATCAAGTCATCAGAATATACTGAAATTATACTAAAATGAGGTAATATATAGCACTTAGAATAGTGTCTGGCATACCATAAATACTCAAAAAATGTTATTATTATGTTAGTATTCCGACTATAACTGCAGTTAACTCCTTTATTCCAATATCTAAAGACCCCCTCATTTTGAGCTGAGCCTGAACCTCAAATGATTTAAAGAAAATGCCTATGCATAAATATCATTTGAACTGTAATCAAATTCTTACAGCAATCAAAAGACTAATTTTCAGGCAATCTTAATCCTCATTGTTATTAAACTCCATGACATTTTATTTCCAACATGGTCTTTTTAATATGGAGATGAATGTATATCCCACACAACATTCTTTATTTAAAGGTTTCATGTGCTAGTAAGAACACCATTCCTAACATTTACGATATTTTGGTCAAGGCCTCATATTACCCTCTAGCTTTATTATTTTGTTCCATCTTGAGACTTGACCTGTGTGGGGCAGCAAGGATGTCAAAACAAATTCAATTAGGACAATGCTTTTCATTTTGTTTAGAAACTGGAGAAAAGCATTTTTCCACATTCTACAGTAACCTGATTCCATATAAACACCAATCAAAAAGAAGACATTCTCATTAGGTCTTCACTCAGGGTTCTAAATGCATTCACATCATCCACTGGATCCAAGGAGCAGTTCTCCATTGGAAAAATCTCCAGTGTCAGCAACTCTTCTGAATCAAAATTACATTCTTACTGTACAATCCCATCAATTGGCCAGCATTTCCTTGCACCCACTGTTCTTTTGTTTTTTAATTTTTAAAAATTTATTTATTTATTATATTTATTTTTGGCTGCATTGGGTCTTTGTTGCTGCGCACGGGCTTTCTCTAGTTGCGCTGAGCAGGGGCTACTCTTCGTTGCGGTGCGCGGGCTTCTCATTGCAGTGGCTTCTCTTGTTGTGGAGCACGGGCTCTAGGCACCTGGGCTTCAGTAGTTGTGGCACACAGCCTCAGTAGTTGTGGCTTGCAGGCTCAGTAGTTGTGGTGCACAGGCTTAGTTGCTCCACGGCATGTGGGATCTTCCTGGACCAGGGCTCCAACCTGTGCCTCCTGCATTGGCAGGCGGATTCTTAACCAATGCGCCACCAGGGAAGTCCCGTCCCCACTGTTCTCATATGACTTTTAACTCCTTTGCTGCTCCAACCCCAAAGGCAGAGAACAAAACTGCTAACCAGAATGTTCCTCCTTGTGTATACTTCTTTAGAAAGATTCCCTGAATCACCTTTGGAATATCTAAATTGTGAATTGTGCATTTATGGGTTCTTATGCTCTGTGTGATGTAATTTATTTTTCTCTTCTTTAAACTGAGTTTAAATTTGTTTATAAAAGTCATGATCTGAGCTAAAGTCCAATGTACTCTGGCTTAGTCTCAGAATTATAGCACATTAGAACTCAGAAGGTATAGACATCAAGGAAAAGAAAAGCTTCCTTCTGTGAGTCAGCAAAGTTGCTTACTGAGAAGCCTGTAGGAGAAACAAAAAAGCTAGATGAAATTTTCTCCCCTATAACCCAGGTCTATATTCAAGAGTTCCTCTGTGGTTCATGTCGGGACTCTCAAAACCAAGAATACAGTGAAGAAGAGGGCTGTAGAATGTTTTTGTAGGCATGGAAGTGCAGAGTCCTGGAAGATGAATAGAAATACTCTTACCTGAGAGGTAGCTAAAAGATAAAAATCTAGACGGTCCACAAAGACTAAGAGCCAAAGAAGTTTCTTTGGCTCAAAGGTCTAAGACTGTACAGTGGAATCCCAGTCTACACCAAAACATTATGCCAGGTAAAATATTTGATTTTTTCCTCATGCAAAACTGAAGGGAAAAAGAAAAACAATCAGGTTGTTATCTAGGGAAATAGTGCTAAAATTTAATGATCATTTGAGGCAATGAATGCTGAAAGGGATAAACCTCAGATCAGCAGGGTTATTACCATATTTGTGATGGCAGCCACAGTGAGCTATTTTTCTTATTTTTCATACTCTGATGAAGAAAAAAATAGATTTTCAACCTCAGGATGAATATAATATTCCAACGGCAATTCTAAGTGATAGAATAACTGATTCATTGATTCATTCATCAAACTTTATTTAAGCTCTTAAATGTGCAGGTACTAGGCTGGGTACCAAGGATACTAAGATAAGAAGGTACAGTGTCTAGTGGGAGAGCAGACAAGTAAACATTTATAATTGAGAAAGTAAATGTTATGACAAAGATCACTAAGTGGTATTAAAGGAAAACAGAGCAGGAACAACTAGTCCAGGCTGAGGGGCTAGGGTTCAGGAAAGACTTCCAGGCAGTAGTGACATTTGAGTTAAATCTGGAAACGTGAAAAGGAGGTGGACAGGTAGCTAAGATCTACATTACCTGACATGCAACATGAGAAGTGCTATAGAGTGAGATGGAAACACAGGGATGAAACAACCAATCTAGACTGAAGAGGGGGCCGGAAAAGGGCTTCCAGAAGTGGGCAAAGGAGGCAGAATGTCATATGCAGAAGCAAACCAGCAATGTGGGATGGCCTGGCAGCAAGAAGTAGAGTATGTGAGATGCAGTAATACAGTGATTGTATTAGTTTCCTATTGCTGCTGTAACAAATTACTATAAACTTGGTGGTTTAAAACAACACAAATTTATTATCTTATAGTTCCAGAAGTCAGAAGTCCAAAACAGGTCTTGCTAGGTTAAAATCAAAGTGTCTGCAGGACTTCCCTGGTGGTCCAGTGGTTAAGATTCTGCGCTTCCACTGTAGGGGGTCACGGGTTCGGTCACTGGCTGGGGAACTAAGATCCCACATGCCACTTGGTGAGGCCAAAAACAAAGTGTCTGCAAGGCTGCAACCCTTCTGGAGGCTCTAGGGGAAAATCCATTTTCTTGCCTTTTCCTTGGCTGGTGGCCTCTTTCTCCATCTTTAGCATTAGTAATGGCTGTGCCTCCAGTGTGTCAATATGACACTGTATCTCCTGCTTCCCTCTTTCACTTATAAGGACCACTGTGATTGCACTGGGACTACCTGGATAATCCAGGATAATCTTCCCATCTCAAGGTCAGCTGATGAATAAATTTAATCCTCTGTAATCTTACTTCCTCTTTACCACTGGTGACTGAAAGGTGGTCATCTTTGGAAGGCTATTATTCTGCCTAACACAATGATTAAGAGTGTACATGCCGGAGTCATACTGCCTGGGTTCATGTTCTAGCATCTTTATTAATAGTTGTGTGACCCTGAGTAAGTTACATTACTTCTCTGTACTTCAGTTTCCTTATCTGTAAAAAGGGATAATAATATTAACTACTTTATTTTGTTGTAGTGAGGTATAAATGGGTTAATATGTGTGTGGGTAAAGGGTTAACAAAACTCCCTTTCTTGATGAGACTTTGACCTTTTTTTTTTTTTTTTTTGCGGTACGCGGGCCTCTCACTGTTGTGGCCTCTCCCGTTGCGGAGCACAGGCTCCGGACACACAGGCTCAGCGGCCATGGCTCACGGGCCCAGCCGCTCCGCGGCATGTGGGATCCTCCCGGATCGGGGCACGAACCTGTGTCCCCTGCATCGGCAGGTGGACTCTCAACCACTGCGCCACCAGGGAAGCCCTGACCTTTGATTAAAATTTTAGCTGTGTTCCCTGAAGACCTGGAAAAGGTAAAATGTCAACTATGTTCCTAAGCAACATTATGGTTAAAAATGACACCTGATTGGTTAGAACTGGAAGAATTATAAATACCTAATTGTATGCCAAATCTCTGGGCTCCCTGGAGTGGTGACTCTTGTAACTTGGCACAACCTTTATGGGAACCCTGAACACGATGCCTATGGAACTGCTATAAGAGATACTGACTCCTTGGGGACATGAGCCTTTTAAGGCAGGGCACCTCCTAGACCTGTCCAATGTGGATCTCATTTCTTTATACTTGAGCATCACCTAGAGGAATGAGGGCAAAGATTAGCTCCTGAACTGCTGTACAGACAGCTCTATAAACTGCTACAAGCTCTCACTGAAGAAGAATGCCTGATGCTGTCTTGCTTGCAAGCTTTGGATCCTATCCTATATACTTCGTTTTCTTTCAAATTGTGTTAAAATACACATAACACTGCGTCTTAGCCATTTTTTAAAAACAGATCTTTATTGGAGTATAAATGCTTCACAATACTGTGTTAGTTTCTCTTGTACAACAAAGCGAATCAGCCACATGCATACATATATCTCCATATCCTCTCCCTCTTGAGCCTCCTTCACGCCCTCCCTATCCCACTCCTTTAGGTCATCACAAAGCACCAAGCTGATCTCCCTGTGCTATGCTGCTGCTTCCCACTAGCTAACTATTTTACATTTGATAGTGCATATATGTTGATGCTACTTTCACTTCGTCCCAGCTTCTCCCCCCAACCCCGTGTCCTCATGTCTATTCTCTAAGTCTACGTCTTTATTCCGGCCCTGACACTAGATTCATCAGTACCATTTAAAAAAAATTATTTATTTATTTATTGGCTGTGTTGGGTCTTTGTTGCTGCGCAGGTTTTCTCTAGGTGCAGAGAGCAGGGGCTATTCTTCATTGCGGTGCGCAGGCTTCTTGTTGTGGTGGCTTCTCTTCTTGTGAAGCATGGGCTCTAGGCGCGTGGGCTTCAGTAGTTGTGGCAAGTGGGCTCAGTAGTTGTGGCTCGCGGGCTCTAGAGCACAGCTCAGTAGTTGTGGCATACGGGCTTAGTTGCTCCGTGGCATGTGGGATCTTCCCAGACCAGGGCTCGAACCTGTGTGCCCTGCATTGGCAGGTGGATTCTTTTTTTTTTTAAACCAATCTATTGAGTTTTAAAAAATTTATTTATCTTATTTTTTAAATTTTTGGCTATGTTGGGTCTTTGTTGCAGTGCGCAGGCTTCTTGTTGTGGTGGCTTCTCTTGTTGCTGAGCATGGGCTTCAGTAGTTGTGGCACGTGGGCTTAGTTGCTCCGCAGCATGTGCCATCTTCCCGGACCAGGGGTCGAACCCATGTCCCCTCCATTGGCAGGAGGATTTTTAACCACTGTGCCACCAGGGAAGTCCCCATCAGTACCATTTTTTTCTTTTTAGATTCCAGATATATGCATTAACATACAGTATTTGTTTTTCTCTTTCTGACTTACTTCACTCTGTATGACAGACTCTAGGTCCACCCACCTCACTACAAAAAACTCAATTTCATTTCTTTTTATGGCTGAGTAATATTCCATTGTATATATGTGTCCCATCTTCTTTTATTCAGTCATCTGTCGATGAACATTTAGGTTGCTTCCATGTCCTGGCTATTGTAAATAGTGCTGCAATGAACACTGCGGTACATATGACCCAGCAATCCCACTACTGGGCATATGGCCTGAGAAAACCATAATTCAAAAAGAGACATATACCATCTTAGCCATTTTTAAGTGTGCAGTTTAATGGTATTAAATACATTTACATTGTTGTGCAGACATCACCACCATCCATCCTTATAACTTGTTACACGTTGTAAAATTGAAACTCTGTACTTATTATACAATAACTCTCCATTCTTCCCTCCCCCAAGCCCCTGGCAACTGTCATTGTGCTTTGTATCTCTATGATCTTAACTACTCTAAGTACCTCACATAAATGGAATCAAACAGTATTTGTCTTTTGGGGACTGGCTTATTTCACTTAGCATAATGTCCCAAGGTTCATTCATATTACAGCATATTGTAGAATTTTCTTCCTTTTTAAGGCTGAATAACATTCCATTTTATGTATTACCACATTTTGTTTGCTTATCCATTTATCCATCAATGATACTTGAGTTGCTTTTGCATTTTTTTTTTTTTTGGCCTTGCCCTGTGTCATGCAGGATCTCAGTTCCCTGACCAGGGATCGAACCCATGCCCCCTTCAGTGGAAGCGCAGAGTCTTAACCACTGGATAGCCAGGGAAGTCCCGCTTATGCATTTTAGCTATTTAGCTAATGATGCTGCTATGAACAAGGGTGAACAAATATCTCTTTGAGACCCTACTTTCAATTCTTTTGGGTATATACCCAGACGTGGAATTGCTGGGCCATATGGTAATTCTATTTTTAATTTTTTAAACGAAATTCCATACTATTTTCCAGAGCGGCTGTACTATTTTACATTCCTACCAGCAGTATACGAGTGTTTCAATTTCTCCACATCCTTGTCAACACTTGTTTTTTGTTTTTTAATAATAGCCATCCTACTGGGTGTGAGGTGGTATCTCATTAGAGTTTTGATTTGCATTCATTTCCCTAACGATTAGTGATGTTGAGCATCTTTTCATATGCTTATTAGCTATTTGTATATCTTCTTTGGAGAAATGTCTATCAAGTCCTTAGCCCATTTTTTAATCAAGTTGTTTGGTCTTTTGTTGTTGAGTTTTAGGAGTTCTTTATATATTCTGGATATTAATGCCTTATCAGATATATGATTTGCAAATATTTTCTCCCATTCTGTGCATTGCCTTTTTATTTTGTGGATAGTGTCTTTTGATGTACAAAATTTTTAATTTTTATGAAATCCAATTTCTTTTATTACCTGTGCCTTTGGTGTCACATCCAAGAAATCACTGCCAAATACAATGCCATAAAGCTTTTGTCGTATGATTTCTTCTAAGAGTTTTATTGTTTTAGGTCTTACATTTAGGCCCTTTGATCCATTTTGAGTCAAATTTTGTATATGGTATTAGGTAAGAGTCCAACTTCCTTCTTTTGCATGTGGACATCCATTTTTCCCGGCACCAATTGTTGAAAAGACTGTCCTTTCCCCATTGAATGGTCTTGGCACCCCCGTCAAAAATTGTTTGATCATACACGTGAAGGTTTATTTCTGGGATCTATACTCTATTCCATTGGTCTGCATGTTTGTCTTTATGCCAATATCACACTATTTTGACTCATGTAGCTTTACAGTTAAGTTTTGAAATGTCCTATATACTTTTGAGTAGATTAATGTCAAGTGTAGCCTATTACAGTCTTTTTTTTTGCCTATTACAGTCTTGAGCCTGAATGTTTAACTGAACCTAAGAAGACACCCTTCTCTGGTTGATGTGGCAAAGTGTTAAGCTCTTAGAAAGGTGCTGCTACATGGTATGTGCTGTATTAAGTGTTAGCTATTTTATTATTATATATAAATCCTTAAAATAATGACTGGCATAATCCTGACATTTGTTGAAAAAATACTGCTATTAGTAGTAGTATCACCACCACCTCCACCATCTACTCTTCTGTAATGGTGGCCTCTACACGGGACTTCGAGCAGTTTTGTATGGCTCCAGGATAGAGTGTAAAGAAGAGGATGGAGAGACGTGTCCAAAGAGGTAAGGAGGGATGAGACTATAAAGGAAACAGGTAAAGAGTGTTGATTCTTTTCTGAAAGCAAGGAAGAGCCATTAAAAGATTATTTTTATTATATTTTTAAATAAATTTATTTAATTAATTTATTTTTGGCTGCGTTGGGTGTTTGTTGCTGTGCATGGGCTTTCTCTAGCTGCAGCGAGCAGGGGCTACTCTTTGTTGCAGTGCGCGGGCTTCTCATCGTGGTGGCTTCTCTTGTTGCACAGCACGGACTCTAGGCACGCCAGCTCAGTAGTTGTGGCTTGCAGGTTCTAGAGCGTAGGGTCAGTAGTTGTGGCGCATGGGCTTAGCTGCTCCGCGGCATGTGGGATCTTTTTGGACCAGGGCTCGAACCCGTGTCCCCTGCATTGGCAGGCAGACTCTTAACCACTGTGCCACTAGGGAAGCCCTAAAAGATTATTTTAATAAGACAATATCATGATCAGATTTATGTTTTAGGAAGATCATTCTGGTAGGAATGTGGAGGATGAATTGAAAGAGAGGCTGGAACAGAAGCAGAGAGATTAGTTAGGAGGCTGTTAAAGTTACTTATAGAAGAGAAGCGATGGTGAGAACTAGGATAGTGTCAAGTAATTTCAATGGTTACTTTTGCTGGAACACCCAAAAGGATTATATCTAAAAATCTTCTAGGCTCCAGATCTACATTTGCAACTGCCTGCTGAACATCTCCTAAGGAAGTCACTTAAACTTAACATGTTCCAAACTGAACTCAACTTTCCCCCCAGAATTATATTCCTCTGATTTCCCAGACCCTATTAAAGAAAACATCCTGGGCTTTCCTGGTGGCGCAGTGGATGAGAGTCTGCCTGCCGATGCAGGGGACATGGGTTTGCGCCCCGGTCCGGGAAGATCCCACATGCCGCAGAGCGGCTGGGCCTGTGAGCCATGGCCGCTGAGCCTGCGCATCCAGAGCCTGTGCTCCGCAACGGGAGAGGCCACAGCAGTGAGAGGCCCACATACCGCAAAAAAGAAAAAAAAAGAAAAAAAAAAGAAAACATCCTGGTCATTCAGTGTTGAACTTTGGTCGAATGTTCTACAACTTGCTCTCTTCCTTGCCTCCTACATACAAAGTTTACAAAGTTCTCTAAAAATGGTTCTATAATCTATCTATTCATTCACTCTGTCAAGCAAATAGACAATCAAATAACATCTTCTAAACAATGTGCTAAAGTTGAGCAATAAAGATGCAAAATTAGACACAGTCCTTGAATATATTATAATGTAAAAAAAAAGAGAGACATGTAAATAGATAATTATAATACATGGTAAAAAACTCCTATGATAGAAATGAGAAAAAGTTATAGAAAAACAGTAAAGGGAATGGCAAAAATACAAGTTGCATGCCATTTCCTTTTTTAATCCTTACAACCACTTTAGTGGTTCAGGCCCACATTACTGCTTATCTAGATTACTACCTCCAATAGTCTCTAAACTAGTCTCTTTTCTCCAAACTAACCAACACTTAGGCACAAGTAGAGGTGGCTGTGGTATGATGGAAAGTACATTATGCTTTAAATCAAAAGCTATGTATTTAAGTCTGGGTCCTGCCACTCACTAGCTGGGTTATCGTAGGCAAGCCCTAATCAGAGAGCTACTCCTTACATCATACTGTCCTATTTAATGATACTAATCTATTTAACTTCACTGGATTACACTAAGGCACAAGTAAAGTGTAATATGGAGTACATCTGGTTAAAAATAAGCTGAGCTGGAGCAACATCCTAGAAGGAGCAAAACCCCAGACACCAAAATCTCAACCACAGAAGTCAGAGGCTTCAGCCCACTCTAAGTATCCACATGTATCAACACCTGGAGGAATAGTTTAAATAAAGATTTTATGAGGACAACTTAAAAATTAGTTAAGTAAATTCTGCAACACAGAAAACTAAATGTCCAGATAAAACCTCTTGGTTTAGAATAACTAATGATAAAATTCAATCTGTAATCATGATAAAAACTGTAAGCAAATAGGAAGACATGGGAACTTCCTTAATCTGATAAAGGGTATCAATAAAAACTTGCATTAAACATCAAACTAAATGCTGAACGTTTGTTTTTGGTGGTGATGGTTATTTTTAAAAGATAATTGAACAAGAAAGGGATACTACTAGCACCATTTTTATTTGACTTTGGGCTGGAGGTCCAAACCAGTGCAGAAAGGCAGGGAAAATAAAAGTATAATGATTAGAAAGAAAAACAAAAAGCTCCCATTATTTGTAGAGGATATGACTGTGGAGGTAGAAAATCCGAAAGAATCTACAAAAAATTAATTAATGAATTTAAGGTTACTGGATAGCAATTTAATACACAAAAATCAGTTGTATTTTGACAGAGCAGCAATTAGAAAATGCAATTGTAAAATACCATTTACAACAGCATAAAAATTTCAAATATTGAGAAATAAATCTAACTAAAGATATAGATGAGGCTGTCAGAAAAACTATAAAAACATTATTGAGAAAGTAATAATCATGAAAAACACTGATAAATCAGACTTTGTCAAATTTTCTGCTCTACAAAAGACACTAAGAAAATGAACAGGCAAGACACAGACAAGGAGAAAATATCTGACAAACACATCTGCTAAAGGGCTTGTATCCAGAATCTATAGAGAACTCCTAAAACACAGTTAAAAAAAAACCCCACACAACCCAACTTTTTACAATGGGCAAAAGAGGGACTTTCCTGATGGTCCACCAGTTAAGACTCCACGCTCTCAACGCAGGTTGTCTGGGTTCAATCCCTGGTCAGGGAACTAGATCCCGCGCCGCAACAAAGATCCCGCAAGTGGCAACTGAGACCCGGCGCAGCCAAATAAATAAATTTTTTTTAAATAGGCTAAAGATTTGAACAGCTACTTCACGAAGGAAGATATAGAAATGATTAATGAACACATGAAAAAGTGCTCAACATCACTGGTCATTAGAGAAATGTAAATTAAACCCATAATGAGATACCACAACACATTCACTAGAATGGCTAAAATTAGAAAGACTGACATCACAAAATGTTGGCCAAGAAGTGAGCAACTTTGATATAATGCTAGTGGGAATAACCACAAATAAACTGATGAATTCCAAAATAATAATTACTTACATCTCTGTATACTTTGACCCAACAATTGCACTCCTAGGTATTTAGCCAACAGAAATATAAAAAAACGTTCACATGCCCTTGTATTAAAATGTTCATAGCAGCTACAGTCACAACAGTAAAAAGTCTGAAAAAACTCAAATATTATTCAAAGAAGAATGGATAAATTGTGGTATATTCATACAATCAAATACCACTTGGCATTAAAAAGGAATGAACTACCGATACACAGAATAATGTAACAAATCTCACAAATATAATGCTCAATATCGACACGTTACATAATCCCATTTATATGATGTTCTAGAACAGGGAAACTAATCTAAGGTGAAAAATATTAAAACGGTGGTTGCCTCTTGGCAGGTGGGGAAATTGACAAAAAGCCACCTGAGAGAAATTTTTGTAGACTTGAAAACATGCTATATCATGATATCCGTGGATTATACGACAGTATTACTACATTTAACAATATGAATGAATCTCATAAATGTAATGCTGAGTAAAGTAAGTTAGACAAAAAGTATACTGCCTGAGTACAGCTATATAAAGTTTAAAAAACCATGCAAATTTAAACTGTAGTATTTAGGGTTATATGCTTAAGTGGGAAAACAAAGAAAATCAAGAAACTGATTACCATTAAATCCAGGGTAGTAGTTATTATTTGTGTGGAGGGTGGAGATAGTGACTGAGAGGCAGTATGAGTGAGACAGGGTGCTGACAATATTCTATTTCTTGTTCTGGTAGTGGTTAAATGGATGTTTGCTTTGAAATAAAACACTGAGCGATACAAAATAAAACCATGGTAAAATACTATGTTTTAACTAAACATAGTTATTTTTCCAAGTTTCTCTATAATAATTTCAATTTGTAAAACTGCAAAACATTTTTTATTTACAAGAAGATGTGCATGTATATCAATGTAAGTAATAGGTAGCAAATAAATAATATAAATAATAATAGAAACCCAGGAAAAATTAACTTTAAAAATATTATGAAGACCATCTTGAAGACAGGAAGAAAAAGCAGTTTAGGACTCTTTTCGTTGAAAGTGACAGACATTCAACTCACACTGCTTAAACAAAAAAGGAAATGTCTTCACTCATTTAACCAGGAAGTTCAAGTGGGTGACTCCAACTATAGGTATGGGTGGATACAGTGATTCAGATGATGTCATGAAAAAAATGTCTTGACTCTGCTTTCATGATGGCAAGAATGGATCATTCTCACCAACATAAAAACCTGATGTAATTTTCCCCACCTTTAAAAACAAAGGCACCTCCTATTGACTCTACTTTCCCTGCTATCCACCATCCCATTTCTTTGCTCCCTTTGGAGCAAGACTAGAGTTGTTTATAGTATCCAATTCTTTTCCTTCCATGCTTTCTGAATCCATTCCAATCAGGGGCCCCCACCTCTCCAGTGAAAAAAATGACTTCATCTAAGTCATCAATGACCTCCACATTGCTAAATTAAATAGGCATTTCTCAGCCCTTATCTCACATTTGACACAATTAACAGCTTCCTCATCTTTGATATGCTTTCTTCATGGGCTTCTAGGACCCCACACTGTCTTGGTTTTCCTTTTATCTTATTGAGCCACCCCCCTTTAATATTCTTTGCTGACTCCTCCTCTTGTCCCCAATTCTTAATGTTAGAATGTTCCAGGGCTCAGTCCATGGTCCTTTTCTCTAGTTAGACTTACTCCCTTGGTTATTTCAATTAGTGCCTTTGCTTTAAATAACATCTATATGCCAATGACTTTCAAATTTATATCTCAGATAAAGACTTCTCTCCCAAACTCCAGATTCGTACATCCAACTCCCTACTTGGAGGTCCACATAAACACCTGGAGGTCTTAATAAACATCTCAGACTTAACAAATCCAAAATTTGTTTCCCCTGTAGCCTTCCCATCACAATTGATGGCAAACTTCATCCTTCCAATTGCTCAGGCCAAAAACCTTGCAGTCATCCTTGATTTCCACATCCTACATCCAATCCATCAGGAAATCATACTTGTTTTACTTATAAAATATTTCCAAAATTTGACTATTTCTCAACATTTCCACTATTTCTACTCTAGTCCAAGCCTGGATTATTTCACTAGCCTTCTAACAGGTCTACCTGTTCTACCTTTCCACTCCTTCTTCAAATCTATTCTCCATACAGCAGTCAGAGAAGTCCTTTAAAAATATGTCTGACCTTGACACTCCTCTACTCAGAAACTTCCAATCGTTTCCCATTTCATTCAAAGCTGAGATTCCTATAACGGTCTACACAGGCTCTCTGTGATCTGGATCCCACCTACTTCTCCGACTTCTTTTTTTACTACTCTGCTGCACTCCTTGATGCTCTTCAAACATTAGGCACGGTCCTACCATAAAGCCTTTGTTTTGGCCGTTCCCTCCAAATATCTGCTTGGCTAATATCCTTCCCTTCTTTAAGTCTCCTCAAATGTTACCTTCTCAATGAGGTCTACCAGATCACCCCATTAAATACTGAAAATGTTCCATCTCCCCACTGCTATCCCAGCACTCCAAATTCCTTCAAACCCTATTCTACTGTTCCTTTTTTCTACAGCACTTACTTTCTAACACACTATGCAATTTACTTATTATGCATAAATAATTGTCTCCCTCTGCTACAGTGTAAGCCACCACAAGAGAAGGGACCTTTACTTTATTCATTAATGTATTTTACGTGCCTATAATGCTTGGCATTCAAAAAATATTTGTTAACTGTGGAATAAATACCCATTGGCTGCTTTAGACTTGTGGAACCCTTATGATTAACACTACCAGTCAAAAGCACATGCATCTGATTGAATCCTGAATCAGTCATCCTAGTCAGGAGGTGGGGTATTCAATCAGCCGGGCCTGTCACGTACCCTCATGTGTGGTAAGAAGGGAAGTGGTCAACCCTATCTGAACCACATGGAATGATTTCCTCACAAGAATGAAGGACAGCATTATCAGAAGACAAGGTAAGGGAAAGCATGTTGGGCAGGCAAAAAAGCACAACTGGAGGCATGTATAGTATTGTAGTTAAGGGTGGTTAAGGGACAGACTCTGGAATCAGGAAGGCTAAATTGTATTCCAGCCTTGCTACTTGCTAGCTATGGGACCCTGGGCAAATTATTTATGCTTCTGTGCCTCAGTTTCTTCATCTGTAAAGTGTGGAATAAAACTAATAACTACCTCATAGAGTTGTTATAAGTATTAAATTAGTTATTTTTCTTTTTCGTTTTGGCCGCACTGCATGGCTTGTGGAACCTTAGTTCCCCAACCAGGGATTGAACCCGTGCCCTCGGCAGTGAGAGGGTGGAGTCCTAACCACTGGACCACAAGGGAATTCCCTTAAATTAGTTTTAATGCATATAAAAACACTTAGTAGAGGGCCTGGCATATAGTAAGCACTATGGAAATGTTAGCCATTATTATTGGTGTTGTTGTTATTATTGATTGGAGCAAAGTATTCCTCATCACAGCAACTGAATCATAGCAGTTGAAGCTTGGTGAGACACTACAAAGAATAAGAACTGCAAGGTGGCTTGCTTAATTAATCATCTTATCAGGGTGGCTTGCTTAATCATCCACACACTCACTAAATATATACTTTGTGTCTGGCACTTGGCCAGTCCTAGCCTTTAAGGAGTGCACAGTCTACTCTAGGGAGACATCTAGCAAATAAAACCAATAAAGTTTTATAGGTGCTATTTTAGCTCCATTCTTCCTACAATCTTTCATCTTTCTGTTCTAAGAACCCAAGTTGGAGACTAAGCCCTTAGAAGTCAGAGATGTCTTCTGCATTAAATCATTATTTAACATTCTCTAAATTAAAAAAAAAATTATTTATTTGTTATTTTTTAAATTTTGGCTGCATGGGGTCTTCGTCGCTGCATGCGGGCTTTCTCTAGTTGCAGCGAGCGGGGGCTACTCTTCGTTGCGGTGCACAGGCTTCTCATTGCGGTGGCTTTTCTTGTCACAGAGCATGGGCTCTAGGTGCGCAGGCTTCAGTAGTTGCAGCACGCGGGCTCAGTAGTTGCGGCACATGGGCCCTAGAGTGCTTGGGCTTCAGTAGTTGTGGCCTGTGGGCTAAGCTGCTCCGTGGCATGTGGGATCCCTGTGGACTTCCTTATGATCAGCTCTGGGGTACCAGCAGATGACTGGGAGTCTTGAAGTTGTAAGAAGACCATGGATAAACCTCATATTTCACTCAGACACTAATGGATCACTACATCACTGTTTGAAATGTCAGACTGAATGAACGAAATAGCTGGTTACTTTTTATTTGATTACCTTGAAAGATTAAAAGTTCCCTGTCATTGGAAATACTAAGGAAAACGTGACCACCTATTTTATTAATTCCAATCATCATTTGCATGCAAGATACAATACTTAGTGTTAAAAATATAGTGATGAGTACCGTATAATCCCTAGCATTGATCTCACTGTCTGGTACTTGAAGGGGATATAGTAAGTTTAGATTAGTAAATGAGATTTTGAATCATATGATAAAGTTCAATTTTTCATTCATTCATTTTTTTAAATATTTTGGCTGCATTGGGTCTTCTCTGTGGCGCGCGGGCTCTTCATTGCGGCATGTGGGCTTAGTTGCCCCGTGGCAATGTGGAATCTTAGTTCCCTGACCAGGGATCAAACCCATGGCCCCTGCATTGGAAGGTGGATTCTTAATTAACCACTGGGCAACCAGGAAGTCCCCATTCATTCATTTAAGTTACATTATTGACTGTCTACTCTGTGCCAGGCACTGTGGGAATGCAGTAGTGAAGAAGACAAGAACAATTTCTCCTCTTAGCATTGATTCTGATGCGGATGGTCTAGATGACGTCTAAGATTTCTTCTAAATATGGAGTTCTTTTAGTCTCCTGTAAATCAGGGGTGATAAATGACAGTCAAACTGGAGACTAAACTGATGGCTACTACCCACAACTATAGGTTGGGAACAGGTTAAGAGGTATATAGAAGAGAAAAAAGAAGAAAAAAGGCAAGGAAGAAATAAAAGAAAGGAACTAACATAATAAGTACTTGCACTGTTATTTTTATTTTCATCTAACAAATGAAAAAACTAAGGTTTACAGAGATTAAAGAACTTTCTTGGGGTCACACAGTTAGTAAGTGGCAGGACGAGAATGTGAATTTAGTCTAGCACTGTTTCCTCTCCATCTTATAGACATAGAAGTAAAAAATGTAAAGTAAAGGGGAAAAGAAGGACATTAGGGAAAGCAAGCTAGAAGGAGCTCTGGATGATGGATGGCCACTCAGAAGTAGAATGAACTCAAGCCCTTTTTGAATCAGTAATCAAAAAACTCTCAGCAAACAAAAGTCCAGGACTGGACATCTTCACAGCAGAATTTTACCAAATATATAAAGAAGAGCTAATACTTATCCTTCTCAAATTATTCCAAAAAAAATGAAGAGGAGGGAACACTCCCAAAGGAGGCAACACTCCCAAATACATTCTTCGTGGCCACCATTAGCCTGATACCAAAACCAGACAGACACTCCAAAAATAAAGTAAATTACAGGACAATATCTCTGATGAATATAGACACCAAAATCATCAACAAAATATTAGCAAACCAAGTTCAACAATTGTTTTATATAAAACAATCATATACCATGATTAAGTGGGATTTATTCCAGGATGGTTCAATAACCACAAATCAATCAACGTGATACACCATATTAATAAAAGGAAGGATAAAAATCACATGATCATCTCGACAGATGCGGAAACGGCATTTGACAAAATTCGATATTCATTCATGACAAAAACTCTCATCAAAGTTGGTTTAGAAGGAATATATCTCAACACAGTAAAGGCCATTTATGACAAACCCACCACTAACATCATATTCAATGGTGGAAAGCTGAAAGCTTTTCCCCTAAAAACAGGAATAAGGTATGGATGCCCACTCTTGCCCTTTCTATTTAACATAGTATTGGAAGTCCTAGCCACAGCAATCAGATAAGAAAAAGAAATAAAAGGCATCCAAATTGGAAGGGAAGAAGTAAAACTGTCACTATTTGCAGATGACATGGTACTATATATAAAACCCTAAAGTATCCATCAGAAGGCTGTTAGAACTAATAAATGAATTCAGTAAAGTCACAGGACACAAGATTAATATGTAGAAATCTGTTGCGTTTCTATACGCTAATAATGAACTATCACAAAGAGAAAACAAGGAGATAATCCCATTCAAAATCACATCAAAAAGAATAAAATACCTAGGAACAAACTTAACCAAGGAAGTGAAAGACCTATACTCTGAAAACTATAAAACAATTATGAAGAAAACTGAAGATAATAACAAAGAAATGGAAAGATATTCCTTGCTCTTGGATTAGAAGAATGAATATTGTTAAAATGTCAATGCTACCCAAAACACTCTACAGATTTAATGAGATCTCTATCAAAATACCCATGACATTTTTCACAGAACTAGAACAAATCATCCTAAAATTTATATGGAACCACAAAAGACCCTGAATTGCCAAAGCAATCTTGAGAAAAAAGAACAAAACTGGAGGTATCACACTCCCTGTCTTCAGGGACTATACTACAAAACTGTGGTAATCAAAACAGTATGGTACTGGCACAAAAACAGACACATAGAACAATGGAACAGAATAGAGCGCCCAGAGATAAACACAGACACCAATGTTCAATTAATCTGTGACAAAGGAGACAAGAATTCACAATAGGGAAAGAACAGTCTCTTCAATAAGTGGTGCTGGAAAAACTGGATAGCTACATGTAAAAGAATGAAATTAGAACATTTTCTTACACCATATACAAAAATAAACTCAGAATGGATTTAAGACCTAAATGTAAGACCAGAAACCATATAACTCCTAGGAGAAAACATAGGCAGAACACTCTTTGACATAAGCCATAGCAATATTTTTTTGGATCTGTCTTCCCAGGCAAAAAAGACAAAAGCAAAAATAAACAAATGGGACCTGATTAAACTTAAAAACTTTTGCACAGCAAAGGAAACCATAACAAAATAAAAAGATAAGCTACTGAATGGGAGAAAATGTTTGCAAATGATATGACTGATAAGGGTTAATATCCAACATATATAAACAGCTCATACATCTCAACATCAAAACAGAAAAACAACCCAATTAAAAAGGGAACAGAAGACCTGAATACCAATTTTTCCAAAGAAGACATACAGATGGCCAAAAGGCACATGAAAAGACACTCAACATCATTAATCATCAGGGAAATGCAAATCAAAACCACAGTGAGATATCCCCTCACACCTGTCAGAATGGCTATCATCAAAAGACCATAAATAATAAATGTTGGCGAGGATGGGGAGAAAAGAGAACCCTAATAACACTGTTAGTGGGAATGTAAATTGGTGCAGCCACTGTGGAAAACAGGATCCTCAAAAAACTAAAAACAGGGCTTCCCTGGTGGCGCAGAGGTTGAGAGTCCACCTGCCAATGCAGGGGACACGGGTTCATGCCCTGGTCAGGGAAGATCCCACATGTCGCGGAGCGGCTGGGCCCGTGAACCATGGCCGCTGAGCCTGCGCGTCTGGAGCCTGTGTTCTGCAACAGGAGAGGCCACAAGAGTGAGAGGCCCACATATCACGCACACAAAAAACAACAACTAAAAACAGAACTACCATATGATCCAATAATTCCACTCCTGGGCATATATCCAAAGAAAACAAAAACACTAATTCAAAAAGATACATGCACCCCAATGTTTATAGCAGCATTACGTACAATAGCCAAGATACAGAAGAAACCTAAGTGTCCATCAGTAGATGAATGGATAAAGAAGATGTGGTAAATATATACAATGGAATATTACTCAGCCATAAAGAAGAATGAAATTTTGCCATCTGCAACAACATGGATGGACTGGGAAGGTTAGTGAAATAAGTCAGATATAGAAAGACAAATATCATATATTGTCACTTACATGTGGAATCTAAACAATAAAACGAATGAAAATAACAAAACAGAAACAGACTCACACATATAGAAAACAAACCAGTGGTTACCACGGGGAGAGGGAAAAGGGAAGGGGCAAGATAGGAGTAGGGGATTAAGAGGTACAAACAAATGTGTATAAAATAAATAAGCTACAAGGATACAGCACAGGAAATACAGTCAATATCTTATAATAATTTTAAATGGAGTATAATTTATAAAATATAGAATCACTACGTTGTATACTGGAAACTAACATAATATTGTAAATCAACTATACTTCAATAAAAATAAACAAAAACCAAAAACTCAAGCCCTTGCTAAAGAACTGGCATGCTGCATATCAAACATACTCTACCCTGGATCCTAATTAAGGCAGCTCTGCTTTTTTGTTCAGCCAGGTTGGACTCTACCTTAAGACTAGCCTCAGGGTACTTCTGGGGTGGTCCAGTGGTTAAGACTCCACGCTTCTGCTGCAGGGGGCACAGGTTTGATTCCTGGTCGAGGGAACTAAGATCCCACATGCCGCATGCATGATTAGCCCTCATTTAGTGTCATCATATCTATGACTAAAATTTACTAAACTTTCCCCACATCTAAGTAGCTGTTCCTTTGAATAGGATAAAAAGAAAAAAGATCAGAATACTTAATATAAGAAAATACATTCACCACATCTAAGTCCCCCAGATAGGTTGGTTTGCTGAAAGCCACTACTCTAATTGCATTTCAAGAATGTGTTGGATAAAATGCATATTCCTAGGGCTCTTTTCAGATACACTGACTCAAAATCTCTTGGCCTGGGGCCTACAGTCTGCATTTTAAATAAGCCTTTCAAGTGGTTCTGATACAGTCTAAAATATGCCGACAACTAGGACTCTAAAGGAAAGATTATAAAACCATGTTACCATCTGACTATCCAGTATTTTCTCAGGAGGCCATGTATCTTAATTGGACAGCAAGTCTTTACAAGACGGATAAAATGGAGCACTTGATAAGGTGAAAGAAATATAAGAGCTCCCTTAAACTGAGTGTCCTTTATGAGCTAGATACCTATCTATCTTCTTACAACAACCCCATAATAATTAGTATCGTTTTCCATATGAATATCTTGAGGTTCAGTAAACTTAAGTGACTTTCCCAAGGCCACATAATTTGTAAATAGGAGGGCCTGGATCAAACCTAAGGACACCATTCAAAATTCTTCTTCCAGAAAGTCCATCCTTTCCCCACTACAACCCTGTGCCTCTAACCAAGTGTACAATACATGTAGTGGGAGTAAACAATGAAAAGACTAAAGGATGGGGGTAATGGCCAGAGACCATGATTACTAAAACCTTAAGATTTCAAAGGAAGAGTTACATATAATGGAGATGGAAGTGGGTAGCTGAAATGGAATGAATTAGAGGTGAAAGTACTGGTGTCTGCGACATCAAAGAAGACCAAGTATAGGATAGTGATGAGTATTGTAACGGGTAAAATAATGCCCCCCTCCCCCAAATAATGCCCACTTACTAATCCCTGGAAGCTGTGACTATGCCTTACATGGCATAAGGGACTGTGTAAATGTGATTAAGAACCTTGAAATGGGGAGATTACCCAGGTGTGCCCAATGTAATCACAAGGGTCCTTAAAAGTAAAGAGTGAAACAGAAGAGGACAGAAAGGGAGATGTGACTATGGAAAAAAGGTCAGAGAGATGCAATGCTGCTGGCTCCAAAAATGGAGGAAGTAAGCCAAGGAATACCGGTAGTCTCTGGAAGCTGGAGCTTCTCGTTCTGCTTCTGCAACTAACTGTAGCAATATGATTCTGGGCCAGCTACCTCACCTCATCTCCTCTTTCTTTTCTACTCATTTTCCAAACTGGCTTAGTTTTTGCTGAAACGTGGAGTCCAATTTGTAGATTAGTCTTTCAGTCCTGTATATATTTGGTGCTAATATATTTCAACAATATTTTAAACAAGCTATTCTCCTAATCTCAAAGAAACAATGAATTATAAAACCACTTAAAGATAGAAAACATGCTCTATCCTCTGCAAATGTTTCCATATTTATATCTGAATCACTTTGCTGTACATCTGAAACAGTGTACTTGTACACTTGTACGTCTAAATCAACTATACTTCAATTTAAAAAAAAGGAAAAGCACATTTTAAAAAAGAAAAAAATAATATCAGCTTGCTGTAACATTTAAATAACATGGAAGCTTATAAAATAATAAACTAAGAATAAAAACCAAAATAAAAGTAACTCGGCATCCTTTGTTTCCCCCCAAATTACAACACTTCTAAAGTGCACTGACAAATATTTAATCTAGTATTAAACTCCTCCCCTATATTTCTCAGATAGAGTAAAGGCACTATGGAAACTGAATTACTTTCACAAACAGAAGACAACTAGTTTATTTGACTTGAATGCTACAAGGTCACTTTTCCAAAATGAACTGATATAAAAACTATGTCTCCAGTATGACTGATTTAAACTTTAAAAAATCATGAACTTATGGTTCCTTTTTCAATAAAATAAAACTGTTAAATAATAATTGAAGAATAAAGAATTTGCTCAAGGTAGAAAGACTTCTATAGATAAGACTGGATATCAATTAATGCCAAATTATTAACACAGAGGACTATTTTTCTACGTTAGGTGATTTTCATAATACTAAACACTTGTTTTAGTACACTCTTACAGCTACTGCAGAACAAGGGAACAAGAAAGTTTTTTTCACAGTAAGAAGTAAATTATATGATAATCACCTAAAAATATGTCGGTATACCTTTCAGTATATTTTTTCAAGGTCTTCAATATTTTAATCAAGGGAGACTGTATGAACTCCTTTTATTATTAATCTGAAATGAATTTTTAAAATATCATGTGTAAAATTCAGGAGATCTGATTTCTTATCCAAGCTTTGCCACTAATTAACTGAGTAATCTCAGAAAAGTCACAAATTGAGTTCCCTCGTCAATAAGAAAGGTCACAACTAAGTTTGAGGATAGTCTCTTTAATTTCCTCTCTTTGTATTTTCAACTCCGTAGAGGAGAAGAGAGAATTATGCCAACACGTGGATCCTACTCAACTATCACTTTTCATTAATCTTTGATTAATTAAAAAACAGTGACTCACCCAGAATTAGTAGGTCAATAAGTATATTCATTTAGTATTTACTACTTTCTCTAAAGTTTTTGACTTCCACAGGAAGTGCTTCAAGAGCTGCCGAGGGAGGTGCAGGAAAGTTCCCTGTTTCAACCAGAGCAGATCTTATTTTACTGATATTACATACTATGGTCCTATATAATATGCTATCTTTTAAAAAAAGGGTTCTATTACTAATAAAAAATAGTTGGTGTAATGAAAAAAACAGATTCTGAAGTCAAAGTGGCCTGAGTTTGTATCCTGACTCCTCTAATTTTGACTGAGTAAATTTGAAATTTTAGGACTACTCTACCGTCCAGAACTGGACATTTCTAAAAAAATTGAAGTATAGTTACAATGAAGTATAGTTTACAATGTTGTGTTAGTTTTAGGTGTATAGCAAAGTGATTCAGTTTTACATATATATATACACACGCACATATATATATTTCTTTTTCAGATTTTTTTCCATTATAGTTATTACAAGACATTGAATTTATTTGTTCCCTGTGCTATACAGTAGGTCTTTGTTGTTTATCTATTTTATGTATAGTAGTATGTATACGTTAATCCCAAACTTCTAGTTTATCCCTCCCTCCTTTCCTTTGATAACCATAAGTTTTCAATGTCTGTGAATCTGTTTTGTAAATATGTTCATTTGTATCATTTTTTTAAGATTCCACATGTAAGTGATATCATATTTGTCTTTCTCTGTCTGACTTCACTTAGTATAATAACCTCTAGGTCCATCCATGTTGCTGCAAATGGCATTATTTCATTCTTTTTTATGGCTGAGTAATATTCCATGGTGTATATATACCACATCTTCTTTATCCATTCATCTGTCGATGGACATTTAGGTTGCTTACGTGTCTTGGCTATTGTAAATAGTGCTACTATGAACATTGGGGTGTATCTATTTTTTCAAATTAGAGTTTTTGTCTTTTCCAGACATATGCCCAGGAGTGGGATTGCTGGATCATATGGTAACTCTATTTTTAGTTTTTTAAGGAACCTCCATACTGTTTTCCATAGTGGCTGCACCAATTTACATTCCCACTAACAGTGTAGGAGGGTTCCCTTTTCTCCACACCCTCTTCAGCACTTATTATTTGTAGACTTTTTGATGACAGCCATTCTGACCAGTGTGAGGTGATACCTCATTTGTGGCTTTGATTTGCTTCTCTCTAATAATTAGCGATGATGAGCATCTTTTCATGTGCCTGTTGGCCATCTGCATGTCTTCTTTGGAGAAATGTCTGTTTAGGTCTTCTGCCTAATTTTTTTTTTTTTTTTTCGGTTCATGGGCCTCTCACCATCGCGGCCCCTCCCATTGCAGAGCACAGGCTCCGGACGCACAGGCTCAGTAGCCATGGCTCACGGGGCCCAGCCGCTCTGTGGCATGTGGGATCCTCCTGGACCGGGGCACAAACCTGCGTCCTCTGCATCGGCAGGCGGACTCTCAACCACTGTGCCACCAGGGAAGTCCCTGCCTAATTTTTGATTGCGTTGTTTGTTTTTTTGATATTGAGCTGTATGAGCTGTTTGTATGTTTTGTAAATTAAGCCCTTGTCAATCATATCGTTTGCAAATATTTTCTCCCATTCCAAAAGTTGTCTTTTTGTTTTGTTTATGGTTTCCTTTGTTGTACAAAAGCATTTATGTTTAATTAGGTCTCATTTGTTTATTTTTGCTTTTGTTTCCATTACTGTAGGACACAGATCCAAACAAATATTGCTGTGATTTATGTCAAAGAGTGTCCTGCTTATGGTTTCCTCTAGGAGTTTTATAGTATATCTGGTCTTACATTTAGGTCTTTAATCCATTTTGAGTTTATTTTTGTGTATGGTGTGAGCAAATGTTCTAATTTCATTCTCTTACTTGTAGCTGTCCAGTTTTCCCAGCACTGCTTAGTGCAGAGACTGTCTTTTCTCCATTGTATATTCTTGCCTCCTTTGTCATAGATTAATTGACCATAAGTGCGTGGGTTTGTTTCTGGGCTTTCTATCCTGTTCCATTGATCTATGTGTCTGTTTTTGCGCTGTGCCATAGTGTTTTGATTATTGTAGCTTTGTAGTATAGTCTGAAGTCAGCATGTGATCAGGACTGGACATTTTAATTTAACCTTATCCTCAGTGTTCTCATCTGTAAGATGGAAATAAGAACTACCTCAGAGGATTACTGTGAAGATTAAAGAACAAAAATATGTAATGCAAGTATACAGATTCTATAACACAACTGTCTTTCAAAAAATGTAAGTTAATAACATTCCTAACTTTTAAGTTTATTTTTAATAGCTTTACTGAGGTATAACTGACCTACAGTAAAATGCTCATATTTAAAGGGTACAATTAGATAAGTTTTGACACATGTAAATATCTGTGAAACCATCACCACAATCAAGATATGAACATATCCATTACCCTCAAAATTTCTTCATGCCTCTTTGTAGTACCTAACTTATGTTCCTCCTTACCTCTCCTTGGATTGCAGGTAAACACTGATCTGTTTTCTGTCACTGTAAATTAGCTTGTATTTCCCAGAATTTTACATAAATGGAGCCACTACGGTATGTATTCTTTTTTGTCTGGTCTACTTTGCTCAGCATAGTTACTTAGAGGTTCATCCATGTATGTATCAACAGCAAGGTTCATTCCTTTATATTGCTGACTACGTACTCCGTTGTATGGAAATACCACACTTTCGTTTATCCATTTATCTGTTGAGAGACGTTTGGGTTATTTCTAGTCTTCAGTTATTACAAATAAAACTGCTCTGAATGTTTGTGTGGCAGTTTTTGTATGGATATATACTTTCATTTCTCTTGGGTAATACCTAGAAGAAAAATGGTTATATCATACAGTAGATGTCTGTTTAACTTTTTTAAAAAATAGACCTTATTTTTTAGAGCAGTTTTAGGTTCACAGCAAAATGGAGCAGAAAGTACAGAAATTTCTCCTATACACCCTACCTCACATATGCAAGCTTCCTGCACTATTAAAATCCTCCCCCCACTATTAAATTACCAGAGTGGGAATTTGTTACAACTGATGAGCCTACACTGATACATTATACCTAAAGCCCACAGTTCATATTAGGGTTCACTCTTGTGTTGTACATTCTATGTGTAATGACATGTATCCACATTATACCATCATACTATAGTATAACATAGTATCATACTACTATTTTCAGAGGAGTTTCACTCCCTGAAAATCCTCTGTGTTCTGCCTGTTCATCCCACCCTCCCCCCCAAAGCCTGATCATTTTACTGTCTTCATAGATTTGTCTTTTCCAGAATGTCATATACGTGGAATTACATAGTATGTAGTCTTTTCAGATTGGTTTCTTTCTCTTAAAATATGCATTCAATATTTTGCAAATATTTTCTCCCACTCTGTGGCTCACCTTCTCATTCTTTTTACAGTGTATTTCACAAAGCAGAAGTTTTTAATTTTAATGAAAAACAGCTTATCAATTCTTTCTTTCATGAATTGTGCTTTTGGTGTTCTATCTAACAAGTCATCACCATACCTGAGGTCCCCTAGGTTTTCTACTACATTATCTTCTAGGGTTTTTATAGTTTTCCACTTTACACTGAGGTCCATGATCCATTTTGAGTTAATTTTTGTGAGGGGTGTAATATCCATGTTAGTTTGTTTTGTTTTGTTTTGTTTGTTTGTTTGTTTGCATATGGATGTCCAGTTGTTCCAGCACCATTTGTTGAAAAGACTATTTTGCACCACTCTATTGACTTTGCTCCTTTGTCAAAGATGAGTTGACTATATTTGTGTGAGTCTATTTCTAGGCTCTCTATCCTGTTCCACTGATCTGTCTATATACTTTAACCAATTCTACACTGTCTTAACATTGTAGCTTTATAATAAGTGTTGCTTACTTTGTTCTTTTTCATTATTGTGTTGGCTGTTCTAGGTCTTTTGCTTTTCCATATAAACTTTATAAACAGTTCATCAATGCCCACAAAATAACTTACTGAGATTTTGATTAGGATTGTGTTGAATCTTAGATCAAGTTGTAAAGAACTGACATCTTGACAATATTGATTCTTCCCATCCATGAACATGGAATATCACCCCATTAATTTAGTTCTACTTTGATTTCTTTCATCAAAATTGTATAGTTGTCCTCATATAGATCTCCTACATATTTTTTTATATTTAAATCTGAGTATTTCATTTTTTTGAGTGCTAATGGGAATGGTACTTTGTGTTTAGTTTCAAATTCCAACTGTTCATTGCTGGTATACAGGTTCAATGATCAACTTTGGTTATTAATCTTGTATCCTGCAACCTTGCTGTAACTGCTTATTAGTTACAGGAGGTTTTTTTTTTCTAATTGATTCTTTCAGATTTTCTAAGTAGATGATCATGTCATCTCTGAATAAAGACAGTTTTACTTCTCCTTCCCAACTGTATAGCTTTTTTTTTTTTTCCTATTCTTGTCTTATTACATTAGCTAGGACTTCCAGTGCAATTTTGGAAAGGAGTTATTAAAAAAAAAACTGCCAAACTGTTTTCCAAAGTGGTTGTATTTTATATTCTCACCAGCAAAATGTAAGAGTCCCATGTTCTTGCCAGCAACTGGTATAGTCAGGCTTTCTAATTTCAGTCATTCTAATAGGTGTGTAGTGGTATCTCACTGTGATTTTAATTTTCATTTCTCAAATAACTTATAAACTTGAGCATCTTTTGATGTGCATATTTGCAATCCATATACCTTCACTGGTGACGTATCTACTCAAAATTTTGCCTATTTTATAATTGGGTAGTTTGTTTTCTCATTAGTGAGTTGAGTGTTCTTTCTATTATCTGGATACAAGTCCTTGATTAGGTATGCAATTTGCAAATATTTTCTCCCAGTACGTGGATTGTTTTCATTCTCTTTATCACGTCTTTCAAAGTGCACAAGTTTCTAATTTTGATAAAGCCCAATTTAACACTATATTCTTTTATAGATCATGATTTTGTTGATGTACTGAAGATATCTTTGCCTAACTCAAGGTCGAAAGACTTTCCCTGAGAGTGACATCAGCATCATGGTAGCATAAGATGTTGCTCCTTCTTCTTCCCCCTTTTAACAAGAAAAAGTCAGCATCCATCCACAAATCCTCTGGGAGTTGTGAGATCCAACATCATATCCCAAGGGACCTGGAAGGAGTCTCGCCTACCTGTGCATCAGGTAACAGGCAGACAGAACTCAATGATGAGTTCTGCAAACTGGTCCCAGACCCTCTTAGCTACAGCTGGGGAAAACCCAAAGAGTGCTAATGTGGAATTTACCCACAGATAAGAAAATGTTTGCAGAGTCCAGACTTCCTGAGGGGAGATTTTAGAACTACACTGGAGCAAAAACAAAACAAAGCAAAACAAAAAACAAATTTGGATGCAACAGAGAGAGTAATTAGAACTTTGCCAGTGTTATCACTCTCCCAAGGCGATACAGTAGGGGGAAGGGACAGTGATGAGTGAGTGCTTAGCTACTTTAGCTGTGCAGACACTGCTGGAGAAACCTGTTTCTCTTCAGCAGTACCCAGAGTATTGAGGTTGGACCTCCACGTCTGGGGATAAGGAGGAGACTAGGAAAGAGGCAGTTAAGAATATCAAAGGGGGGCTGCCCTGGTGGCGCAGTGGTTGAGAGTCCGCCTGTCGATGCAGGGGACATGGGTTTGTGCCCTGGTCCGGGAAGATCCCACATGCTGTGGAGCGGCTGGGCCCGTGAGCTATGGCTGCTGAGGCTGCACGTCCGGAGGCCACAACAGTGAGAGGCCTGCGTATCACACACACACAAAAAAAAGAATATCAAAGGGCTTAAAAGGGACATGGTTCCTGCTATCTGCCCACCCATGAGCTACTGGGAGAACTTCACCTAATGATCTCCCCACCTGGCCCACAGGCACCCCAAGATCCCAAGTGCTAAACCCACAGCCCCCATCTCCGCAGTTAGCTCCTTCTGCATATTCCCAAATGAGAGCCCAGTGAGAGTGAGATCCAGTGGAATGGACTCAGATAATGAGACCACGGTCTGTGCGCAAGAGAAACCACAAACTTAAGCTGTAGCACCACCTTCTGGAAAATAAAAGAGAGGTTTCCAGTAATTGGCTTTGTGAGCTGTAAAAATCAGAGAAGACATAAAAGCTTAAGAATTCTGCCACAAGAATGAGCAAGAAGTGTGAAACAGGTGTACCCATTCAAGGTCGGAGAAAGCCCCAGATACAACAGGACCAACAAACAGTATATCCCACCTGAAGGCAACTAGTAAACATTTGAGGAAGCGTCTGCTACTCCAAATGGGAAAGCAGCAACAGAACTCAAAGGAACCTGAAGAATCAAGGAAACATGTCATCACCAAAAGACAACAATAATCCTGCAATAATTGAATACAAAGATACAGAATTCTTCAATCTAAATGATAAAAAATTCAAAATAGTTGTTTTGAGGAAACTCAATTTGCTAGAAGAAAACACAGAAAAGATAATTCAATGAAGTCAGGAAAACAATACCTAAACAAAATGAGAAACTTAACAAAGAGATAGAAATCGTAAAAAAGAAACAAACAGAAATTCTGGAGCTGAAGAATCCGATGAATGCAATGAAAAATTCAATAGAGAATCTACAGCAGAATAGACCAAACAGAAAATAGAAATAAGTGATCTAGAGGATAGTCAGAAGGGAACAACAGAAAAAAAGAGGAAAGAAAGCCTATGTGATCCATATGACACCAACAATGTTCAGTTATTAGAATAACTGGAGAAATGGGGACAGAATGTTTATTTAAAGAAATAATAGCTGAGAACTTCCCAAATTTGAGGAGAAAATTGGACAACTAGGTTCACTATCTCAATGCAAAACAACCTTCTTCAATATACATTATGAAACTGTCAAAAAACAAACACAAAAAGAGAATCCTAAAAGCAGCAAAGGGAAAGAAGACTGTAACATACAAAGGAATCCCCATTAGAACATCAAATGATTTCTCAGCAGAAACTTTACAGGCCAGGAGAGAATGGAATGACATATTCAAAATAACTGAAAGAAAAAAATTGCCAGCCAAGAATACTCTATCCAGCAAAGTTATCATTCAGAAATGAAGGAGAAATAAAGACTTCCTGAGACAAACAAAGCTGAGGGACTTCATCAGCAATAGACTTGCCTTGCAAGAAATGCTGAAAGGAGTTCTTCAAGCTGAAATGAAAAACACTAATTAGTAACATAAAAACATACAAAAATACACAACAAACTGGTAAAGGTAAAAACAGAGTCAGATTTAGAATACTAACTGTAATAGGATGGTATGTCAGCCACTTAACAACATAAAGTTTAAAGGAAAAGAGTTTTTAAAATAACTATAGCTACTATAATTTATTAAGGAATACACAATACAGAAAGAGGTAAATTGTGATACCAAAAGTATAAAAGGGGGGAGTATAAGGGTGGAGCATTTATATGTGATCAAAGTTACATTGCTATCAGCTTTAAATGGACTGTTTTATCTCTCAGATGTTTTATGTAAGCCTCATGGTAACCACAAAACAAAAACCTAGAGTAGATTCACAAAAGATAAAGAAAGGGAAATCAGAATATACCCCCATGGAAAATCATAAATTTACTAAAGTAGGCACAAAACAGAGAAAAAAAAAAGTAACAATGGAAATACGAAACAGCCAGAATGCAATTAATAAGATGGTATTAGTAAGTACTTACATATCAATAACTACCCTAAATGTAAATGGATTGAATTCACCAACCAAAAGGCACAGAGTGGCTGGATGGATAAAATACAAGACCCAACTATATGCTACCTACGAGGGACTCACTTCAACTATAAGGACACATATAGGCTTAAAATGAAAGTGAAAAATTATTCCATGCAAGTGGAAACCAAAAGAAAGCAGGCGTAGCTATACTTAAATAAGACAAAACAGACTTTGAGCCAAAAAAGGTAAGAGGAGACAAAGAAGTTCATCGTATAAGGATATAGAGGTCAATTCATCAACAAGATATAACAATCATAAATACATACACACTCAACATTGGAGTATCTAAATATGTTAAGCAAATACTAACAGATCTAAAGGGAAAGACAGACAACAATACAATAATACCAGGGGACTTCAGTACCCTACTTTCAGCAAAGAGTAGATCATCCAGACAGAATATCAACAAGGAAACACTGAACTTGAATGATACATTAGACCAAATGGACCAAACAGCATTTATAGAACATTCTATCAAAAGCAGCAGAATACAGGGACTTCCCCAGTGGTCCAGTGGTTAAGACTCAGCACTCTCAATGCAGGGGACACAGGTTCAATCCATGGTCGGGGAACAAGATCCTGCATGCCCCATGGCATGGCCAAAAAAAAAAAAAAAAATGCAGCAGAATACACACTAAGTGCATACAGAACATTCTCCAGGACAGATCATGATAGGACACAAAACAAATTTTGCTTTGCAAATTTTAGAAGATTGAAATCATTCTGACCACAATGGCATGGAACTAGAAATCAATATCAAAAGGAAAGTTAGAAATTTTACAAGTATGTAGAAACTACCTTACTCCTAAACAACCAATGGGTCGAAAGAGAAATAAAAATATACCTTGAAACAAATGAAAATGAAATTATACACCAAAACTTATAGAATGCTGCAAAAGCAGTTCTTAGGGTGAATTTTACAGTGATAAAATACATGTATTAAGAAAATAGAATGATCTCAAGGAAAAAACCTAACTTTATACCTCAAGGAACAAGAAAAAAAATGAAGCCCAAAGTTAACAGAAGGAAGGAAATAAAGATCAGAGTGGAAATACATGAAATGAAACTAGAAAAATAATAGAAAAGATCAAAGAAACTAAGAGCTTTAAAAAAAAAAGGTAAACAAAATTGACAAATCTTTAGCTAGACTCACTAAGAAAAAAAGAAAGACTCAAATAAATAAAATCAGAAATGAATGAGGAGGCATTACAGCCCATACCACACAAATACACAGGATCATTACAGACTACTGTGAATAATTATATGCCAACAAATTGGATAGCTTAGAAGAAATAGATAAACTTCTAGAAACACAACCCACAGACTGAATCATGAAGAAATAGAAAATGTGAACAGATCAACAATGAGTAAGGTGATTAAATCACTAATCAAAAACCTCCCAACACAGAAAAGCCCAGGATCAGACAGCTTCACTGGTTAGTTCTACCAAACATTTAAAGAAGAATTAGTGCCAACCCTTCTCAAACTCTTCCAAAAAACTGAAGAGGAGGGAACACTCCCAATCTCATTTTGCAAGCCCAGCATTATCCTGATACCAAACCCAGATAAGAACACTACAAGAAAAGAAACTACAGATCAATTTCCCTGATGAATACAGAAATAAAAATTCTCAACAAAATATTAGCGAAACAAATCTGACAACACGTTAAAAGGATAATACACCATCACCAGTACCTGGTATTTATCTCCAGGATGCAAGGATGGTTCAATATATGCAAATCAATATGTGTAATAAACCAAATTAATAGAATGTAGATAAAAGTCACGTAATCATCTCAATAGATGCAGAAAAAACATTTGACAAAGTACAACATCCTTTCATGATAAAAAGCCTCAGCAAGTTGGGTATAGAAGGAACACACTGCAATATAATAAAGGCCATATATGAAAAACCCATAGCTAACATCATACTTAGTGATCACAGGATGAAAGTTTTCTCTCTAATATCAGGAACAAGATAAGGGTGCCTGCTCATTTTCACCACCCTTATTCATCATGGTACTGGAAGTCTTAGCTGTAGCAATAAAACAGGATTTTTTTTTTAAGAAGGCATCCAAATTGGAAAGGAAGAAATAAAATTGCTGTTGTTTGCAGATGCTATGATCTTATATAAAGAAAATCCTAAAGATTCAATCAAAAAGCTGTTGGAGGGGGCTTCCCTGGTGGTGCAGTGGTTGAAAGTCCGCCTGCCGATGCAGGGGACATGGGTTTGTGCCCCGGTCCGGGAAGATCCCACATGCCACAGAGCGGCTGGGCCCGTGAGCCATGGCCGCTGAGCCTGTGTGTCTGGAGCCTGTGCTCTGCAACAGGAGAGGCCACAACAGTGAGAGGCCCGTGTACCACAAAAAAAAAACAAACAAAAAAAAGCTGTTGGAATTAATCAACAAATTCAGTAAAGTTGCAGGATACAAAGTCAATGCACAGAAATCAGTTGCATTTCTATACATTAACAATGAAATACCTGAAAAAGAAATAAAGAATAATATCCAATTCACAAGAGCATCAAAAACAATAAAATACTTAGGAATAAATTTAACCAAGTAGTTGAAAGACCTATACAATGAAAACTAAAAGACTCTGATTAAACAAATTGAAAACACAAACAAATGAAAAGATATCCTGTGTTCATGGATCAGAAGTATTAGTATTGTTAAATTTCCATTCTACTCAAAGTCATCTATAGGTTCATGCAATGCGTATCAAAATTCCAATGGCATTTTTCACATAAATAGGACAAACAATACTAAAATTTGTACGGAACCACAAAAGATCCCCCAAATAACCAAAGCAATCCTAAGAAAGAAGAACAAAGCTGGAGGCATCACATTTCCTGATTCCAAACTTGACTACAAAGCTATAGTAATTAAATCAGTAGGGTGCTGACATTAGAAAAACAAAACAAAAAAACCCCCCTAGACCAATGGAACAGAATAGAGAGCCCATAAATAAACAACGGCATATATGGTCAATTAATATTTGACAACAGAGCCAAGAACACTCAATGGGGAAATGACAGTGTCTTCAATTAATGTTGTTGGAAAAACTGAATAACTACATACAGAAAAATGAAACTGGATCCTTATCTTACACCACTCACAAAGCTAACTCAAAATGGAGTTAAATGACTTAAACGTACAACTGGAGACCATAAAACTCCTACAGGAAAAATAGGGAAGATGCTCCTTGACATTGGTCTTAGCAATGAATTTTTGGATATGACACCAAAAGCAAAAGCAAAAATCAACAAGTGGGATTATATCAAACTAATAAACTGCACAGCAAAAGAAAATCAACAAAATGAAAAGGCAACCTATAGAATGGAAGAAATTATTTGCAAACCATAGATTGGATGAGGCATTAATATCCAAAATATATAAAGAATTCATACAACTCAACAACACCACCACCACAAATAATCTGATTAAATAATGAGCAGAGGAACTGAATAGACATTTTTCCAAAGAAGATATCCAAATGTCCAGAAGGTAAATGAAAAGATGTTATAATCACTTTTTTGTTATAATCACTAGTTTGTTTTACTTATTAGATTCCACATATAAATGATATACAGTATTTGTCTTCCTCTGTCTGACTTATTTCACCTAACATAATACCCTCCAAGTCCATCCATGTAGTGGCAAAAGGCAAAATTTCATTCTTTTTTATGGCTGATTAGTATTCCATTGTGTGTGTGTGCGTATACATACACACACACATACATACCACATCTTTATTCATCATCTGTTGATGGACACTTGGTTGCTTCCATATTTTGGCAATTGTAAATAATGCTACTATGAACACTGGGGTGCGTGTATCTTTTCGAATTAGTGTTTTTGTTTTTTTCCTATGCAAAAGGTTTTAAGTTTAATTAGGTCCCATTTACTTATTTTTGCTTTTATTTCCTTTGCTTTAGAAGACATCCGAAAAAATATTGCTAACCGCTTATGTCAAAGAGTGTTCTGCTTATTTTTTCTTCACAAAGTTTTATGGTTTCCAAGCTTACATTTAGGTCTTTAATCCACTGTGAGTTCATTTTTTGTATATGGTGTTAGAAAATACTCTAATTTCATTTTTTTACATGTAGCTGTCCATTTTCCCAGCACCACTTATTGAAGAGACTGTGTTATCCCTATTGTATATTCTTCTCTCCTTTGTTACAGATTAATTGACCATAGGTGCATCGGTTTATTTCTGGGCTCTCTATTCTGTTCCATTGGTCTATGTGTCTGTTTTTGTGCCAGTACCATATATATATGATTATTTTAAGTTAGTGATCTTTTAATTTCAAATGCATTTTAATGACCCTGCATTTGTACTCTCCTCCCCTCACAATTAGTGCTTCTGATATCATATTTTACATCAAATTATTTTATGTATCCCTTAACTGCTTATTGTAGATATAGATGAGCTTTTTCCTTTTGTAATTTTCATGTTTCTATTTGTGACCTTTTTGTTTTCTTTTTGCTTAGAGAAGTTTCTTTAACATTTCTTGTAAAGCTGGTTCAGTGGTTCTGAACTCTTTTAGCTTTCACTTGTCTGTAAAGCTTTTGATTTCTCCATCAAATCTGAACAAGAGTCTTGCCATGTAGCGTTATTCTTGGTTGTAGGTTTTTCCTTTCTTCACTTTAAATATATTGTGCTACTCCTTTCTTGCCTGCGGTTTCTGCTGGAAAGTCAGCTCATGGCCTTATGGGACTTCCCTCATACATTTCTTGCTGCTCTTCCCTTGCTGCTTTTAACATTCTCTCTTCAACTTTAATTTTTGCCATTTTAATGACAATGTATCTTGATGTGGTCCTCTTTGGGTTAATCCTGTATGGTACTCTGTGCTTTCTGGACTTGGATGTCTGTTTCCCAAGTTAGGGAATTCTTCAGCTATTACGTCTTCAGTTATGCTCTCAGCCCCTTTCTCTCTCTTCCCCTTCTGGAGCCCTATCATGTGAATATCAGTGCACTTGTTTTCCCAGAGATCTCTTAAACTGTCCTCATTTCTTTTCATTCTTTTTTCTGATCAGCATCAGTGATTTCTACTACTCTGCCTTCCAACTCACTGATCTGATCCTCTGTATCATTTAGTCTACTGTTGATTCCTTCTAATGTACTTTTCTTTTGAGTTATTGCATTCTTCATCTCTGTTTGGTTGTTCTTTATATTTTCTCTTTGTTAAAAACTAACCTCTTGCTCTGTGCATCCATTCTTCTCCTCTTTATGATCACTATCCTTAACTCTTTCTCAGATAGACTGCCTATCTCCACTCCATTTAGTTCTTCTTCTGGGGTTTTATCTTGTTACTTTGTTTGGAAAATGTTCCTCTTTCCCCTCATTTTGCCTAAATTGTTGTTTCTATTTTTATCTATCTGATAGGTTAATTATGTTTCCCAACCTTGGAAAAGTGGTCTTTTGTAGGACAGGTCCAATGCATCCCAGCAGTGCACTCCCCTCTCTTCACCAGAGCTATATGCTCTAGGGGTTCTCCCTATGAGGGCTGCATGGGTCTTTCTGTTGTGGTGGGCTGACTATGTGGGCAGTCTGGTAGGCTTTGTTAGACCCTAGTCCAGTTGGTTGCTAGGTCCTGCCTTGTGTGGAGGCTGCTGGCCACTGATAGGTGGGACCAGGTCACTAGGTAGCTGACTGTGGAACCCCAGGGCTAGTGCTGAGTTATTGGTGGGCAGAGTCAGGGTCCAGGAGAGCCTGGGGCTACTGCCTGCCCACTGGTGGGTGAAGCTAGGTCCTGGGGCTAGTGCTGGCCAGCTGGCAGGAGAGCCGGGTCTTGGGGTCTGGTGGCAGGGCTCAGGGGTCTCAGACCTGATGTCAGATCACTGATGGGTGGTGCTGGTTACTGACACAGTTAGTTGGCTGTGGGGCCCTTGGTGTTTTGAAGCTTGCATTGACTTGCTAGAAGGTGGAACTAGGGCCCCACTGGCCCTAAGGCAGGATCTGTCCTGCTAGTGGGTGGACTGGGTCCACATTCTGTGGAGCTGTAGTTTTCTTGTGGCTGGTATATGCCTACTGGTAGGCAGAGCTGGGCCTGAGGCTACAGCAGGGTTGCTGGTGCGCAGGACTGGAGCCCAGCCAGCCCCAGGGGAGGGTCTGGTCTGCTAGTGGGCAGACTGGGTCCACAGACGGTAGTTTTCTTGTGGCTAGTGTCTGCCCCTGCTAGGTGAGGCTTGTCCTGATGCTAAAGCAAGCTCCCTGCAGGGTAAGGCTGGGGGCCAGGGATTCTGAGGTTGATGCCTGCCCACTGGTATGTGGGGCCCGGTCCTTGAAACTCTGGGGAGCGAGCCTGTGTCCAGAAGTGGCTGAGGGCTCAGAGGGTTTTAAGGCAGCCTGTCTGCTGATAGGTGGGGCTGTGTCCATGCCCAGTGAGTTGCTTGGCCTGAGGTGTCCCAGCACGAGTGCCTACAGACCTCTGGGTCAGGGCGGGGCTAGGCCCTGGTACTAATAAGCTAGAGGGAGGATTCCAAAATGGTACTTGCTCATACCAGTGTCCACAGGGTAGAAGGATCTCCCCAAAATGGCTGCCACCAGTGTCTTTGTCCCCACAGTGAGCTGCAGTTGCCTTCTACCTCTCTGGGAGACTCTCCAAGATCAGCAGGTTGGGCCTGACCCAGGCTTCTATCAAGTTATCACTACTGCCCTGGGCCCCAGAGCATGTGAGATTTTGTATGCACTCTTTGTGAAGTCTTTTCCCCCCAGACCTCTGAAACTCCTGAAAGTAAGCCCTACTGGTCTTCAAAGCCAAATGCTCTGGGAGCTTCTCTTCCTACTGCAGGACCCCCAGGCTGGGGAGACCAATGTGGGGCTCAGACCTCTCACTCCTTTGGGAGAATCTCTGCAATTGTAATTATTCTCCCATCTGTGGGTCACCTACTTGGGGGTATGGGACTTGACTATATAACAAACCTGCCCCTCCTACCCATCTTGTTGTAGTTCCTTCTTTGTACCTTTAATTGTAGATCTTTTCTGCTAAGTTCCAATCTTTTTCATCAATGGTTGTTCTGCAAACAGTTGTGATTTTGGTGTGCCTGTAAGAGGAGGTGAGCTCAGGTCTTTCTACTCCACCATCTTGGGCCATAGCCCTCTGATCTATTTTTATATCTTTACACCAACACCACACTTTTTTTTTTTTTTTAAATTTTTGGCTGCATTGGCTCTTCGTTGCTGTGTGTGGGCTTTCTCTAGTTGCGGGGGGGGGCTACTCTTCATTGCGGTGCGCAGGCTTCTTATTGCAGTGGCATCTCTTGTTGCGGAGCATGGGCTCTAGGTGCGCAGGCTTCAGTAGTTGTGGTATGTGGGCTCTAGAGCGCAGGCTCAGTATTTGTGGCACGTGGGTTTAGTTGCTCCGTGGCATGTGGGATCCTCCCAGACAGGGGCATGAACCCATGTCCCCTGCATCAGCAGGTGGACTCTCAACCACTGCGCCACCAGGGAAGCCCCATCCTTGTTTTAATATGTAATAATACTTCAGTCCTTTTTAAAAACTGAAGTAAAATTCACATAACATAAAATTCATCATTTTAAAGTGGACAGTTCAGTGGCATTAAGTACATTCACAATGTTGTTCAACCACCCCCGCTACCTATTTCCAAAACTTTTTATCATACCAAACAGAAACTCCGTACCCATTAAATAATCACTCACCATTTCTCTCTCCCTCCAACTACTGGTCATCTCTATTCTACTTTCTGTCTTCAGAAATTATCTATTTTAGACACCTCAAATAAGTGGAAATCATACAATATCTGTCCTTTTGTGACTGGCATAATAATTTCAATTAGCATATTGTTTTCAATGTTTATCCATATTGTAGCATTTATCAATACTCCATTCCTTTTTATGTGTAAATAATATTTGATTGCATGAATATACAATATTTTGTTTATCCATTCAACAGGTGATGGATATTTGGGTTGTTTCCACCTTTTGGTTATGGTGAACTATGCTGCCACGAACACTGACCTACAAGTATTTGATTCTCTGTTTTCAATTCTTTTGGGTAAATACTTAGGAGTGGAACTGCTGGTTGTATGGCAATTCTATGTTTAACATTTTTGAGAAACAGCCAAACTGTTCTCCGTACCAGATGCATCATTTTATAATCTCACCAGCGATGTATTAATATTCTAATTTCTTCATATACTCACCAACACTTATATTTCCATTACTATTTTTTTTTTTTTTTTTTTGCGGTACGCGGGCCTCTCACTGCTGTGGCCTCTCCTGTTGCGGAGCACAGGCTCCAGACGTGCAGGCTTAGCAGCCATGGATCATGGGCCCAGCCGCTCTACAGCATGTGGGATCTTCCCGGACTGGGGCACGAACCCATGTCCCCTGCATCGGCAGGCGGACTCTCAACCACTGTGCCACCAGGGAAGCCCTACTATTATTATTATTACCATTCTAGTGGGTGTGCAGTGGTACCTCATTGTGGTTTTCATTTGCATTTACCTAATGGCTAACGATGTTGAGCATCTTTTCATGTGCTTACTGACCATTTGTGTATCTTTGGACAAATGTCTATTCAAATCCTTTGTCCATTCTAAAATTAGGTTGTTTTGATATATTGTATAACACAGGGAATATAGCTAATATTTTATAATAACCATAAATGGAACATAAAATATTATGAATCACTTACTTATTGTACACCTGTAAATATTGTACATCAACCATACTTCAATAAAAAAATGAAACAAAATAAATAAAATTAGGTTGTTTTTTGGTTTGTTGTTTTGAGTTGTAGGTGTTCTTTATATATTCTGAATATTAAGCCTTTATCAGATGTATGATTTGTAAATATTCTCTCCCATTATACGGACTGTGTTTTCACTTACAGTATCCACTTCATTCTTTTTATTGCTAAATAATATTCCAGTATTTTTTTGCCTTATTTTGTTTATTTATTCATCAGTTGATGGGCATTAGGGTGGTTTCTACTTTGGGGCTATTATGAACAATGATGCTATTAACATCCATGTACAAGGTTTTGTGTGTACACGTGTTTTCAATTTTCTTCGGTATTGCTATAGATTGAATGTTTGTGTTCACCCAAAATTTTTAGTGGGATGATTTTTAACTATAAATTCATCTTCCTCATTAGGGCTACTTCTTCTCCTTAGCACTTATCACCTCATTTACTCTTATTTATTATCTATCTCTCCCCAGTAGAATGTGTGCTCCATGAGTACAGGGTTGCTTTGTCGTTTTTTTTTAAATCTCTTTCGTTCTCTGCTATATTCTTAGCACATAGTAAGTGCTAAATATACTAATGAATTAAATTATAAATAGGTACAAATATGTGAATACTTTATCATGTTTTCTAATGTCTTTCAGATGCCCAAGCATTTATATATTGAAATATATCATCTTGTTATAAATTATCTTTGTTTTATATATTGTTGGGATATTATACTTATTTTTCAGAAATTATGTGATAAGTAGTTTATATTATCTATGAATTCAGTTTTAAAAGAATAAAGGGAGCCTTATAAAATATGTATCATAAATGGGCATACTGGATGTGATAGGCTGAGAATAACTGACTCAGTCACATCAATTAGTGAGAGAAATATACAAGGGGCAGTAGGCCATTGCTCTGGAAGTTCTTTGAAAGAACTGCTCTCCCCACATTTCTAAAAATATTCATCTATAAAATATCTGCAAGTATTGTGGGACAGGATGAGCTACAGAGAGGAAGAAATTATAAGGACCATCAGCATCTTGAAGTTATAGATGGGATCCAAGAGAATTCATACCTTGTTTTCAGGATGTCAGTCAAGGGTGGTGTTAATTATGGAGAATATTCACCTTAATAATGGAAAAACATTCAAAAGCCACTATACATCCTTGAAGTAAAGATACAGGTAGAATGTTGGCACCCCAGGACTGGGGCTTCCCTTGCGTGGTACATCTGTACTCCTAGGTACAGAGGAAAAGACTCAAGCAATCAATGTACTGTTTCTCTAGGCTATCCTGGATGTGGTGGTGAGCAAGTGCAGAGTCATGAAAGTTCAGAGTATCATATGATGCCAGTTTCATTGAAGAAATCAACCTAAATAATTATCCTTCTGCATGAAGGTTGAGGAGAAGACCATTCATGGGGCAGGAGAATTGCATGAAAAGCACTATAATGAGAGTAACCAGTTTGCCTGGTAGAAGTTGGGTTTATTACCTATTGTTCTGTATAATTGTAAGGAAGGTGGAATCGCTATATTAGTATAAAACAAGATAGACTTTAAGACAAGGAGTATTACTAGAGATAAAGAGGGACATTTTTACAATGACAAAAAGGATCAATACAGCAGGAGATAAAAAAAATCATAAATGTATATGTACCTAATAATAGTACTCCAAAGTATATGAAGCAAAAACTGACAGAATTGAAAGAAGATGTGGGCAAATCAAAAAATTTAGTTTGATATTTCAATACTCTTTAATCAATAACCGGTAGAACACGAATGCATAGTTCTGCTCTCTTTTCAGCT
This sequence comes from Delphinus delphis, assembly GCF_949987515.2. Classification (NCBI taxonomy): domain Eukaryota; kingdom Metazoa; phylum Chordata; class Mammalia; order Artiodactyla; family Delphinidae; genus Delphinus; species Delphinus delphis. Next base: position 36,849,672 of record NC_082683.1, read on the forward strand.
GACAACTGGTTAAGTATTGTACAAAGCACGTTTGTACTCCATGACTTTTCTTTTTGTAGCCAAACATATTCATCCTGTATCATTCTGTTCAATGAAGTTCTGTATACTACAGCAATGAGTTTTACTGCTTCCATGACTTACAAAATTAGAAATAAGGAACTATTTTCTTTTTCTTTTTAAATAAATTTATTTATTTAATTATTTATTTTTGGCTGTGTTGGGTCTTCATTGTGTGTGGGCTTTCTCTAGTTGTGGCGAGCGGGGACTACTCTTTGTTGCAGTGCGTGGGCTTCTCATTGTGGTGGCTTCTCTTTGTTGTGGAGCATGGGCTCTAGGCGCGCAGGCTTCAGTGGTTGTGGCACGTGGGCTCAGTAGTTGTGGCTCGCAGGCTCTAGAGTGCAGGCTCAGTAGTTGTGGCGCACGGGCTTAGTTGCTCCGCGGCATGTGGGATCTTCCTGGACCAGGGCTGGAACCTGTGTCCCCTGCATTGGCAGGCGGATTCTTAACCACTGCACTACCAGGGAAGTCCCAGGAACTAGTTTCAATTCCTCATATCTTTCTCCAAGAGAGCATAGATTTTAATCTATACCCGGCACTTGAGCTATCAGTATGGTAATTAGTTTTTTACCCAGAGAAGCACCCCAAGAACTATCTCCTTTCTCCTCCTTACTAGTAAATGCTTATTTAATGACACAGGTATAGAGTCTGAAGCTGCAAGTATAGATAGTAGGCTCTAATGAAAACAGCAAACAAAACAAAACCACTTCAAGATTTACTGACAAAGCTTCTCTTCAGTAATGTTAAGCTGCAGAATAAACATCTCCGACAAGGCCAGAATACAACTCAAGGCACCAAGGTATGGTAGAAAAACCACTAAACAAATAGTCTGACCTCTGAATATAATAAGCAGTGTCCTTGGGAACTTAAATAAATAAATACATATATACATACTTAGTTATCTCCTAGCTTTGACTGTCTAGGACTATTAAAAAAAAAAAAAGGATGACACTATTCATTGCGGTCAGCAAGGGTATACTGCTTGGCAACATGAATTCCAAGGGATAAGTTAGAATACTATGTTACATTTGCTCCTCACCCTGGTTCACATCCCCCTTTGGATGGGAGAGTTTGAAAAATATGTACAAAACACCAAAGAACCAGGAATTTCCCCGGCAGTCTAGTGGTTAGGACTCTGTGCTTTCACTGCCGAGGGCCCGGATTCAATCTCTGGTAGGGGAACTAAGGTACCACAAGCCACGTGGCTCGCCCTAAACAACAAAAACAAAAAAAAAAGGAACATAATAAAAGAACTTTATTTTGAGGAGTTATATTTAGTATAGTTAAGAATATTTACAGTTAAATAAGCCAAAGATAATACATTTAATAAAAACATTTGAATCACTGAGGAAATTCAAGTCATTTTATTAAGTAGTTAGAGATCCATAGGAAAGGTCTATGCAGAAGGCAGGCTGTGTTTTATTTGCATGAGGGCCAAAGGAAGCTCAAAAGCCAGGAAAATGGAAGTTTATAAGTTTGATAACTAATCCTCATGACTAAGATCCTAATCAGAAGGAGCATGATACAAAAGAATGTGCATGGGGTGGGAAGGTGAAGGTTGGGCAATAATTGAAGTGAGAAATGTAGTCACCGTTTGTACTAATCACTGGTTTTGAAACTGTCTTTCAACTGCTAGAGGGGATCATTAGCAGATAATTCAGAGTATCATAGAGGGATTAAATCCCATAAAACTTTCCCTGGTTATATGACTGTCCACTTAATTTCACCTTATAAAAGTAACTTAGGGATCCCATTCTCAATCACCTCCTACACAAGTTTAACCAATAGGGTTGTGTTGTATGAGTGCATACTGGCATAGAGACTGGTCACTGTAACTGAAGTGGCCTGGTTTAAATTCAGCAGAGATCACAGAAAACACTCAGTAGCTTTCATAGAAGAGAGTGGTAGCTCAAGCTAAACCAACTTGTATGAAAAAGCACATGCAAATCATTTAGGACAGACACTTTTTGAGCGCTGTATCTAAGAGCAGGTCACACACGGGCACTGGTAGGAGTGCTGGTTGAAGGTAGAGGAGAGTAGTATTCAAACGCTGGTTGAGGGACCATCCCTATTAATTACAAGAGACAGGTAGATATGTGCAATGGACTTTGAGTCAATACTACTCACAAAAGCAAGTATTTTAAAATGTCTAAGATCACTATAAATGTATTTTAAGGGATGGTTCAGCTCATCAGCTTATCCAAGTATACAGTCTCTCTGCACAACAACAAAATAATTCATTTGCCTTCACAAACTATGAAACTGAGAGCTTATATCAAACATTTTATGTGAATGAGAAGTATGAAGTGCTCTGCAGTGGGCTCCCAGCTACCATCAATTTGTAACTCGCACTGTTATATGTTGCTTGGCAAAAAAAACCCCACTAGTAATATATTTGTTCAAATACTCAGGTTACTATCCTCCTTTGCCTGCACTTGCAGCATTAAATCTCTTCAAATTCTTGTTGTAAATCTATATAACCACTGATTTTAAAGTTTTAAATCAATATCCCTCTTATGATACTTGCATGTGAAGATTTATTTATATTAAATGCTTTAAAGTACAACTAACCCCACAGGTATTGCCATTAAGAAATATAGTTTAGTCAAAGATGATTTCATTCCTTAAAAACATTTTGTGGCTATATCACTGCTAAGTATTCCGGTAATTTGTAGATGATACTTAATTTGATACTAACATCCTAATTCAGTATAAAAAAAATTTAAAACTCAGGCAAAATATTACTGATTTTCTTGAATTAATGAATTAATCACTTAAATATTTACTGAGCACAACTATGTGCTAGGCACTATTTTAGGTACATAGTATAATATAGTAGAAAATAAGACAGTGTCCTGCCCTCATGGAGCTCATAGTGTAATAGAGAGGGACAGGCAATAAATGAATAGACAAATAAAATAATTTCCTCCTGTAATAAGTTCTATAAAAGAAACAATGTGCTCTACATTCAGGGTTATACAGAGTGGAGGAGAGCAGAGTAACCTCTTTAGATAGTTGAAGAACAGCCTAAGGAGATGATATTTTAACTGAAACTAGAAGAAAAGTAGCAATAGTTCAAAACAAAGCCACTCAAGAACTTTAAACAGGGAAATGACGCGATTCTTTAGCATCTATCATAACCTGAGAAAAGCTGAATCTGGAGTTAAGACCATTTTCTCCTACCCATTTTTCTTCTCCAAGTTCATAGTCCTCCTTACTTCACCAGCACCCTAAACCCCTGTTCTTATCCCAAATCTTATGATAATGCTCACTGGATCACAGGAGTCCCTGAGAAATGATTACATAATCCACCATTTATGCTCCTGTATTTGAGCACAGAAGATAAGCACTCAGGCCCACCCTTACAGTTACTGCACTTTACTCTTTTCTAAACATTAAAATTCAGTTTTCACTCAGAACCTCAAAATTATTGGTTTTCTCATTTTTAGCTGATAATCTCACCTCCTATTTCCCAGAGAAATTAGAAGCTAACAGTCATTTCCTACTGCTCTAAGCACAAAATTAACTTTATCACACCCATCCTTTTCTATTGCCCTAAGCTCTCCTTTGCACAACCATCCTTTTAGTTTACCAAACTGATAAAACTCCAACTCTAGATGAATCTAATTGCTTGCCCTTTCTAAATCCACTCAGAGTTGCTGAACATTGCTGTCAAAAATCACACACTGTGCAAATTAACCCTGAAATATTAATTATAGCTACAACCTCAAATAATCTGTCAATTCTGCCTCATACCATTCTATGTTTTCCATATCCAGCTTTCTATCCTACTCCCCCGGGGCTGTTTCAAACACTCTCCACCATCCTCCAACCTCCAACCTCCCACATCCTATCTCACTTGTGACAAATGACATTACCTCACACTTCACAAAGAAACAGGAGTCACCAGCTTTCTGCTTCTAAGCTCATAAATTTTTTCCATCTGCAGCCCTCCTTTTCATTTTTCTTTTTATTAAAATAGATGTTTCTCTTCAGAGCTAAAGCCAACCGTTCCACCTCTGTCACCTTTTACCTTAACCCTTGGGATTATTTCCTCTCATATAGTCAGCTATCCTTGTTCACTGGCTTCTGCTCAACAGTCTCCTCTGTAGGCTCTTATTCCTCTGCCTATCCCTTTACTATTCCTCTGTCCTAAGTTGTCTTCTCCTCTTAACCTCTCTCTCATGATCCCATGGTTTCATTTACCAAACTCATATAACCAACTTCATCACCACTTGGATTTTCCATAGAGACTTAAACTTACAGAGACAGACTTAGTCTTAAAACATCTTCTTCTTCATCCCAAACTTGTTTATCCATTCAATTTGTTTATAGGTAGGAATCATTCCTGATGCCTTTTTTCCTTATTTCCATTATCCAATCAGTCAGCATGTCAAATCTCTCTCAAATCTGACCTCTTCTCTCCATTCTCTTTGACAATAACCTAGTCCAGGCAGACATTATTTCCTGCTTGGATTATTGCACTGTCTCCTAACCGGTCTCCTTGCCTCTGGTCTTGCTTCCCTCTATACTACCAACCTCCCTTTCTAAAAGAAAAATGTGACAACAGTCTCTTTCAAAATCTCTTTCCCTTAAGACAAAATCCAAAATCCTTAAAGTGACAGTTGCAAATGCCTGACCTTTCCCTAGCATCTTCTCATATCACTCCCTCCCTAAAACCCAATGCTCCAGCTTACCTAATAGTTTTCAGTTCCCTGAACACCCTACTCTTTATCTTGCTTCCAGGTCATCACATAAGCTATTTCTGCTCTTGGAAAATTCTCTCTCTCTCACCCCTTTCCATGGGTAACTTGGGCTAATTCTTCAAGTCACGGCTAAATGTCACTTCCTTTGAGAAGCTATACCAGAGTCCTAGATAAAGACAGTGGTCTCTATTATGTCTCTATTATGTGCTTTCATGCATCCTGCACTTCCACTACCATGGTACTCCTATCACACCACTAACACTAGACTAGTAGGTCCATAAGGGCAAAGACTCTGTCCTGTTCACGGTTGTACTGATATATGGTTACATGGTAGATACCATAAATTTTTGTTACATAGGTGAAAAAAATAAATAAAAAAGTACCCATGTCCCTACGCAATCTAGTTCAAAATTAGTACTCGAAATCTAGATCCCATCTCCTCCCATTCCCTAAATGATGATGCTCCATCAATTATATCCTCTCTCATATGGTAACTTTACTCTTGCTGTTTCAATTGGCTCTTTCTTCTATCTAGAAACAAGCTCAAGACTCTTAACGTAAGTTCCCACCTCAAGAATCTAGAAAAAGTAGAGAAAAATAAACCCCCAAAAAACAGAAGGAAGGAAATAATGAATTTAAAAGCCGAATGAATGAAACTGAAAGCAGAAAAATCAGTAAAAAAAAAAAAAAAACCTAGTTCATTGAGAAGATCAAAAGAATTGACAAATCCCTAGCAAGACTGACAAAGAAAAAACAGAGAAGACACAATACCAATATAAGGAGTGAAACAGGTACTTTCACTACAGACCATGCAAACATCGAAAGGATAATAAGGGAATACTATGAGCAACTCTACATACATATATTTGACAACATGGATGAAATAAAACCAACTCCTTGAAAAGCACAAACTGCTATCCAATATGAAACAGATAACTAAAATAACCCTATAATTGTTAAGAAAATTGGATTCTTAATTTTAAAACTCCCAGACAGAAATCTTTATGCCCAGAAGTTTTTACTGGGGAATGCTACCAAATATTTAAAAATGAATTAACATCAATTCTACACAATCTATTATATAAGGAAGATGTAAGAGAACAGAACACTTTACACATCATCTTAGTAAGCTAGTATTATCCTGATACCAAAACCAAAGACAGTACCAAAAAAGGAAACTAAAAACCAATAACTCTTGTATCTATGTCACAGAAATCCTCAACAAAACATGAGCACATAGAATTCTGCACTATATAAGAATTATACATCATGACCAAGAAGAGTTAATTCCAGAGATGCAAAGCTGATTCAATATTTGAAAATGATTCAATATCTGAAAATCAATTAATGTGATCTACCATATTAATAGGCCAAAAAAAAAATCACACAATCATTATCAATTGATGAAAAAAATGTATTTGACAAAATGCAACACAGATTCATGATAAAAACTCTTGGAAAAAAAGTAGCAACAAAGGAGAAATTCCTCAATAAAATAGAGCATCTACAAAAACCCTATGTCTTGGGACTTCCCTGGTGGTCTAGTGGTTTAGAATCTGCCTTCCAATGCAGGGGATGCAGGTTCAATCCCTGGTCAGGGAACTAAGATCCCACATGCTGCAGGGCAACTAAGCCCACACACAACAACCAGAGAAGCCCAAGAGTTGCAACAAAGACCCAGTGCAGACAAAATAAATAAATAAATAAAAATAAAAACCCTACAGCTAACATTATACTTAATAGTGACAGATTGAATGCTTTCCCCTAAGATAGGGAACAAGGAGAGATGTCAGCTCTCATCACTCTTATTCTACAAAGCAATGGTGAATAAATAAGCTCAGCAATGTCACATAACACATGATAAATATTAAAAAATCAACTGTATTTCTCTATACTAGCAATGAACAATAAAAACTTAAAATATAGTATTGATTAAAATTAAAGAAAGAAAGAGGTTCAAGATGGCAGAGTAGAAATACGTGCACTCACTCCCTCTTGCATGAGCACGGGAATCACAAACTGACTGCTGAACAATCATCAACAGGAAGAAACTGGAACTCACCAAAAAAGATACCCCACATCCAAAGACAAAGGAGAAGCCGCAATGAGACGAGACGAGGGGCTCAATCACAATAAAATCAAATTCCATAACCACTGCATGGGTGACTCACAAACTGGAGAACAATTATACCACAGAAGTCCACCCACTGGAGTGAACGTTCTGAGCCCTATGTCAGGCTTCCCAACCTGGGGGTCTAGCAATGGGAGGAGGAATTCCCAGATAATCAGACTTTGGAGGCTAGTAGGATTTGACTGCAGAACTTTGACAGGACTGGAGGAAACAGAGACTCCACTCTTGGAGGGCACACACAAAGTAGTGTGTGCATCAGGACGCAGGGGAAGGAGCAGTGACCCCAGGGGAGACTGAACCAGACCGACCTGCTAGTGTTGGAGGGTCTCCTGCAGAGGCAGGGGGTGGCTGTGGCTCACCAAGGGGACAAGGACACTGGCAACAGGAGTTCTGGGAAGTACTCCTTGGCATGAGTCCTCCCAGAGTCTGCCATTAGCCCCACCAAAGAGCTGGGAAGGCTCCAGTGTTGGGTCGCCTCAGGCCAAAAAACCAACAGGGAGGGAACCCAGCCCCATTCATCAGCAGACAAGCAGATTAAAGTTTTACTGAGCTCTGCCCACCAGAGGAACACCGAGCTCTACCCACCACCAGTCCCTCCCATCAGGAAGCTTGCACAAGCCTCTTAGATAGCCTAATTCACCAGAGGGCAGACAGCAGAAGCAAGAACTACAGTTCTGCAACCTGTGAAACAAAAACCACATTCACAGAAAGACAGACAAAATGAAAAGGCAGAGGACTATGTACCAGATGAAGGAACAAGATAAAACCCCAGAAAAACAACTAAATGAAGTGGAAATAGGCAAAATTCCAGAAAAAGAATTCAGAATAACGATAGTGAAGATGATCCAGGACCTCGGGAAAAGAATGGAGGCAAAGATCAAGAAGATGCAAGAAATGTTTAACAAAGACCTAGAAGCATTAAAGAACAAACACCTAGAAGAATTAAGGAACAAACAAACAGAGATGAACAATATAATAACTGAAATGAAAATTACACTAGAAGGAATCAATAGCAGAACAACTGAGGCAGAAGAACGGATAAGTAACCTGGAAGACAGAATGGTGGAATTCACTGCTGTGGAACAGAATAAGAAAAAAGAATGAAAAGAAATGAAGAGGGCCTAAGAGACTTCTGGAACAACATTCAATGCATCAACATTCACATTATAGGGGTCCCAGAAGGAGAAGAGAGAGAGAAAGGACCCAAGAAAATTCTTGAAGAGATTATAGTTGAAAACTTCCCTAATATGGGAAAGGAAATAGCCACCCAAGTCCAGGAAGTGCAGAGAGTCCCAGGCAGGATAAACCCAAGGAGAAACACGCTGAGACACATAGTAATCAAACTGACAAAAATTAAAGAAAAAGAAAAATTATTAAAAGGAAGAAGGGAAGGGCTTCCCTGGTGGCGCAGTGGTTGAGAGTCCGCCTGCCGATGCAGGGGACACGGGGTCGTGCCCAGGTCCGGGAGGATCCCACATGCCGCGGAGCGGCTGGGCCCATGAGCCATGGCCACTGAGCCTGCACGTCCGGAGCCTGTGCTCCGCAATGGGAGAGGCCACAACAGTGAGAGGCCTGCGTACCGAAAAAAAAAAAAGGAAGAAGGGAAAAATGACAGATAACATACAAGGGAACTCCCATAAGGTTAACAGCTGATGTCTCAGCAGAAACTCTACAAGCCAGAAGAGAGTGTCACAATATATTTAAAGTGATGAAAGGGGAGAACCTCCAACCAAGATTACTCTACCCAGCAAGGATCTCATTCAAATTCGACCAAGAAATCAAATACTCTACAGACAAGCAAAAGCTAAGAGAATTCAGCACTACCAAACCAGCTCCACAACAAACGCTAAAGGAACTTCTCTAAGTGGGAAACACAAGAGAAAAAAAGGACCTACAAAAACAAACCAAAAATAATTAAGAAAATGGTAATAGGAACATACATATCAATAATCACCCTACATGTGAATGGATTAAATGCTCCAACCAAAAGACACAGGGTCACTGCTGAATGGATACAAAAACAAGACCCATATATAGGGCCTCCCTGGTGGCACAGTGGTAAAGAATCCGCCTGCAACTGCAGGGGACACGGGTTTGAGCCCTGGTCTGGGAAGATCCCAAATGCCGCGAAGCAGCTAAGCCCGTGCAACACAACTACTGAGCCTGCGCTCTAGAGCCTGTGAGCCACAACTACTGAAGCCCCCATGCCTAGAGCCCATGCTCCGTAACAAGAGAAGCCACTGCAATGAGAAGCGTGCACACCACAACGAAGAGTAGCCCCCGCTCGCCACAACTAGAGAAAGCCCGCGCACAGCAACAAAGACCTAATGCAGCCAAAAATAAATTAAAAACAAAAAAGACCCATATATATGTTGTCTACAAGAGACCGATTTCAGACCTAGGGACACATACAGACTGAAAGTGAGGGGATGGAAAAAAATATTCCACGCAAATGGAAATCAAAAGAGAGCTGAGTAGCAATAATCATATCAGATAAAATAGACTTTAAAATAAAGAATGTTACAAGAGACAAGGAAGGACACTACATAATAATCAAAGGATCAATAAAAGAAGAAGATATAACAATTATAAATATATATGTACCCAACATAGGAGCACCTCAATACATAAGGCAAATGCTAACAGCTATAAAAGAGAAAATCAACAGTAACACAGTAATAGTGGGGGACTTGAACACCTCACTTACACCAATGGACAGATCATCCAGACAGAAAATTAATAAGGAAACACAAGCTTTAAATGACTCAGTAGACCAGATAGATTTACTTGATATTTATAGGACATTCCATCCGAAAACAGCAGATTACACTTTCTTCTCAAGTGCACACAGAACATTTTCCAGGATAGATCACATCTTGGGTCACAAATCAAGCTTTGGTAAATTTAAGAAAATTGAAATCATATCAAGCATCTTTTCCAACCACAATGCTATGAGATTAGAAATCAATTACAGGGAAAAAAACATAAAAAATACAAACACATGCAGGCTAAACAATACATTACTAAATAACCAAAAGATCACTGAATAAATCAAAGAGGAAATCAAAAAATACCTAGAGACAAATGACAATGAAAACACAACGATCCAAAACCTATGGGATGCAGCAAAAGCAGTTCTTAGAGGGAAGTTTATAGCAATACAATCCTACCTCAAGAAACAAGAAAAACCTCAAATAAACAATCTAACTTTACACCTAAAGGAACTAGAGAAAGAAAAACAAACAAAACCCAAAGTTAGTAGAAGGAAAGAAATCATAAAGATCAGAGTAGAAATAAATGAAATAGAAACAAAGAAAACAATAGCAAAGATCATTAAACTAAAAGCTGGTTCTTTGAGAAGATAACCAAAATTAATAAACCTTTAGCCAGACCCAAGAAAAAGAGGGAGAAGACTCAAATGAATAAAATTAGAAATGAGAAAAGAGGGACAATGGACACCTCAGAAATACAAAGCATCATAAGAGACTACTACAGGCAACTCTATGCCAATAAAATGGACAACCTGGAAGAAATGGGCAAATTCTTAGAAAGATATAACCTTCCAAGACTGAACCAGGAAGAAACAGAAAATATAAGCAGACCAATCACAAGTAATGAAATTGAAACTGTGATTAAAAATCTTCCAACAAACAAAAGTCCAGGACTAGATGGCTTCACAGGTGAATCCTATCAAACATTTAGAGAAGAGTTAACACCCATCCTTCTCAAACTCTTCCAAAAAACTGCAGAGGAAGGAACACTCCCAAACTCATTCTACAAAGCCACCATCACCCTGAAAACAAAACCAAATAGAGATACTACAAAAAAAAATTACAGACCAATATCACTGATGAATATAGATGCAAAAATCCTCAACAAAATTCTAGCAAACCGAATCCAACAATGCTTTAAAAGGATTTTACACCATGATAAAGTGGGATTTATCCCAAGGATGCAAGGATTCTTCAATATATGCAAATCAATCAATGTGATATACCATATTAACAAACTGAAGAATAAAAACCATATGATCATCTCAATAGATGCAGAAAAAGCTTTGGACAAAATTCAATACCGAATTTTGATAAAAACTCTCCAGAAAGTGGGCATAGAGGAAACCTACCTCAACATAATAAAGTCCATATACGACAAACCCACAGCTAACATCATTCTCAATGGTGAAAAACTGAACGCATTTCCTCTAAGATCAGGAACAAGACAAGAATGTCCACTCTCACCATTATTCAACATAGTTTTGGAAGTCCTAGCCACGGCAATCCGGGAAGAAAAAGAAATAAAAGGAATACAAATTGGAAAAGAAGAAGTAAAAGTGTCACTGTTTGCAGATGCCATGATACTATACATAGAGAATCCTAAAGATGCCACCAGAAAACTACTAGAGCTAATCAATGAATTTGGTAAAGTTGCAGGTTACAAAATTAATGCACAGAAATCTCTTGCATTCCTATACACTAACAATGAAAGCTCAGAAAGAGAAACTAAGGAAACACTCCACTTTACCACTGCAACAAAAAGAATAAAATACCCAGGAATAAACCTACCTAAGGAGGTAAAAGACCTGTACTCAGAAAACTATACAACACTGATGAAAGAAATCAAAGATGACACAAACAGATGGAGACATATACCATGTTCTTGGACTGGAAGAATCAATATTGTGAAAATGACTATACTACCCAAAGCAATCTACAGATTCAATGCAATCCCTATCAAATTACCAATGGCATTTTTTACAGAACTAGAACAAAAAATTCTTAAAATTTGTATGGAGACACAAAAGACCCCGAATAGCCAAAGCAATCTTGAGGGAAAAAAACGGAGCTGGAGGAATCACGCTCCCTGACTTCACACTATACTACAAAACTACAGTAACCAAGATAATATGGTACTGGCACAAAAACAGGAATATAGATCAATGGAACTGGATAGAAAGCCCAGAGATAAACCCACGCACCTATGGTCAACTAATCTATGACGAAGGAGGCAAGGATAAACAATGGAGAAAAGACAGTCTCTTCAATAAGTGGTGCTGGGAAAACTGGACAGCTACATGTAAAAGAATGAAATTAGGGCTTCCCTAGTGGCGCAGTGGTTGGGAGTCCGCCTGCTGATGCAGGGGACATGGGTTCGTGCCCCGGTCCGGGAGGATCCTGCGTGCCGCGGAGCGGCTGGGCCCATGAGCCATGGCCACTGAGCCTGTGCTCTGCAATGCGAGAGGCCACAGCAGTGAGGGGCCCACGTACCGCAAAAAAAAAAAAAAAAAAAAAAAAAAAAAAAAAACAATGAAATTAGAACACTCCCTAACACCATACACAAAAATAAACTCAAAATGGATTAAAGACCTAAATGTAAGACCAGACACTATAAAACTCTTAGAGGAAAACATAGGAAGAACACTCTTTGACATAAACCACAGCAAGATCTTTTTTGACCCACCTCCTAGAGTAAGGGAAATAAAAACAAAAATAAACAAATGGGACCTAATGAAACTTAAAAGTTTTTGCACATCAAAGGAAACTATAAACAAGATGAAAAGACAACCCTCAGAATGGGAGAACATATTTGCAAATGAATCAATGGACAAGGGATTAACCTCCAAAATGTATAAACAGCTCATGCAGCTCAATATTAAAAAACAAAGAACCCAATCAAAAAATTGGCAGAAGATCTAAATAGACATCTCTCCAAAAAAAGACAGATGGCCAAGAGGCACATGGAAAGCTGCTCAACATCACTAATTATTAGAGAAATGCAAATCAAAACTACAATGAGGTATCATCTCACGCCGGTTAGTATGGGCATCATCAGAAAATCTACAAACAACAAATGCTGGAGAGGGTGTGGAGAAAAGGGAACCCTCTTGCACTGTTGATGGGAATGTAAATTGATGCAGCCACTATGGAGAACAGTATGGAGGTTCCTTAAAAAAACTAAGAATTGAATTACCATGTAATGCAGCAATCCCACTACTGGGCATATACCCAGAGAAAACCATAACTTAAAAAGACACATGCACCCCAATGTTCATTGCAGCACTATTTACAATAGCCAGGTTGTGGAAGCAACCTAAATGCCCATTGACAGATGAATGGATAAAGAAGATATGGCACATACATACAATGGAGTATTACTCAGCCATAAAAAGGAACAAAATTGGGTCATTTGTAGAGATGTGGATGGACCTAGAGACTGTCATACAGAGTGAAGTAACTCAGAAAGAGTAAAACAAATATCGTATAATAACGCATATATGTGGAATCTAGAAAAATGGTACAGATTAAGCGGTGTGCAAGGCAGAAATAGAGACACAGATGTAGAGAACAAACATATGGACACCAAGGGGGGAAAGTTGGGGGCTGGGGGGGTTGGTGGTGGGATTAATTGGGAGATTGGGACTGACATATATACATTAACATGTATAAAATAGATAACTAGTAAGAACCTGCTCTATAAGAAAAATAAAATTAAAGAAAGAAACAAAGAAGGAAAGAAAGAAAGAGAGAGAGACATATTAGGTGTAAATCTAATAAAACATGTGCAGGACTTGCATTCTGAAAACTACAAGGCATTGATGAAGGAAAACACAAAAGACCTAAATAAATGGAGGGAGATTCCACGTTCATGGATTGGAAGACTCAACATGGTAAAGATTTCAATTCTCCCTAAATGCAGTTACTGTAAATCCCATAAAAGTCCCAGCAAGATTTTTTATGGATATAGACAAAATTATTCTAAACTTTTAATGTAAAGGCAAAGGAACTAGAATAGTTAAAACAAATTTTTCAAAGAAGAATAAATTGGGAAGAAACAGTCTATCCTATTTTAAGACATTACATAGCTATAGTAATCCAGATGGTGAGGTATTAAGAGAGATAGACACATAAATCAATGGAACAGAATAGAGAAGCCAGAAATAGACCCATACAAATATGATGACCAACTGATATTTATTTGTATGCTTTAAAATTCACAGTTTACATTAAGGTTCAGTCTTTGAGTTGTACAGGTCTGTGAGTTGGACAAATGCATCATGTCATGTATGTATCATTACAGTATCATAAAGAGTAGTTTCGCTGCCCTAAATATACCCTGTGCTCCAGTAATTCACCCTTTCCTCCCCAGCCACCACCACTCCCCAAGCCTCTGACAAGCACTGATTTTTTTTTTTTTTTTACTGTCTCTATAGATTTGCCTTTCCAGAATGTCATGTATTTGGAATCATACAGTCTATATAGCCTTTTCAGACTGGCCCTTCCACTTAACAATAAGCATTTAAGGTTCCTCCATGTCTTTTCATGGCTTGATAGCTCATTTCATTTTTATACTGAATAAGAGTCCATTGTATAGATATACCAAAGTTTATTTATCCACTCACCTTCTGAAGGACATCTTGGTTACTTCCAAAATTTGGCAATTATGAAAAAAACTGCTATAAGCATCCCTGTACTAGCTTTTATGTGGACATAAGTTTTCAACTCATTTGAATAAATACCTAGGAAAACAATAGCTGGATTGTATGATAAAGCTATGTCTTGCTTTGTAAAAACATTTTCCAAAGTTGTTGGAAGTGCATTCCCACCAGCAATGAATAAGAGTTCCTGTTGCTCCACATCCTCATCAGCATTTGTTGCTGTCAGTGTTTTGGATGTTAGCCATTCTAATAGGTGTGCTGTAGTATCTCATTGTTGCTTTAATTTGCAGTTGCCTATGGCATATGATGTTGAGCTCCTTTTCATATGCTTATTTGCCATCTGTATATCTTCTTTGATGAGGTATCTGTTCAGATCTTTTGCCCATTTTTTAATTGGGCTGTCTGTTTTATTACTGTTCACTTTTAAGAGTTCTTTGTATTTTTTGGATAATAGTCCTTTATCGGGTATATCTTTTGCGAATATCTTCTCCAAGTCTGTGGCTTCTCTAGTTAGTCATTCTCTTAACAGTGTCTTTCACAAAACAGAAGATTTTAATTTAAGGACATCCATCTTAGCAATTTTTTTCTTTCATAGATCATGCTTTTGGTGTTATAACTAAAAACTCATTGCCAAACCCAAGGTCACCTACATTTTCTGTTATGTAACTTCTAGGAGTTTTATAGTTTTGCATTTTACGTTTAGGTCTATGATCCACTTGGGTTTAGTTTTTGTGAAAGGTATAAGGTCATTGTCTATATCCATTTCTTTCATGTGAACGTCCAGGTTTTCCAGCACCAATTGTTGAAAAGACTATCCTTTTTCTATTGAATTGCTTTTGCTCCTTTGTCAAAGATCAGCTGAGTATATTTCTGTGAGTCTATTTTTGAGCTCTCTCTTCTGTTCCACTGATCTGTTTGTCTATTCTTTTGCCAATATCAAACTTTTAAAAAAATTTTTGTTTAAAGTTCTTTTTTTGATGTGGACCATTTTTTTAGTCTTTTATTGAATCTGTTACAATACTGCTTCTGTTTTCTTTTTTTCCTTAATGTCTTGGTTTTTTGGCCACAAGGCATGTGGGATCTTAGCTCCCCAACCAGGGATCGAATCTGCACCCCCTGCACTGGAAGGCAAAGTCTTAACCTTTGGACCACCAGGGAAGTCCCTCAAACTGTCTTGATTGCTGTAGCTTTATAGTATGTCTTAAGTCAGGTAGTATCAGTCCTCTAACTAAAGATTTCCGGATCTTTTGCCTTTCCATATAAACTTTAGAATCAGTTTGTCAACATCCACAAAGCAACTTGCTGGGATTTTGACTGGGCTTGTACTGAATCTAGACAAAGTTGGAAAGAATTAACATCTTAACTATACTGAGTCTTCTTATCCATGAACATGAAATCTCTCTTCATTTATTTAGTTCTTCTTTGATTTCCTTCTTTAGAATTTTATAATTTTCCTCATATAGATCTTGTATATATTTTCTTAGATTTATGCCTAAGTCTTTCTTTCTTTTTTCCTTCTTTCCTCCCCCCCTTTCTTTCTTTCTTTCTTCCTTTCTTTCTTTTTCTTTCTTTCCTTCTATTTCTTTCTCTCTTTCTTTCCTAATGTAAATAGTGTTGTATTTTTTATTTCAATCCAATTGCTCATTGCTGGTCTAGAGGAAAGAAATTGACTTTTGTATATTAACCTTGTTTTCTTCAATATCGCTCTAATCCTAACTTATTTTTCACAAAGGTGCAAAAGCAATTCAATAGGGGAAAGAAAGTCTTTTTAACAAATGATATGTTTGGATATCCACAGGCAAAAAATAATAATAATAAACTTCGGCTTAAACCTCACACCTTATACAAAAATTAACTCAAAATGGATCATGGACTTAAATGTGAATGTAAAACTACAAAACTTTTAGAAAAAAATAAAATCTTCAGGATTGAGAGCTAGGCAAAGAGTTCTTAGGGCAATCCATAAAAGGAAAAATTGTAAATTGGACTTAATCAAAATTATTACCTTTGCTCTATGAAAGAACCTGTTAATAGGATAAAAAGATAAGCTACAGATTAGGAGAAAATATTGCAAATCACATAGCCAACAAACGACTAGTATTTAGAATATATTTTTAAAAACTCTTAAACCTCAACTGTTAAAAAAAATCCAATTATCAACTGGGAAAAAGACATGAACAGATATTTCAGCAAAAATATCTGAATATTTTCCCTACCCAGATGGAAAATAAGCACATTAAAAGATGTTCAACATCACATGCCATAAGGGAAATGCAAATTAAAACTGCAATGAGATATCATTATATACCTATCAGACTGGGTAAAACAAAAAATAGCAATACCATCAAATGCTGGTGAGGCTGTGGAGAAAATGGATCAGCTGTTAAGTTGTTGGTGGCACTGTAAAATGGTACAGTTCGGCAGTTTCTCTAAAAACTAAACATGCAACCACCATGTCCAGAATGATCTAGCAATTGCACTCCTAGGCATTCATTTATCCTAGGGAAATAAAAACTTAGGTTCACACAAAAACCTGTCTATGAATGTTCAGAGAAGCTTTATTCATAATAGCTAGGAATTAGAAATAATTCAGATGTCCTTCAATGGACGAATAGTTAAACTTTAGTATATTTATCCATACCATGTAGCATCCATGCCATGTTTAGTATGTATATCCATACTGTCAAACACAACAACAATTTTAGTAATAATTAATAAATGCAACAACTTGGATGAACTTTCTGAGAATTATGCTGAGTTACATATTATGTTATTCCTTTTCTATAATATTCCTGAAATAATGAAATTATAGGAACGGAGAATAGATCAGTGGTTGCCAGGGATTAAGAATGTTGCTTGGAAAGGGATATGAGAAGGAAGTGAGTGTGGCTATAAAAGGACAATACACGGGATCCTTGTGGTGATAGAAATGTTTTGAATTTTGACTGTCTCAATGTCAATATCCTGGTTTTGATATTGTACTATAGTTTTGCAAGGTTTACTACTGGGGGATATTAGGTAAAGGGCATAGGGATTTCTTTATATTATTGTTTACAAGTGTATGCCAATTTACAATCATCTCAAAGTAAAAAGTTTCATTAAAAACTTATATAATGCTTATAAAGTGAGTAATATATAATATTTCTGACTTTGGTGAGCTGATGAGTTGACAGGCCAGAAGGTAAAACAAGTATTCAAGTAAAAAATCACAATGCATTATGATAATAATAATAGCTATATCCATTTACTATGCACCGGACACTGTCATAAACCCTTTATATACATTAACTCATTTTGTCTTCATATCAATCCTATGAGGTATTATGATGTATGATTATTATTATCTTATGGATGAATAAACTAAAGTACAGAGACATTTGGTGAGTTATACAAGGTCACACAACTTGCAGCTAACTAGTGCTATAGAAGTTATATACAATGTACGGAGACAACACAGAGATTAGAGTGACCCACTATATCCAAAGAGACAAAGGTTGATGCAGAAAGTTTCATAGAACTGAATTTTGATGGATATTAAGGAGTTTATCTGGAAATTCTAACCGAAGGAATCAACATATGCAAGTTTCAGTGATGTGAGATAAGAAGATGCCGCTGAGGACAAGTCATTTCGTTTCTAAGGATCTCGGTTTTCTCCCTCATAAAATAAGTAGTTTGGACTGTGTTATATCTAAAGTCCCTTCTAGCTCGTACAGGCTATGATTCTATGCTGCTAGTGTACAAAGTTAAATTATTGGGGCCGTTTAGGTACAGTCCTGTCTCTATGCAATACTAGAATAACTTATGTGAAATGTGTCACTGTGCCCAAGAAACAAGGATATAGCTATTATCAATTATAAATGAAATACCACTGTGGCACAAGTTTAAAAGGCTTTGGAGTTAGCTGGGGAAACCAAACCACCATTTACAATACTGTTTCTATGGGAAAATAACTTTCAAACTAAATATGGCATATAAAGCAATTGTTTAAAAATTGTGCATGCTCTGTTCAAATGTATTCTAAAATGTCTCTTCAGAAGAAAGAAAGGGATGGGTCCTTTAAAAAAAATTAGAATCAGGCTTGGAGGGAGCTGTAGGTCTTAGAGAAAAGTTAATGAATAATCTTTTGTGTCTGATGCCAATAAGCTTTTGTAACAGTTCCAGCCTTCAAAGGACAGGAAGGGCAGAAAAGAATTCAAGAAAGAATTTCCACAGGAAGGGTGGGAGGGAGGCGCAAGAGGGAGGGGATATGGGGATATATGTATATGTATAGCTGATTCACTTTGTTATACAGCAAAAACTAACACAACAATGTAAAGCAATTATACTCCAATAAAGATGTTAAAAAAAAATCAAAGGGACATAAAGCAAACATGGGGGAAAAAAAAGAAAGAATTTCCATCCAGACTGGAAAAAGTGGCAGAAGGTAATCTCAGGAAAACAGTGTATATGTAAACAAAATCATTTCCTTTCTTTTTGGTTTAAAATGGAAAGAGCAGGATGCTGAAAGATGAGGGGAAGCAAGCAAAACCTGAGCTAGGGTAGCAGGAAAGAAATAGCCTCTAGTGGGACCCACTAATAGAAGATCAACTAAGAGCAGTACTTTTTCTTAGCTTTTCATCCCTACGAGTGAGAAGTAAGAATTCTTGTTAAACCAGAGTAAAGCCAAGGTTAAGTCACAGGAGTGGAAGTTTTCTGATGATGAAGTACACAAGTATGCTGAGATGTTTTATTCAACTGTGCCCTGAACTGTATGTTTTAAACTGAAGCCCCAGGTTTACACTGACTATTCCACAATTATTTACATTTATAATTTAGGACACTTTTCTAAACTTGAAATCCTTATATTCAACTGCCTACCCGATGTCACCACTTAGATGCCTCACAGGCACATCATACTTCGCAAATCTGTACTACTGTGCCTTCTCCTAACCCTAATTCCTGGCACAGCTTCCCTCCAAATCTGCTCCTTCTCCATTCTTCTCCACCTCAAGAAATGGCACCACCTGCAGCCACTATGGAAAACAGTATGGAGGTTTCTTAAAGAACTAAAAACACAGTTACCATATGATCCAGCAATCCCACTCCTGGGCATATATCCAGAAAAGAAGAAAACTCTAATTCAAAAAAATACATGCACCCCAATGTTCATAGCAGCACTATTTACAATAGCTAAAACACGAAAGCAACCTAAATGTCCATCAACATTTAGATATGGCATACACACACACACACACACACACACACACACACAATGGGATATTACTCAACCGTAAAAAAGAATGAAATAACGCCATCTGCAGCAACATGGATGGACCTTGAGATGATCACACTAAGTGAAGTAAGTCAGACAGAGAAAGACAAATATCATATGATAGCATTTACATGTGGAATCTTAAAAAATGATACAAATGAACTTATCTACAAAACAGAAATAGACTCACAGACATAGAAAACAAACTTATGGTTACCAAAGGGGAAAGGGGGAGATAAATTAGGAGTTTGGGATTAACAGATACACACTACTATATATAAGATAGAATCAACAAGGATCTGTTGTATAGCACAGGGAACTATATTCAATATCTTGTTATAGCCTATGATGGAAAAGAATCTGGAAAAGAATATATATATATATATAAAACACTGAATCACTTTGCTGTATACCTGAAACTAACACAACATTGTAAATCAACTATACTTCAATAAAAATCATAGTAATAAAATAAAAATACTGATATATAAAAATAAAGGAGGTATTATATAAGGGTCTACAGAGCCATGCCTTACATGAATAATATAGAGAGGAAAGTTCAGTTGGAGTATTTCTTTAAATGGATCTTACATCTAAAGTAAAGTTCAAACACTCTATAGGAGAAATTCCTAAGTAAATGTTAGTACTTTCTAAGATCCACTTTTAATAAGTTTGAAACTAGCCATGTTTTTAAAGGGAGAACACTTTAAGCAATAAAAGTATTAGCAAAAGGCAAAACAGATAATCTAGGTAATATAAATTGTGGCATTGAGGTGGGCAAACCTTCTCTATGATATTAGTGCTCTTCTGAGTTTCTCCCCTGACAGTAAGATACTAACAAATGAAATAATCTATCAAATAGGTTTTATGTGTAACTCCTAGGCAGATAATAGATGAATAAGAGAAACCTTTTAACCAATACCTTCAGCTAAAATAGTACATAGAGAAGGGATGAAAAGAAAAGATAAATCAAAATTCCATTTATTAGCAATATATAAAAACACAGCTATCATATTATTCGTAACTGCCTGAATCCACCCTATTCTTATTTCAGAACAATATGGCATTGGTATTTTCTAACTTTAAAAATTAAGGATATATAATGAATATCATTGATGTCTTCCTTTACTAATCTGAAATTCCAATACCCTCCTTCTATAATAAGAAACAACCTAGGCAATGAATATTAAAGCAGCAAATACTGAAAACAACTGGAAATTTTTAAAACTAGTCTCAGTCATAGTTTCATATTCTTACTTATAAAATTTCTGAACACAGTTGCTAACCAGAAAAAAATTGCTATCTTTTTGATTTTCATCTGATCTGTTTTCCTGCCCAACCTCTTTTGGAGGTATGAAATAAGCAAAGCGTAAACAACAGAAGGGAGGTGAAAGGAAATCAGAAACAAATTACCTGGTTAATCCATACACTGAATGATCAATCCATGAATGCATAATTAAGAACTAATTGTGATATATATTATCTTTATACTAAAAAAAGTCCCCTTATTACTCTGTTTTTTTCTTCTTTTTAAAAATTTATTTTATTGAACTATAGTTGATTTACAATATTGTGCTAATTTCTGCTGTAGAGCAAAGTGATTCAGTTACATATAAATGCACTACATTTGCTTAAAATTAAAACAACGTTTGCCTCACAAACTTTATAGCTTGCTATTCACTTTCTCAGGTGGCAACAACTGATTGGCTAAGACTAAGTCATGCTCTTCATCCTAGCTGCCAGGGGAATGAAAGAAGAGGAAGAATCCAGCTCTTTTCGCTTCTGAAGTGGATTCTCAGTTATTCTCTCCAACTAAAACTTTACATATTTGGATTTCCCTCTAAAGTGGACAGCTGGACAGCTAAAATAATTCTGAAAAATGTCCATCATAAGGAAGTATGTGTCTGGGGGTTGGGGGAGTAGATGTGTTCAAAGAACAGTGAGAGGATCTATTTCACTGGATACTTGCTGGGGAGCAAAAAAGTCGAAAAAGGTGACGTGTAATTGTAAGGTGCTTCTTGAAAAGAGTAGTATTTGAGAAACTGTTATGATTTAGATAGAGAAGAAAGAATGAGGATAGTGCATTTTCAGCAAAAAAGGGAAATCAACCTTTGGTAATAACTATAATAATTCCTTTCTGCTCTTAACTCCAACACACATCCAACATATAACATAAATCTGACTTCTTCTCTTTGGTCAAATTATTACGATCCCAGTCCAAGCCACGTACATCAGAAAATAGTCCCAGTTTAATACACCCTTTACAGCCTACACAGCCTTCTATGATCATAGAATACTAGTGTATTTCTGGTTTACCCTTACTCCTAGGGTGTAGCTCTTCAGGTCAAAAGCCAGGGGTGTTTACCAGGGCCTCTCCTCCTTGGCATCCCTTCAATTTTTGTTCTTTTAGTACCATGAGACCGCTGAAAACTCTATTCAGCTTCTCAGTCTCTTTGCCATTGACTTTAGAAAAGAGCAATCACCTTGAGTGGCCCCAAACGTTGGGCTCACCTCCCTTGGCTTCTTTCTTCTACCAGATCTTCTACCTCATAAATGCTCACTGCCTTGGTTTTTTCTTTTTTTTTTTAATTTATTCTTTTTTTTTAAAATTTGCATTTGTCTGGTGACCTTTGAGATGGAACATTTTTAAAAATTTATTTATTTATTTACTTTTGGCTGCATTGGGTCTTTGTTGCTGCACTCAGGCTTTTTCTAGCTGCGGCGAACAGGGGCTACTCTTCATTGCAGTGCATGGGCTTCTCTTGTTGTGAAGCATGGGCTCTAGGCGCACAGGCTTCAGTAGTTGTGGCACACTGGCTCAGTAGTTGTAGCTCGTGGGCTCTAGAGCGCAGGCTCAGTAGTTGTGGCACACAGGTTTTGTTGCTCCACGGCATGTGGGATCTTCCTGGACGACGGCTAGAACCCATGTCCCCTGCAGTGGCAGGTGGATTCTTAACCACTGCGCCACCAGGGAAGCCCTGCCTTGGTATTTTCTGATGCTTTCAAAGATTTCTAAAGAAATAATATTTTGTCCTGTGTGGAGTTTTCACTTTAGTAGGAAAAGAATGGCAATAAAAATAATGAATAAGTAAACTGCAGTATGTTAGAAGATCGTAGGTGCTACACAAGGGGAAAAAAAAAGGAAAAAGAATATTAGGGTTGGGGATAAAAAATAATTGGAAGGTAAGTTATCATTTTAAATACAGTAGACAGGACTATTTATTTATTTATTTTTGGCTGTGTTGGTCTTTGTTGCTGCACGTGGGCTTTCTCTAATTGCGATGAGTGGGGGCTACTCTGTTGCGGTGCACATTCTTCTCATTGCGGTGGCTTCTCTTGTTGCAGAGCACAGGCTCTAGGCACGCAGGCTCAGTAGTGGTGGCACGCGGGCTCAGTAATTGTGGCTCATGGGCTCTAGAGCACAGGCTCAGTAGTTGTGGCACATGGGCTTAGTTGCTCTGTGGCATGTGGGATCTTCCCGGACCAGGGCTCGAACCCATGTCCCCTGCATTGGCAGGCAGATTCTTAACCACTGCGCCACCAGGGAAGTCACGTAAGTAACTTTTAAACATGAATTCCTTCTATTTATCCGTAGTAGGATATAAATTAAAGAAAGAAATAACTGTATGGAAATCTTCACACAGTAACTTTATTGTTAGAAGTAATATTGGTACAAAAATTTTAAAACCTCTTTATGTGTACTGGAGATAAAGTAAGCAAGTAAACATATTAATGTTATTGAGAACCAAGCTTTTCTGTGAAACAGAAAAAGATAAAATGTAAAATTAGAGAAATTAAAGAAAAAACCTGTAATATTAAATATGATTTAGAAATATCAATGTGAATTCATTATTTTAAAACTTATTTCCCAGCGTAGTGAAAAGGCCTAGAAAAAATGATGTCACAGAGGCAACAAGCATATAAAGCACCTAGATCTTTGTTTCTAAAAACCATTTCTCACCAAAAGTAACCAGAGTTCCGTGGTGAATTCCAGGACTAGGCAGGGAAGGTGCCAATTTTTTTCTGGGTCATTTTTTATTGCCTGAAATCAAGGAGGCACTCAAAGACAAGTGTTAAAAGAAGACGAGAGCCAGCTGGAAAGGACTTCCATTAGCCAAATAAAGGACAATATGAATATCAAAAAGAAAAATGACTATGACTGTAAAATATTTTTAAAAACCTATGTGTCGAACCCTAGGAGGCGGAGCCAATATGGCAGTGTGGGAAGACGCAGAGTTAGCGTCTCCCCACAGCTAGGGCGCCTGCTGGCTGCTGGTGGGGGACTCTGACTCCCAAGGAGACGGGTGGAACTCCAAAGTGAACCAGTAGGATGTAGGGGGACCAAGGGGGGGAGGAGAAGTGGAGGCCAGACAGGATTGGCACCTCTGAGGCCAGGGAAATCAGGAGAGGCAGGCAGGAGGGACTCTCTGGGAACAGCGGGAAAGGAGCGGAGCGCAACTGCCCCGCCCACTCGGGCTCAGGGAGCCTGCTGAGCTCCCAGGCTGATCCCCTGCCCTCCAAAGACCCTCCAGACTGTGTGGGTCCTGGGGGGGTAGATCATGAGTGGCAGGCAGTAGGGGCCATCCAGGAGGAGTGGGAGAGGAGCAGAGGACGACTGCCCTGCCCACTTGAGCCCAGGAAGCCTGCTGGGCTCCCAGGTGAGGTCTCCTGCACTCTGAGACCAGGGATGGGGGGCACGCCGGGGCCCCTTCTGTTTCTTGAGCCTAAGCTCCACCCCCCACAGCCCCGAGGGACTTTTCCAGCCCTGTGGTTCCTGAGCATTGGCCCCGCCCACCACCCAAATCTTTCCCTTATTTAGGCCCCACCCTCCACAGTCAAGGCCTTCCCCCCACCTTTTCTTTCTTTTCCCTGCTCTTCTTTTTCACTATTGTGGTACTGATGTACCTTCCAGTTGTTGATTCATCTATATTTTCATTTTTATATTCTTCCTAACTTACCTATTAGTTTCCTAGTGTAATTTTATTTTTTACTTTGTTATTTTTTAAATTTATTTATTTTTGCCACCCCAGGCAGCTTGAGGGATCGTGGTTCACGAGACTGGGATCGGACTCAAGCTCCTGTGGTGGGAGCTCTGAGTCCGAACCACTGGACTAACAGAGAACCTCAGACCCCAGGGAATATTCATCGGAGTGAGGTCTCACAGAGTTCCTCATCTCAGCACCAAGACCCAGCTCTACCCAATAGGCTACAAACCCCAGTGTGGGAAGCCTCAGGCCAAACAACGAGTAAGACAGGAACACAATTCCACTCATAAAAAAAAAAAAAAAATGAGATGGCAAAAAAAGGTCACAGATGAAGGAGCAAGGTAAAAACCTACAAGACCAAATAAATGAAGAGGAAATAAGCAACCTACCTGAAAAAGAATTCAGAGTAACGATAGTAAAGATGATCATCTTGGAAATAGAATGGAGGCACAAATTGAGAAAATACAAGAAATGTTTAACAAAGATCTAGAAGAACTAAAGAACAAACAGAGATGAACACCACAATAACTGAAATGAAAAATACACTAGAAGGAATCACTAACAGAATAACTGAGGCAGAAAAACGAATAAGTGAGCTGGAAGACAAAATGGTCAAAATAGCTGCTGAAGAGCAGAATAAAGAAAAAAGAATTGAAGACAATCTCAGAGACTTTTGGGACAACATTAAACACACCAACATTCGAATTATAGGGGTCCCAGAAGAAGAAGAGAAAAAGAAAGGCTCTGAGAAAATATTTGAAGAGATTATAGTTGAAAACTTCCCTAACATGGGAAAGTAAATAGTCACCCAAGTCCAGGATAAACCCTAGGAAAAATGCACCAAGACACATATTAATCAAATTAACAAAAATTAAATTCAAAGAAAAAATATTAAAAACAGCATGGGAAAAACAAAAAAATAACATACAAAGGAATCCCGATAAGGTTATCAGCTGATTTTTCAGTGGAAACTCTGCAGCCCAGAAGGGAGTGGCAGGATATACTTAAGGTGATGAAAGAGAAAAACCTACAACCAAGATTACACTATCCAGCAAGGATCTCATTCAGATTTGATGGAGAAATCAAAAGCTTTTCAGACAAGCAAAAGCCAAGAGAAATCAGCACCACCAAACCAGCTTTACAACAAATACTAAAGAAACTTCTTTAAGTGGGAGACACAAGAGAAGGAGAAGACCCACAAAAACAAACCCAAAACAATTAAGAAAATGGTAATAGGAACATACATATCGATAATAACCTTGAATGTAAATGGATTAAATGCCCCAACCAAAAGACACAGACTGGCTGAATGAATACAAAAACAAGACCCATATATATGCTGTCTACAAGAGACCCACTTCAGACCTAGGGACACACACAGACTGAAAGTGAAGAGATGGAAAAAGATATTCCATGCAAATGGAAATCAAAAGAAAGCTGGAGTAGCAATATTCATATCAGATAAAACAGACTTTAAAATAAAGACTGTTATAAGAGATAAGGAGGGACACTACATAATGATCAAAGGATCAATCCAAGAAGATATAACAATTTTAAATGTTTATGCACCCAACATAGGAGCACCTCAATACATAAGGCAAATGCCAACAACCATGAAAGGAGAAATCAACAGTAACACAATAATAGTAGGGGACTTTAACACCACACTTTCACCAATGTATAGATCACCCAGACAGAAAATTAATAAGGAAACACAACCTTTAAATGACACAATAGACCAGATAGATCTAATTGATATTTATAGAACATTCCACCCAAAAGTGGCAGAATACAATTTCTTCTCAAGTGCACATGGAGCATTCTCCAGGAGAGAACATAGCTTGGGTAACAAATCAAGCTTCAAAAAATTTAAGAAACTTGAAATCGTTTCAAGCATCTTTTCTGACCACAGCTGTGAGACTGGAAATCAATTACAGGATATAAACTGTAAAAAACACAAATACATGGAGGCTAAACAGTGACCTACTAAATAATCAAGAGATCACTGAAAAAATCAAAGAAGAAATTTAAAAATACATAGAAACAAATAACAAAAACATGATGACCCAAACCTATGGGACGCAGCAAAAGCAGTTCTAAGACAGAAGTTTATAGCAATACACTCTCACCTCAAAAAAAAAGAAAAATCTCAAATAAACAATCTAACCCTACACTTAAAACAACTAGAGAAAGAAGAACAAAGAAAACCAAAAATCAGTAGAAGGAAAGAAATCGTAAAGATCAGAGCAGAAATAAATGAAACAGAAACGAAGAAAACAATAGCAAAGATCAATAAAATTAAAAGTTGGTTCTTTGAGAAGATAAACAAAATTGATAAACCTTTAGACAGACTCATCAAGAAAAAGAGGAAGAGGACTCAAATCAATAAAATTAGAAATGAAAAAGGAGGAGTGACAACAGACACTGCAGAAATACAAAGCATCATAAGAGACTACTACAAGCAACTAAATGCCAATAAAATTGGCAACCACGAAGAAATGGACAAATTCTTGGAAAGGTACAACTTTCCAGACTGAACCAGGAAGAATTAGAAAATATAAACGAACTATCACAAGTAATGAAATTGAAACCGTAATTAAAAATCTTCCAACAAACAAAAGTCCAGGACCAGATGGCTTCACAGACGAATTCTATCAAACGTTTAGAGAAGAGCTAACACCCATCCTTCTCAAACTCTTCCAAAAATTGCAGAGGGAAAAACACTCCCAAATTCAATCTACGAAGCCACCATCACCCTGATACCAAAATCAGAAAAAGATACCACAAAAAAAGAAAATTCTAGAACAATATCACTGATGAACATAGATGCAAAAATCCTGAACAAAATACTAGCAAGCAGAATCCAACAGCACATTAAAAGGATCATACACTATGATCAAGTGGGATTTGTCCCAGGGATGCAAGGATTCTTCAATATATGCAAATCAATCAATGTGATACACCACATTAACAAATGAAGGAATAAAAACCATATGATCATCTAAACTGATGCAGAAAAATCTTTTGACAAAATTCAACACCCATTTATGATAAAAACTCTCCAGAAAATGGGCATAGAGGGAACCTACCTCAACATAAAAAAGGCCACATATGACAAACCCACATCAAGCATCATACTCAATGCTGAAAAACTGAAAGCATTTCCACTAAGATCAGGAACAAGACAAGGATGTCCACTCTCACCACCCTTATTCAACATAGTTTTGGAAGTCCTAGCCACAGCAATCAGAGAAGAAAAAGAAATAAAAGGAATACAAATTGGAAAAGAAGAAGTAAAACTGTCACTGTTTGCAGATGACATGATACTATACATAGAAAATCCTAAAGATGCCACCAGAAAACTACTAGAGCTAATCAATGAATTTGGTAAAGTTACAGGATACAAAATTAATGCATAGAAATCTCTTGCATTCCTATACACCAACAACGAAAAATCAGAAAAATTGCAACCATTGCAACAAAAAGAATAAAATACCTAGGAATAAACCTACCTAAGGAGACAAAACACCTGTATGCAGAAAACTATAAGACACTGATGAAAGAAATTAAAGATGATACAAACAGATGGAGAGATATAACATGTTCTTAGATTGGAAGAATCAACATTGTGAAAATGAGCATACTATCCAAAGCAATCTACAGATTCAGTGCAATCCCTATCAAACTACCAATGGCATTCTTCACAGAATTAGAACGAAAAATTTTTAAAATCTTAGGGAAACACAAAAGACCCCGAATAGCCAAAGCAATCTTGAGAAAGAAAAACCGAGTTGGAGGAATCAAGCTCCCTGACTTCAAACTATACCACAAAGCTACAGTAATCAAGACAGTATGATACCAGCAAAAAAACAGAAATATAGATCAATGGTACAAGATAGAATGCCCATAGATAAACCCACACACATATGGGCACCTAATTTACGACAAAGGAGGCAAGAACATAGAAATGAGAAAAGCCAGCCTTTCAATAAATGGTGCTGGGAAAACTGGACAGCTACATATAAAAGAATGAAATTAGAACACTATCTGACACCATACACAAAAATAAACTCCAAATGGCTTAAAGACTTAAATGTAAGACGAGACCCTATAAAACTGTTACAGGAAAACGTAGGAAAAACACTCTGACATAAACCACAACAAGATCTTTTTTGACCCACCTCCTAGAGTAATGGAAAAGAAAACAAAAATAAACAAATGGGACTTAATGAAACCATAAACAAGACAAAAAGACAACCCTCAGAATGGGAGAAAATATTTGCAAATGAAACAACAGACAAAGGATTAATCTCCAAAATATACAAACTGCTCTTGGAGCTCAATATCAAAAAAGCAAACAATCCAGTTAAAAAATGGGCCGAAGAACTAAATAGACATTTCACCAAGGAAGACATACAGATGGCCAAGAGGCACATGAAAAGATGCTCAACATCACTAATTATTAGAGAAATGCAAATCAAAACTACAATGAGATATCACCTCACACCAGTTAGAATGGCCATTATCAAAAATTCTAGAAACAATAAATGCTGGAAACGGTGTGGTGAAAAGGGAACCCTCGTGCACTGTTGATGGGAATGTAAATTGATACAACCACTATGGAGAACAGTATGGAGGTTCCTTAAAAAACTAAAAATAGAACTACCATATGACCCAGCAATCCCACTACTGGGCATATACCCTGAGAAAATCATAATTCAAAAAGAGACATGTACCCCAATGTTCACTGCAGCACTATTTACAATAGCCAGGACATGGAGCCAACCTAAATGTCCATCAACAGATGAATGGATAAAGAAGATGCGGCACATATATACAATGGAATATTACTCAGCCATAAAAAGAAACGAAACTGAATTATTTGTAGTGAGGTGGCTGGACCTAGAATCTGTCACACAGAGTGAAGTAAGTCAGAAAGAGAAAAACAAATACTGTATGCTAAAGCATATATATGGAATCTAAAAAAAAAAAAAAAGTACTGAGGAACCTAGTTGCAGGGCAGGAATAAAGAGGTAGACACAGAAAATGGACTTGAGGACATGGGATGGGAGGGTGAAGGTGGGGCGAATGAGAGTAGCATCAACATATATACACTACCGAATATAAAATAGTTGGCTGGTGGGAAGCAGCAGCGTAGCACAGGGAGATTGGCTGGGTGCTTTGCGATGACCTAGAGGGGTGGGATAGGGAGAATGGGAGGGAGGCTCAAGAGGGAGGGGATATGGGGACATGTGTATGCATATGGCTGATTCGCTTCGCTGTGCAACAGAAACTACCACAGTATTGTGAAGCAATTATACTCCAATAAATATCTATTAAAAAAAAACAAAAAACAAAACCTATGCATCCATAGAGATACTTTAAAAAATAGAAAAACCTCATTTGCCACCACTGGAGGTAACTATTACACCAAGTCCTTATCTGAACTTTTTAATTAAAGGGGAAAAAATTAGCAGTAACAATGATGTTTTAGTAGGAACTATCCAGCACTTATCAGGAAACATTCTCTTTGCAGAATGCCAGCTGATAAATGTAGAAGGAATGATGGACTTAGAAAAATAACTATTCTATAATACATAATAAAACAATTGATTAAGGCAACTGTTTATATCTGGTTAATACCCAAAACATATTAAGAACTCAAGAGGAAAAATTCAATCTGATTAAAAAATGGGCAAGGGCTCTTTATAGACATTTTTCCAAAGACACACAAACAGACAACAGGTACATGAAATGGTGCTCAATATCACTAATCATCAGGGAAATACAAATCAAAACCACAATGAGACCTGTTAGAATGGCTATTAACAAAGAGACAGGAAATAACAAGTGCTGGTGAGGATGCAGAGAAAAAGGAACCCTTGTGCACTGCCGGTGGGAATGTAAATTGGTGCAGCCGCCATGGAAAACAGTAGAGAAGTTCCTCAAAAAGTTTAAAATAGAACTACCATACAATCCAGCTATTCCACTTCTGGGTATACATCCAAAGAAGATGAAACCACTATCTCAAAGATAGCTCCCATGTTCACTGCAGCACTACTTACAATAGCCAACACATTGATATAACTAAGTGTCCGTTAATGGAGGAATGGATAAAGATGTGGTACACACACACACACACACACACACACACACACACACACACACACACACACACAGTGGAACATTATTCAGTTATAAAAAGGAGGAAATCCTGCCATTTGCGACAACATGGATGGAGCTTGAGGGCATTATGCTAGGTAAATAACTCAGGGGAAAACAAATATTGTATGATTATATGTGTAATCTAAAAGAAACCAAATCTCAAAGATACAGAGACCAGATTGGTGGTTGCCAGAGGCAGGGGGTAAGGGGAATGGGTGAAATGGGTGAAGGTGGTCAAAGGGTATAAACTTCCAGTTATAAGATAAATAAGTCCTGGGAATGTAATGTATAGCATGGTAACCATAGTTAACAAAATTGTATTGTACATTTGAAAGCTGCTAAGAGAGTAAAAGTTCTCATCACAAGAAAAAAAATTTGTAACTATCTGTGGTGATGGATTTTAACAAATTATTCTAGTTACTAATTTGGCAATACATACATATTTCAAATCATTATGTTATAAATCTAAAACTAATACAATATTATATATCAACTATCTCAAATGAGTGTCTTATAGACAACAAAAAATTACCATATTATTCAGCAATTACACTTCTCAAAGTGGTATCTGTATATCCATGTTCATAGCAGCATTATTCACAACAGCTAAAACATGGAAGCACCCCAAGTGTCTACCGACCAATAAATAGATAAGCAAAATGTGGTGTGTGTCCATATATATTATATTATATTGTATTATATATGTACATATATATACACACACCCCCACACACATACATACACACACACAATGGAATATTATTCAACTTTTAAAAAGAAGGAAAGACTGCAATGTGCTACAACATGGATGAGCCTTGAGGACATAATGCTAAGTAAAATGAGTCATAAAAAAATAAATACTGTGTATTTTCACTTATATGAGCTACTTACAGCAGTCAAAATCATAGAGACAAAAAGTAGAACTGTGGTTGCCAGGGGCTAGGGAGGTGGGTGAAATGGGGGTCTTTGTTCAATGCGTACAGAGTTTCAGTTTTACAAACTGAAAAGATTTAATGAACATGTATGGTGGTGATGGTTGCATAAAATCATGAATATATTTAATACCATTGAACTGTATAGTTTAAAATGGTTAAGATGGTAGATTTTGTTATGTGTATTTTACCACAATAAAAATTTCATTTAAAAAAAGGAGAAATTAAGACAGTCACAGATAAACAAAACCAAAATTCACTGTTAGCAAATCTGCCCTATAAGACATAGTAAAGGAAGTCCTTCAGACTGAAATGAAAGGACACTAGACATTAATTCAAATGATCACAAAGATAAAGAACACTGATAAAGGTAACTGCCTAGGTAAATATAAAAGGCAACATAAATGGATTTTTGCTGATGTCTTGTATTGTTCAGATGGCAATACTACCCAAATTGATCCACACAGTCATCACAATCCCTGCCAAATCCCAGCTGTCGTTTTTGGAGAAATTAACTAATTCTAAAATTCATACAGAAATTCAAAGCACCCCCAATAGCCAATACAATCTTAAGAAAAAAAAAATTGGAGAACACATACTTCTCAATTTCAAAATTTACTATTTGGCTACAGTAATCAAGACAGTATGATATTAGCATAAAGAGATAGATAGATAGATAGATAGATAGATATGGAATATAGTTGAGAGCATAGAAATAAACCCTTACATTTATGGTAAATTGGTTTTCAACAAGGCTGCTAAGACCATTCAATGTAGAAAAAAAAGTCTTTTTTACAAATGGCACTGGGAAAACTGGATATCCACATGCAAAAGAATGAAGTTGAACTATGCCCTCATACCATACACCAAAAGGAATTCAAAGTAGACCATATACTTAAAAGCAAGAGCCAAAACTAAAACATCCTTTTTTTAAATTGAAGTATAGTTGATTTATAATATTCTGTTAGTTTCAGGTATATAGCAAAGTGATTCAGTAACTTATTTTTTTCAGATTATTTTCCATTATAGGTTATTACAAGATATTGAATATAGTTCCCTGTGCTATACAGTAAAACCTTATTGCTTACCTATTTTATGTAGAGTAGTTTTTATCTGTTAATCCCATACTTCTAATTTAACTCTCCCCCTTCCCCCTTTGGTAACCATAAATTTGTTTTCTATGTCTTTGAGTCTGTAAAACTACAACATTCTTAAAGGAAAACATGGGAGTAAGTCTCTGTGACCGTGGGTTAGGCAATGTTTTCTTAGACATGTATGACACAAAGAACAAAAGTAACAAAAGAAAGAATAGGTAAATGGACTTCAACAAAATTAAAACCTTCTTGGCTTCAAAGCATACTATTAAGAAAATAAAAAGGCAACACACAGAATGGGAGAATTTTTTGTAAATCATATAAGGGATAAAGGACTGGTACACAGAATATATAAAGAACTCTTACAGCTCAACAATAAAAAGACAACTCAATGTTAAAAATGGGCAAAAGATGTGACTAGATGTTTCTCCAAAGAAGATATACAAATATTTAATTAGCACATGAAAAGATGTTCAAGAGGGCTTCCCTGGTGGTGCAGTGGTTGAGAGTCCACCTGCCGATGCAGGGGACACGGGTTTGTGCCCCGGTCCGGGAAGATCCCACGTGCCACGGAGCGGCTGGGCCCGTGAGCCATGGCCGCTGGGCCTGTGCGTCGGAGCCTGTGCTCCGCAACGGGAGAGGCTGCAACAGTGAGAGGCCCGCGTACCGCCAACAACAACAACAAAAAAAAAGATGTTAAAGATCATTAGCCATTGGAAAAATGCACATCAAAATCACAATAAGATACCACTTTCACCCCTACTAGGATGACTAAAATTAAAAGAGAGCCAACAGTAAGTGATGACAAGCATGTGGAGAAACGGGAACGCTGAAGGAAACATAAAATAGTGCAGTTAAGTTCCAGAAACAGGCAGTTTCTGAAAATGTTAAACATAGAGTTACCATACTGACCCAGCAATTCCACTCCTAGGTATCTACCCAAGAGAAATAAAAACATATGTTAAGGGACTTGCCTGGTGGCGCAGTGGTTAAGAATCTGCCTCCCAACGCAGGGGACACGGGTTCGAGCCCTGGTCCAGGAAGATCCCACATGCTGTGGAACAACTAAGCCCGTGCCCACAACTACTGAAACCTGCACGCCTAGAGCCCATGCTCTGCAAAAAGAAAAGCCATGCAATGAGAAGCCTGCCCACCACAATGAAGAGTAGCCCTTGCTCGCCAAAACTAGAAAAAGCCTGCACACAGCAATGAAGACCCAACACAGTCAAAAATAATTAATTAATTAAATTTTTAAAAACCATGTTAACACAAAAACTTTTTTTTTAACATCTTTATTGGAGTATAACTGCTTTACAATGGCGTGTTAGTTTCTGCTTTATAACAAAGTGAATCAGTTATACATATACATATGTTCCCATATCTCTTCCCTCTTGCATCTCCCTCCCTCCCACCTTCCCTATCCCACCCCTCTAGGTGGTCACAAACCACCTAGCTGATCTCCCTGTGCTATGCGGCTACTTCCCGCTAGCTAGCTATTTTACGTTTGGTAGTGTATATATGTCCATGCCACTCTCTCACTTTGTCACAGTTTACCCTTCCCCCTCCCCATATCCTCAAGTCCATGCTCTAGTAGGTCTGTGTCTTTATTCCCGTCTTACCCCTAGGTTCTTCATGCCCTTTTCTTTTTTTTCCTTAGATTCCATATATATGTGTTAGCATACGGTATTTGTTTTTCTCTTCCTGACTTACTTCACTCTGTATGACAGACTCTAGGTCCATCCACCTCACTACAAACAACTCAATTTCGTTTCTTTTTATGGCTGAGTAATATTCCATTGTATATATGTGCCAAATCTTCTTTATCCATTCATCTGTTGATGGACACTTAGGTTGCTTCCATGTCCTGGCTATTGTAAATAGAGCTGCAATGAACATTTTGGTACATGACTCTTTTTGAATTATGGTTTTCTCAGGGTATATGCCCAGTAGTGGGATTGCTGGGTCGTATGGTAGTTCTATTTTTAGTTTTTTAAGGAACCTCCATACTGTTCTCCATAGTGGCTGTATCAATTTACATTCCCACCAAAAACTTTTATATGAGCATTATTCATAAAAGCCAAGAAACAGATACAAGTTAAATGTCCATCAACTGATGAGTGGATAAACAAATGTGATAAATCCATATAATGGAACATTATTTGGCAATGAAAAGAAGTGAAGTTCTGCTACAAAATGAATGAACCTTGGAAACAGTGTTCCAGCTTAAAGAAATCAGTCACAAAAAACCACATATTGTATCATTCCATATATATGACATGCCTAGAAAAGGCAAATCCACAGAGACACATATTAGATCAGTGGTTGCCTGAGGGGAAGTATTGGGAGTAACTGCTAATAAGCACAGAGTTTCTCTTTTGGATGATGAAAATGTTATAAAATTAATGGTGGGACTGCCCTGGTGGCGCAGTGGTTAAGAATCCACCTGCCAATGCAGGGGACATGGGTTTGAGCCCTGGCCCAGGAAGATCGCACATGCCACAGAGCAACTAAGCCCGTGTGCCACAACTACCAAGCCCGCACACCACAACTACTGAAGCCTGCGGACATAGAGCCCATGCTCTGCAACAAGAGAAGCCACCACAATGAGAAGCCCTACAGCTAGGAGTAGCCCCCACTCGCTGCAACTAGAGAAAGCCTGCGCACAGCAACAAAGACCGAAAACAGCCAAAAATAAATAAAAATAAAAAAGCAAATAAACAAATAAAATTCACAGTGATAGTTGTGCATCTTTGTGAATATACTAAAGGCCACTAAATTATATACTTCTTATTGATAAAAAGGTAACTTTTATGACATTTGAATTATATCTCAAG